>NC_142660.1:20013619-20616119 GCF_026168435.1 Sesamum indicum | reverse complement strand
GATGGTAAAAGACCTATATTCAGGATCATTCTCAATTTGCCTATAGCATGCAATAAGGCAACGTAGGAAGATAGCAACTACAGAGAACATAGGACAATGAAGAGTGGACACTAATTGAGCCTACAAAAATGACATACCTCGCATCTTTGTGGATGCTATGGCAGTAAGAAGCACTTTCAATACTTGAAGAGTAGTACTGCATTTTATTTTTCAAGGTTACAAGGCCAAACGTGGAAAAAACATCACTTTAGTCTAACAATACATGTACCTGTCCGGTGGTGAATTATCCACAACACTGCAGACTATGTTGAGAATGTCAGTCAATAGTTTTGAATTTTTACCCCCATCAAGACCAGGATCACCCTCTAGATGATTGTACTCAATGAGTTTCTGCATAGAGGAAAAGAAGAAAAGGAAATGCAATCAACTAAATTAGCTCCAGCACATTCAAGATTCATTAGAGAAATTTCTAGCTACTTTAGATTGTGTATTCATAGGCATATTCCATCATGTATATGACTTAAGGATATGGAATGTTGGAAGCAATCAAATCAGTTTCTTGTTATGATCGAGAAAGGTAAAATGCCAAATAACATGGCAGAATTTCCAATACATAAGGTGCAATAAAGAAAACAAAAGAAAAAACACATCAACCACAAAATATCAACTTCCCGTATCTGCAATTGTGAAAATTGTAAATCCAGGTCTGCAAAAGAAACCTTTCTGAAAGTAAACACCTATGAAAAAAGTGATCACCTACATGAAGACAATCCAAAGCAAGCTCCACCACTTTCATGTTCTTTGTTTCAAAAGCAAGCCTAAGTGGATTAAGAACAAGCTCAGCCTCAGCTTCTCCTAAAGTATGACCTGCATTTGCCAAGACTGTTGTGACCGACCCAGTATTTTTTGTAGGCTCAGCCGCAGATGGAGCTCTAGCTGAATCATCAGATCCCATCTCAAATTTTTCAGTACCAGAGTCAGATACCGATGAACCACTGCTCCAAAAATTTAAAACTATACATAAGCAGAGATAAAGAAGCAGGATTTCATAAAGAAGCAAGATTTATTCATCAGGATCGTTACTTTGCTTTTGGTGAAAAACAATAGAACAATAATGCATTCCTTAAGATCCATTGCCAAAGCCAACACATTAGCAGATCGTAATAGAAAATCCAGAACAGTGGACCCCACCTTATTTTATGTAATTCAAGGTTTGCACAAGGACAAATAATCTGTTCCAAAAACCAAGGAGACCACAACGCTCACTTCATTAACCTCACAATTTACTTTTGTGTATTTATAACTTAATGCACATGCGGCATTCCTAATGTTGTGAAGGCACGTGGTGGACCTCACCTCAACTTCGTTCCTCATCAGAAGAACAAACAGATTTTGAGACATCTAAAGATATATATATTCACAATAAAAAACCAAAAGAAGCATCTAAATCTAGGCCTATTTTCTTGCACATCATCTGGTGTTCTACTTTTTTGTTCTATTTTGTGGTTGAGGGAAGACAGAGGTTTCCTGGTTACGTAATTTAAAGTATTAACCCATATGATCTGACTCTTTGTGTTCTTTTGATATAATCCAGCAAATGTATATATTCCTCTATCAATTGCATTTCATTCATATAGTCAACAAATATTTCGTTAACTTATATGCATGCGCAGTTCATGCTTGCCAACCCTGATTTTCTCATCTAATTTTGTTGCACTCTTGTTCTGATGCTTGCTCCCATTTTCCCAGTTGGCTTCATAGGTTTTCTGTCAATGTTTCCAACCAATAATATTACCAAGATAGCGGGAATACAAGCTCATGCATGGACATAAGGATGCAAGTATCAGAACAGTTGCCAAGAGAACCAAAACTTAAAAATCTCACTGTGGTTAGAACACCTTTGATTTGAAGCTGCTGACAAAACTTGCTTAGCCTCACCAATGTTTGACTGCTGATTGAAGTCCTTTCCACTGTCTGAAGCATCACATCACATTAAACAATTTTCATTAACTTTTCGGGCGCCAATTCATAAATGTGCAAAAACATTAAATATACTGAATCTCAAGCTATTTTTTTAAGTATCACCAGTTACATAGAAGAAAAAAAATGGCAAATAAAAATTATTATAATAAAACACCCCCATGTGTGTCATCTGCATCTCTTTCTATTCCCAGCACCACAACCTCAAACTGCCATTGTCCAGTTCCCAAGCAAAATGTAAAAACAGCTTACATTCGCAGAGGTGAAATAACTAAAAGAAGTTTCAAAAGAAATGAAATTAGAAAAAAGAAAAATCTTCAGACAGCAATCCATGAAGAGAGAGAGAGAGAGAAGAAGAAGAAAAAGAAAAGAGAAAGAAAGAAAATTCCACAAAGTGCGTTAAGGGAAAGGAAAAGGTCGAAACCCTATAGTAGAGGAGTAGCTAAATGGCAGGAAAAGCGAATAAATGAGCTCAAACATCAAAAACAGTAATACTTTGTTCTTTAACTAACTAGTCTAACTTGTTCCTGGATAAATATCTGATGGGATTTAATCTTCTTAACATATCCAAGTAAAAAACAGTGTCAAATCAGGGCACACCATGCATTACATCTCTTACAATCTGAAAACAGTATCCATCCGGCCCAAATATCTGGCTCTCTGTCAAGCTCTACACCTGACCTTATCAAATACCACATACCAATCTCTACATTTATCGCTACTAGACAGGAGGAAGATATCCGAGTAGTTTTTCTCCATCTAACTCTCCTGTTAGTGCAATGAATCAACAGGATCTCATGTCAAGAGGACAGTAGCAGAGTTACAGTCTGAAGACCTCCTCAAAAGCATCCTTTCACATACAGCAAATAGCAGTCCACAAATCCATCTCTTGCTCTCCTGCCATCCAAGCTTGGTGCCTTGTCCTTGCAGTTCACTAAGCTCTTAGTCATTAATCACCTCTATAGTTAGTATAGTGTGTATTATTTGGTCCAGTTTACAGCGTTATCATCGGCACATAACCATAACAAGTGGACATTTCTTAGAAGTTCAAGTGCTTAAAAAGACGAGTGCATGCTCAAAAAAATCTTTAAGTTCACACTTGACCAACTGGTCATGGGGCAGGAGAGAAAATTCTCTTATATGCATTATCACTTGTAGCTGGATCTGATATGTCCAGTCTAAAAGTCTGAATATGGATTAATATCATCGTAAGAAAATGCTTGATCAAACATCTCATCATGAAACAAGGTGACTAGAAGGATGCTTCTTCCCTGTTGCCATACAAATGTGCCTCCTCAGCGGTCAGCTCTAAGTTCACCTTAGGGTGTTCATTGGATAAAACTGGACCGAACCGACTCAAATTGAAATTTTGGTAGTCTGAAAATTCAGTAAGCTAAAATACTATACCAAATACCAAAACCGAATTAGTCGGTTCGGTTTCAGTTAAAAATATAAAAATAATTACACTTTTTATTTATTTTTAAAAATTTTAATAAATAAAATAAGTAATATATAAAAATTATGTCTATAAAAATTAACTATTGAAATCAAAAAACGAAAAATTCGGTAAGTACTGATTTCAATTTGGTTCAGTAAACCGAAACTATGAATACCCCCAGTCACCTCCTCATAACTTTTCAATTCGGTTCAGTTCACCTCCTCATAAGTTTTCTTTAGTTCCACTAGTGAATTTAGTAATACTACTGCGATCATAATTAAATTCTGGTTCTCATCTTCTGTCTCAGGGTCTTAAACAGTTTTACATAGGTAATCCTAGTAATAACAGCTGAGGGCCCAAACTGTAGAACTCAACTCTAATATGCACGACCCCTCTCATTAAATCATTGTTTACCCTTTGTGCTGTTTGGCTTCCGTAGGGGGCAATAATGAGTTTTTATGAGTTCCAAACGTATTTTCATAATCTATAAGGTGTAAAATGAATATCGAAACCATGTTGCAAACCTCTCCTCTTTTCAGTATGTAAAAAGATACTGACACGTATTTTCATAATCTATAAGGTGTAAAATGAATATTGAAACCATGTTGCAAACCTCTCCTCTTTTCAGTATGTAAAAAGATACTGACAGCCCTGAAGGCGACCTTGATTTGGGCAAGATGATCTATGACCCTAAAGCCTCTCTTGAAAATCCAACTGTATTCACATGCACATATACATCTGTAAATTATGCCATAATCAGCTATATTGGGCTCCATAACCCAAATATCCAACTTAGAGCAACTTAATTTACCCTCTATCCTCCACCAATCATATTCCCTTGTTCTACCCCCTCAGTTTTATTTATGAACCTGATATCCTCCATTGACAAAGGAGTGGTCGGGCCTATAAAAGAATAATGGTCCATTCTTTTATTGGTCAATCAGATTATCATCAAAATCAGAGATGGCAGGTTCTGTCATAAGAGTCTTAAAAGTACTAATCATGATCTCACGGGGATCTAAACACTTAACCTTCCATAAGGTATGGAAATGGTAAGGAATTCGCATTAGTGGACCAAAATGGAACATCAAGAAGCTCGGTTTAAATTTTTCTCTTGACAGTATTTGGTTTACAATTGACAGGCTGACTGTTCCCGGGTTGATGGAACATAAATCAGTCATGTAAGACAAAAACCAATTATGTCCACTCAAAGTATTACACGACTGACACAACCCTGCATGCACGCACAAGTAACAAACATTTCACAGTACCACCGCCGAGAGAACCAAGCAACAAAAAAAGAACAATGTCAAGCACAATCAAATGCCAGGCAGCCACCTGTCCCCGCCACTAGCTCAAAACGATAAACGGAACAAGACATACACCATACACCAAAATACATGAGGAATTCCAAAAACGCTCAGAAAAAGATGCAGGGTTCTCATAGCAGCGTACCCAAATACGTCTGAATTGCGGACTGAAGAGCATTGTACTTCTTGTGAGAACATTCTTTGAGCATCGACTCGAATGCCCGCGCCACAAACCCACCCGCCGCACGCCCCGCCATTCCTTCTGACCCCCAATTTCCTCCTCAATTCAGTTCAAATCTGTTCCACAACAATGAAACAAAAAAAATGCAAAAATTTCCCAGTCTGATCACTTTGAATCACGAAACAAGAATCACAAACACTCATTGAGGCGATCGCATTGAACCATTAGGTCTCAATGCGAAAATATCAAAGAAAAGAACCGAATTTCACCTGCGCTTCCTCCGGAAAAAAATTCTCAAAGAGCGAAGAAAGTCAGAGATCTGGCATGAAAGAATGAGCAGAGAGGGCGCCTCTGTTTTAGAATTTAGATACGAAAATGTGGAAACAGAGTCGTTGATGCGATGCTTAGTGTGTTGTCACTAACGACTTTATTTCGTTGAAAGTATTGTCAACACGACTTTATTTGGTTGTAGGTATAGGGTAGAGTTCGAAGGCGATGCGAGTTTATCGCCTCCAATTCTATCCACATACACACACACATCTCTCTTCTAATTTCTCACATATGTATGTTTCTATAACAAGGGGTTGTTTGTAAAGGATTAAAATAATCCTCTTTAGTATTAATATTTTCATTCTACAATTTTTATTTTTGAATCGTTTAAAAATTAAGAGTATATATGGTTCGGGTAAAAGTGAAAATATAAGGAAGCGAGAATGTATAAGGGATAGTTTGATAATTTTTGCTAGGGAAGAGATAGAGAGGAAGTAAAACTCGATATATATGAAAACACTCCGGAGTTCAATTTCATTTTCGTTCAAAATTAGGCGAAAAAGTGAAAGTATAAGGTAAAAAACACCAAAAAAAATTATGTTTTATTTTTATTTACTTTGTTGTCCATATATATACCTTTTTTTTAATATTGTCTCCTTCTCACTGGTAATACAGTACGTAATCGCCAGAGAAAAGATAATAAAATCGTTGAAAAACTACTGCATTGAAGTTAACGATGAAAATTTTTATTAATAAAACACATTATTATTTTTGTTCTTATTATTAATAAGATTTTTAAATTTTTTATATATTAAAATTATATTGGTATAATATTGATTTATTTATTTTTTAATATAAAATAAAGAGGAGAGTTATTCAGTAAAATTATAAAAATAATCTTTTCTTTTCAATCTGTTTTATTCATACCAAATATATGGATGTATTTGAAATTTACTTCAGTTCCAACCATACCAAACAACTTAAATGAAAATTATAATTCTTTCCCTCTCCCTCCCCCTTTCACTTCTCATTTTCTTTCACTTGAACCAAACCAACTAAGTTGATTTAGAACTAGTTTTTGTTAACTTCTCCATCTTGTTGATGGAAGGGGCACTTATATTATACTTTCATGAAATTTGATATAATTATACGTAAATCATAATGAATTAAAAAAAACTACGTACAATGCTCGTGAAATTTATTTATGTCTAACAATAAGTTATTTTGATAGTCAAAATTTATAGAACTTATTGATATTAATTAAAAAAATGAATAAAAATTCATATTTACCTTCGATTGACTTATTATCGACTTATTGTAGGTCAAATAAATATTTCTATGACCAAATATTTCTAATTACAATTACCTTGTTATTGATTAAAGATTTATTAAATACCCCCTGAAATTTACAATCGTCTAATAAATATCAACTTGTGACAGTCCATTACAAAGGTATTCGTTAGTCGACCTTAATTCTAGGGAGTATTTATAAATTTTTAAACAACGACAATGTAATTATAATTATATCAAATTTCATGGAAACCCAATACAATTTACCCTATATATTCTTTTATATTCTAAGATTATTATTTTGAGTGTTATAATTTAATTTCAAACTATTAATATATTTAAGGATAATTATATTTACACCCGTTCATTTATTGTCTTTTTGCACAAACTACCCCTGCCTTTTGAAAAATCATAGAAACCATCCCTAACAGCCTTTAAAATAAAAAATACTCTTAGTTGACTAAGTCAACCTTTAAATTAATTTTTATGGACAAAAATGCTCTTAGAGGTATTTTTGTAATTATTGAAAAGTAGAAGGGGTGTCAAAGTAATATTTATGAAGATGAGTAATATGACCCCATATATTTTCTTTATTATTTATATCAATTTTAATTTAAATACATTATATTAAATTTTATTTATTGAATCTCTATATAAAATTACACCATTTAATAATTAAAATATTAAATTATTCAATTAATATATAAATTATCCCTTAGTAAAATTATTAAAACTAAAAGATTATGTATCCTCTATTTTTATTTATAACTAAACTTCACTAAATTAAAATTAAAATTAATTTGTGTATTTTATATAAATTATATTAGAATTAATAAAATAAATAATTTATTTATAAAAAATATTTGAAATTATTAAATTATTTATTTTTAAAAAATTAATTCCTTCTTCCTGAACCACACAGCCATGCACACCCTAACCCCCGTTCTATTGAAATATCTTTTTAATAAATAAATTAATTTATTTTATCAATTTTAATTAGATTTATATCAAATACATAAATTATTTTTAATTTTTATTTTAGTAAAACTTAATTATAAATAAAACTAGAGAATAACTAATCTTTTAATTTTAATACTTTCAAATAATTTGTACAAGATGTGATAATTTTTTAATTTAAACTTATAATCTATTAACTAATTTTATTTATTATTAATTGAATATTTTAATTATTAAAAGGTGCAATTTTATATAGAGATTCAATAAAAAAAATTAATAAAAAAATTAAAAAATTAAAATTTGATATAAATAATAAAAAATATATGAGGCCATATTACTCATCTTCATAAATATTAATTTGAGATCCCTTCTACCTTTTGATAATTACAAAACACCCATAAGGGCATTTATGTCCTTAAAAAAAATTTTAAATGTTAACCCAGTCAACTAAGCTTACTTTTGGATTTTGAAGGCTGTCAGGAATAATTTCTATAATTTTTCAAAAGATAAGAATGATTTATGTAAAAAAACAATAGATGAAGGATGTAAATGTAATTATCGCAATATTTAATTGCATTTGATATGTTAACTAACTAGTACTGAGTTATTGGGCGGTACAAAATGCCCACAAAGTACACAAAATTTAGGTTCTAAAGCATTTATGAAATTCACAAAATTCTCAATTGGCATTAATTCCCTAAACTCTGCAAATTATTTTACACTGTCTTTTTATAAGCGTAGGATTTTGGTAATGGATATTTATAGGAAAAAGATAAATTTCAATAAAATAAGTAAATAATTTCAATGCAAAAATGTAGAAATATAAATTGTAACTTACATACTTAAATAAGTCGTATTTTATAATAAAGTTGGCACATACGCAAAAAATATAAAAAAATAAATCGTTTTGGTAATGATTCAGACGAGCACATATATAAAAAAAAAACCATCATAGATTTATAAACTATAAATTATAGTATCTTTTTCATTAAATATTAAATAATAGAGAATAAGGATATTTATTTTTGTAGATCCAAAAATAATACTTTTTTTTTAATAATAATAACATTAATGATTCGAACGGTTGTGAAAGTCGAATTTTTAATTAGATATATTTTTCTAAAATAAATAAAACAATTTTCAAGTTCCTTATAATTCTCTCCTTTTTTATGTTTTTCTTTTTTTTTTTTTTAATGAAAGCATTATATAGGAAGAAAATTTTACAAAGTTACTTTACAGTAAATAATATTCTATCAACGAGGATTTTAAATTTAGCTTCAGAAATATATATATATATATATATATTTAAATAGATCTAAAAAGTATGTACTGTATGTTAAACTATTCGCATAATTCTGATAAATTTTTTAGAATTGGAGATTATGGTACGAGATTTATTTCAAAAAGTTATGGGTTTGAAAAAGGATAAATTACAACGAGCTCTCATGGAATTTGACATAATTATGAATATCCTTTATTGTTTGAAAAATTACAAATACCTCCTTCATGTTTCATAGAATTATGTAATTATTGGGTGAAGATTTAAATTTATCAACTTTACCCTCGTTGTATTTAAAAAAAATTCGGACTTGTTGAATGAAAATTTTCAAAAGTTATAAAAAAATTTTATCTACTTAGTTTGTACAAAAAATTCAAAAAAAAATTAAAAATAAATAATATAAACTTATAATTCAAAATCCGGATGAACATTTTGGTCAGTTTACTATAAAAATAGATAAAACCTTACGAAAACTGACAGATTGAGTTAATTATTAGACGAATGGTAAAATTAAAAGAGTATTAATAATTTTTCAAACCGAAAGTATTTGTAATTATACCAAATCTCATAAGAGCTCGAGGAGTCCAAAAAAAATATAAATTAAATTAGGTTAGTGAGTACCAATAATGAACTATTTTGTCAAATGATGTCACAAATATTTCTTATGAAAATAATTACCCTTTTCAATTTTTTTCTTTTTGAAAAAGTAGTATTTAAATTCCATAAATATTTAATAATCAGAAATAGTAAAACAACATATTTGTAAAATGAGAAGTGAAAAGTGAAATAAAAATAAACATAATGGACTAAGTATGAAATTTGGCCTATTGTATAAATCAGTTTATATCACTCAAGGGAGATGAAATGTATTGATTCACAAACCATATGCTACATATGTCTATTGAACTATTGTTTGGAGCAAAAGACTATTGAAGTCTCCGGCTTCTGGTAATTGAAGATGGTTGAGTAGGAGAGAACTCTCAACACACATGAACGCAGAGACCTCTATATACATTTCAAGAATAGAAGGAAACTAACACAACGGCCGGAGCAAGAAGACGACACCCTTTTCGTTCTTCGTCTGATATGTTACATATTAGGACATAGTTGTAGGCCCCTTATTAGTATCTTTTCTTTCTCCGATAATTATGATGGGGGGACCATACCAGGTAACTAGGGAAGTGCAGAGGAGACCTCATCTTTCTGGCCTGAGACTGTCTTCACCTCCGGAATGCTTAGTGATGAGTCGGCTTTTACAGTCGGAATTTCCAGGTTTGGAATGATAGGAGGTCGTCTCCTTGGTGTGACCGTCATCTTCAAGCCTTCTGTTGTGTGAATCGTTGCCCCTGTAGTCATGTTGACCTGTGGAGCAGCAACCGTATATCCGACAACAGTTTACATACTATTGTTACTAGGAAAAGCAAAAGCAACGAACACGAGTAGAGGATGTTGGAGTAATAAAAAATGGTACACTTTGCTCAACTGTCACAGATACAAGTCTCGGTCACGGCCATTTTCAATTTGACAATATTTTTCAGGAGCATGTGTTATATACGATTGGTGGGATGTCATCTACTATGACTATAATATCTTAAGGTTATTTATCCGAGTAAGAGAAATTTTGAACAGTCATGGCCGTAGAAGCAATTTATCTCTGAACTGCATGCATCTGTGTGTTTTTGTGTTTTGATTTTCACTTGTTTCTCTACATGCATTATATTTTTGTTTCCAATTTGTAAGAATAACAGCAGAAACAGATTACTTACAGGAGGTGCTCCCAGGGCCAGTTGGAAGTCAAATCTACGAATAAGCATTGCTACTGCTACAGCAGTCTGCGAATCAGAGATAAAAGATTGTCATTTTTTCGACATTATGACATGAGAAGCAGTTGGCATACCAACAATTCAACATCATCAAATTCACATCAAATAATCTATAAATTTAGCGGAGTAGATTGGCGTCTGAAATACTCGACAAAGAATTTCGAGACGACCAGCTAAAGGATGACTCAATAATCCAACAAGGTTAACTTAAAGAAATTTACCTCAAATGAAGCAAACATGTCGCCGATGCATTTTCTTGGTCCTCCTCCAAAGGGCAAGTAACTGTAGCAGCAACGTGTTGGAGTTTATCACATTAGCTTATACGAAGCGTTTGGAATCAGTCGGAAATGAATTTCCATAAAAATTCAATTTCTTATAGTGGTTTGACACCTGATTGATATCTCTGCAAGAGAGTGTTTTAGTAGTACTCCGTGTTCGACTAGGGATTTATTAGTTGAATCTTAGCTTCTCCATTGGTGAAAAATGAAACATAACAACTACTATGAAAGAGCTATGAGAGTGCTTTAGAACTACTAGTAATTGGCAGCTGAGGATTCAGACCTGAAATTCTGGTTAGTCTCGTTCGGATTTGGACCATCTAAAGGCCACCTTTCAGGATTGAATTTTTCGGCGTCTTCCCAGTGATTAGGGCAGCGATGCAGATTCCAGACAGAAATGAAAATGTCTTCACCCCTGCGAAACCAAATTCAGTATTAGAAGGGGGTGAGGTCTTTCTAATATATACGGCAGCTTATTCAATTATAATTCAAAAACACTAAATCCTTTAATCTTTCAATCACTATCGGGTAAGCTAACCATAATCCTTGCACGTTTACACAGTTGACGGATAATTCAATTTGTGTACGGGTCAAATAATGAGAATTCAGAAACCGGATACATTGCAGTCTTTAGTGGTAATTTCAGAATGAACCTTTTTATTGGGTACTTTCCGAGTACATCATTGTCAAGAGATCGGCGGATCAAAACAGGCGGTTGTGGGTAGAGTCTCAATGACTGTAAAAAAGGTAAAAGGAAAAAAAAAGACATTAAACCAGAGATATGCATACTGCATCAGTATGTAAGTTGTATGGACATTTGCTCACTTCATTAATTACTCTAGTTGTATATTTGAGCTTCTTCATGTCTTCAACGGTCGGAAATCTATCACCGAGAACTGAGTCAACCTAAACAGCAGGTTAAAAGATAATAAATTAATCACAATGGTTCTGTTCAAATGAGTGTTTGAATGTCATTGAGGTGGAACCAAAAAAGTATCTTAATAAACCTCATTTTGAAGCTTCGCCATGACACTAGGCTCCTGCCAGTTATGAAAATGTAAGAGAAAAATATAGAGTCAGAATTATATGATCAACAATATTTAATGACATAAAATAGTGGACAGAACTTTCTGTTTTCGTTGTGAATCAGTATTACCAGAAGGATGAAGTCGCATACTCTTGTATATTTTTTACAGTGTGGCAATGAGCATAAGAAACAAGACATGTAAATTGATCACTTAGTTTCTATTAAAACCACTGAAATTAAATAAGGACAGAATGTCTGAGGAATGAAATGCCAAAGTCATGCTGATTACCTGTGAAAGAAGATAAAAGGTCCATGTCAGCACAGCAGCAGACGTCTCGTGTCCAGCTATGAGCAATGTCATTAGATCATCACGGAGTTGTTTGCTCGAAACCTATATATTATTGTATGAGGACCTTACCAGAAAATTCATTGTTCAATAGATATATGCAGATAACAGAACTGATAGTCATACATCATCACCAGATGCTAATAGGAAATGCAAAATACTAGGGTCTTGTTCATTCATGTATTCCTCATGAAACTGAAGTTCTTCTTCGTCTACCATTTTCTGCAAATACAATGAGAATAGACCAATAAGAGGGATATTATGTCGAGGCATACATCTCATACAATTCCACATAAATTGGAAAAGCAAAAAAATGTGATTCTGCTCACCTTACAGATTGCGATCAGATCATCAAGCGTTTCATTGACCAGCTTGAGAGCTGCGTTAACTTTCTTCAGCTTTGGGGAAATATCTTTCCATATAGGAATCTCCCAAAACGGAATCGGTGCAACACTTCTGTCTTCTGCTTCTCGCAACACAGTGTACACAGCCTGCTCCAGGAACAACAAACTATAATAGCCACTTTAACATAAAATAGTTGCAAGGGAATTCTTTAGTAGTATTAATTGATAACTGAAAATGAAGATGAAGTCGAAGACGATACCTCTACAATTCCAGTGTCAAGTTTTAAAGAGTCGAAGTCATAATTGAATACAGCTTTCCCAATGATATCTAATGTCAAACGGGAAAAAAGAGACTCCATCTCCACATCCTCACCATCAGATGCAGCAGCATCAAGCTTCTTACACAGTCTATCTGTTGCTTCGCCAAAAAGGCTAAACATTGCAGCCACAAACTAAAAGTAGCATTGTGAACCGATATCAGTAGCATAACAAGAAGGGTCCTGCATCTAGATAAGAGATAAGAACTACCTTCTGATGCAGTGCAGGGACTATAGCACGTCGCCTAACACGCCATATTTCCCCATCAGCAGGTATAAGTCCTTTCCCCATTACAAAATCCAAAATTTCAGCCAAAATGCCCTGGCACCAAACCAAAGAAGTTGATCTTAAAAGTGTCTCGAATAAATTCAACTTACAAAATGATTCACAATATGAAGTAAGCTTATCTAATTCTGCAACTGATATACCTTTGAATAAGTTTTTGGATTGTCTTTCAATATATGTTTTGCGATTGAAGGATCTGAAACTATCAAAAACGACTACAAAAGAACCCCAAAATAGTTATTCAACATAGCACAATAACTTTGGAGGGATCGGAGCCACATCAAAGGACGGAAAGCTAACCTTTGGACCAAATGTTAGCCGAAAAATTCCACCATAAGTTAGGTAGAGCTCGTACAATGGGATGAAGAAGGGTTCATTTTTTATGGCATTGATCGAACCCTTTGCCTCTGGAATCTTTAAATGGTCCTCTGAACCAGTGGTGAGATTAAATATGAACTCAAGTACCTCTTTGGGCAAACCCAATTTCAGTAAACCATCTTTCAGCTGTGATTGAAAGCTACCATCGGCAACAAAACATGCATATAATCACAAACGAAAAGAAAACATCATGGCTGCAGACACTGTGAAGTAAATCATTACATCGAAAACAAAATTAATAGTAATCCCAAGAGCCGATTCTTGGTTTGCATTGATCCTGTCCACATTGGCAAAAAAACACTCCAAGAAAATGCACAAATTTCACTAAAATCAGGCTCTCAAAACGGTGAAAAAAATTCTAACTTTCATAGTACAAGCTGCATACACATTACAAACCCAATTTTCAGTTTTTCTTTTCTTCATTCTTTTCAATCTTTTCTACGGTCCACCCCCTAACGGACGACAGATAAAGCACACCGCACAACCCTGACATCCACATTCTTTACCTAGATTTCTCAACGGTGAATTCACCGGAGGCGATACGGGCGGACAGCTCAGCCCGACGCTTCTCTTCCACAAGCCTCTCCACATCCTTTATGCCGTCGTCTTTGGGCCCTCCGCTCCCATTACTCGAATACGAGCAGCTAACCACACTATTCCCTGCACCACATGTTACAAAACCAAAAAAATTCAACACAGGAAACAAGAAAAGCAACCAGCCGTACACAGTGCTTCATGGACTCTACCATTGAACTTCAAGTTAACAGCGGGGCTGAATTTTCTTCTGAAATCTTTGGTTCGTCGACCGGCCTGGGGTGAGAATTGGTGGAAAGAAAGGGTGGCAGCCATTGTTCCGAGAGAGAGAGAGTTAGGAGAGAGAGAGGCGGTGTGTGATGATAATGTGGGAAGTGAAGTGTCTTCTAAAGACTGCCAGCAAGCAGTGTGGTAGAGAAGTTTTTTCAGTTCCACAAAAAATGTACAACTTTTACAGCACGTTGCATTTCACCAAAGGATACGCTGATCTGGTGATAGGAAAATTGGAGTGACAATAGTAGTATCAGGATCCCAACTACTAACGGACAAGAGAAGGAATCCTCAGCGCTGTGGCTCTGTTCACGTCTTAACTTATTCTTTTTCTAATTGTTTAAACTTTAAACCAAAATTTCAAACCATTTTGTTTCGATAATTACAAGGGAAAATTGCATAAAATCCCTCTGTTTTTTCAAAATTTAATTAAAAATTCCCTGTATTAAAAGAATAGGCAAAAATACCCCTAATGTTTTCTAAATTGTTGCATACTCTCCCATTTCGTTAGATGAATCCTAACGGTGTTAAATTTTTGCTAAATTGACCGTTATACCCGTTTCATAACAACCATTGATATTTGAATATAAAAAATAAACGGTCCAGATTTTAAGTAATTTAAATATATTTTTATTTATATTATTTATATATACATTATATATATAGTATATACATTATATATATAGTATATATATTATATATACTATTTCTTTTCGAATCTTCTTTCTATGATTCCGCCATTGTCTGAAAGAATTTCCAACCATGGCTTATATCATTGGAATCCTCTCCTCAAGACGAACATATCCATACCATCAATTTGAACTTTCATTGACTGGAAAGACTGGGCTTCGAGCACGACCGTCAAAGCTTCTTGGCTTCAATTCGTCGTCGTCCGGATGAATTCTGTCCTGGGACCACCACCAATAGACTCGCCTCGACGTGAAGATTCAAACGAGACCATCCTTGCTCATTTTCATCAAGTTTTTGGTGAGATCCAAAACTTTTAAATTTATTTTTGCCGTGATGTTTGTTGCGTTGATTCGCCGCCGCCTTGACGAATCACGGCCTGAAATTACCACCGTTTGACTCCTCTCGTCGAGACGATTCCAAAGAGACCAGGATTGCCCATTTTTATCACCGCCGGCGACTCATCGGCGTTGGAGAAGACGACGGAGAAGAATTAATAAATAAAAATTAATTAAAATTAATTAATTTAATAGAATTTAAAAATAATAAAAATTTTTAAATGTTTAATTTAAATATATATTAATAATTCAAATATAATATTTTATATAAGTCAAAAAAATTGATATAATTTTTAAGTATTTTTGTATTTATTTAGTATATTTTATAAAAAAAACATTAAAATATATTTAAATCAAATAATAATTTAGTAAAGTATTTAATTTAATAAAATTTTAAAATAATAAAAAATAGTAAATGCTTAATTTAAATATATATTAATAGCTATAATATAATATTTTATATAAGTTAAAAAAATTGATATAAATTTTAGGTATTTTTATATTTATTTAGTATATTTTATAAATAAATATTAAAATACATTTAAATTAAATAATAGTTTAATTTGGTTAATAATATAACATTTTATAAAAGTTAAAAAATCTCATATAATTGTAGGATTGTTATATTGATTTGGTATATTTTATAAATAAATATGAAAATATATTAAATTAAATAATAATTTAATTTAATTTATAATATATGATTTTTATTTATATTCAAACAAAAGGGACAAATTGAAAATTTGCTCACTTAAAATCCTATTTTTGTAGTATGTTTGTGAGGGGATGTTAAGTTATATATATAATGAAGGAGAAGGGTATTTTGGACAATTGCACTGCCAAAAAAGCTGAAATAGGATAAAAAAAAAAGTCCTACTCTCATTTCCACCTCGTACAGTACCTTCCATCAATTTTGGACGGAGGGGGTCTTTTTTGCAGGGTTTCAAAATTCACAAGATCTTTTATGGCTATTTATTTAACACAATAAGTTTTGTGCAATTTTAGTATAACACAGGGGGTATTATGCAATTTTCCCTAATTACAATCCCATCCCTTAAGATTCAGTGTAATTATATTTAAATTTTTTATAATTTGACATATTATATTTTATATTTTTGAATTTTGTTTTTATTTAATAATTAAGTATCTTTATTATAAAATTCACGTAATTTATTGATATTAACAAAAAAAAATTGGACAAATATTCATATTTACCCTTAATTGACTTATTACTAATTTATTATAATTTAAATAAATCTTTTTATGAATAAATTACTCTTATACATCTTCACAGGTTAATGCACGTGAAGTGGTAGATTGTCACCATTATTATTGTAGTTTAGTCGGAATAAAATTTGTTTCACTTTCAATAAATCGATAATAAGTCAATCAAGAGTAAATATCAATATTCATTCAACTTTTTTGTTGATATCAATAAATTTTGTAAATTTTAATTAACTGAGGGATCTATTTGTTAAATGAAAGCAAACCTTGAGTGTTCTAAATGTAATTTTTCAAACCACAGGTGGTTTACATGTAATTACACTAAACCTCAAGAGAGGGAAGTGTAATTATATCTTTATTTTAACTAAATTTTGAATAATTACACTGTACCCACATGAAGTGTAGTATAATTACACCTAAATCACTGTAAAGTAAAATACGATATTCTTATTTTTACTTAATAAATGTCTAATTTTATTAAATGAGTTATTGACTAATCCTTTTTTATTAACTAGAAACCAAATTAATAGTTCAAATGTTCATAAATAATACTGATCAGTATAAATTAATGAATAAATTACAAAACTAACAAACATCTAGTCTTCACTAATTAAGCATTTACTACAACCCAATATATTCAGCTAAACATAATTAAATAAATTGATTTAACTAATTAATTATATTATCCTTAGCTAATAAATTAAGGTTTAGTTGGCTATATATAACTAAATTTACCAAATTGATTAATCAGTTAATCAATCATTAATAATTAAATAAATAATTTTAGTTAATCTGACAATTAATAGAAGTCAAAGATAATTTAGTTTTTAATTAATGAGTAATTTAATGAATGAAGATAGCAAGCTTTGTCCTAGCCATTTCACCTTCATCAAAGTCTTTGCTTTTGTATTTTATTTTTTCTCTTTTTTATTTTTTTTATTATTATTTTTTGGGAACTTTATGAAAATTATTGGCCAATTGTGGATCCTCAAGTAACGGAAGCGATATTGGATTTCTTTGCTACGGGGAAGATGCTTAAGCAAATCAACACCACGCTGCTGGCACTTATACCTAAGGTACACTCCCCTAAGGTGGTCACGAATTTTCGTCCTATATCATGTTGTAACATGCTGTATAAGGTGATTGCTAAAATTATTGTTCAAAAGTTGAGTAGGGTGTTGGATAAATTAATCAGCCCTTGTCAGGCTGCTTTTGTTCCTGGTCGTAGTATAGGCGACAATATTATGCTTGCACAGGAACTATTTACAGGGTATAACCAGGTGCTTTTCCCACCTAGCCCTTAAGGTGGATATTCGAAAAGCCTATGACACAATGGAATGAGACTTTCTACTAGCAGTTTTGCACATGTTTGGATTTTCAGCACAATTTATTCAGTGGATAGAAGAGTGTGTAACAACACCCTCATTCTCGGTGGGTCTGAATGGGAAACCCCATGGATTTTTTGCGGGCTCACGAGGGTTAAGGCAAGGTAATCCCATGTCGCCTTACCTATTTATTCTTATGATGGAGGCGTTACATCTTTTATTCCTACAGTTGATTGAATAGGATTGGCGTTTTTCATTCGATTGGAAATGTGCTCCTGCTCGACTTTTTCATCTTGGTTTTGCAGATGATTTGCTGCTATTTTGTACAACTAATATGATATCTATAGGGGTCTTCAAACAGAGCCTAGATATGTTCGCATCTTGGTTAGGGCTACGGCTCAATGCACATAAGAGTCACCTTATTATCTCTCGCTCGGTACATGGGATTCGAGAATAGTTGTTGGCGATGCTGGGATTCCAGGAAGGGCAGTTACCGATGAGATACTTGGGACTTCCGCTCCTCTCATCTCGATTATTGATAAGAGATTGTCAGCCATTACGGATTAAAGGATGGGAAAGGTCTGGCGTTGTCCTATGCTGGGAGGATTTAGATCATCAAATTTGTCCTTATGACATTGAAAATTTACTAGGCCTCAGCGTTCCTATTGCCTAAAGGTGTTATAAGAGAGATTGAGAAGAGACTTCGAGCGTTCTTGTGGAAAGGGGGGACAACTAGGGGCTATACTAAAGTAGCATGACAAGATATATGTAAGCCGTAATCGGAAGGTGGGCAGGGCTTAGGAGACATTGCTACCTTAAATCGGGCTTTAATATGTAAGATGCTCTGTGACGTTATAAGGTGTGATAGGACGTCTATTTGGGTGGAGTGCCTCTATCATGGGCGGTTGCGAAATACATCTATTTGGGCAGTTCCAGACCGTGGGGGATCGTGGGGTTAGTGGAAACTACTTCGTATACGATCCCTTATTCAGCCGATGATGGACTTTCAGGTTGGTAATGGGGCTACGTTCTATCTTTGGCGAGATCCTTAGCACCATCTTGGGCCTCTCATTGCTAGATTTTCCCATAGACCGCCACTCCCTAAGCTTGGGAGCTCAACAGCGTTATCATAGAGGGGCAATGGCAATGGCCCCTCATTATAGAGATTAAGTGGTTGGAGATTCTACAGTCACTGCCTCGAATTTATTTCGGTGTTGATCGCATCATTTGACGGTATGAAAATAGTAGTCCTACACCCACATCTCTATACCGGTCACTGGTCCCTCCAGGACTTACGGTAGGTTGGTCTTCACTACTCTTGAGTTCCCTCAAGATCCCTAGGCATAATTATATTCTATGGCTTGCTATATTAGGGAAGCTTTTGACGGCTGATAAACCATGGTTCTCTTACCTAGGCGCATGTGTTCTATGTGATGAAGGCACGAATGAGACGCAAAGGCACTTATTCTTCTGATGTTGCTATGCCCGACGGTGCCTTATAGCTATTCGACGATCTGTTCGCTTCATTTGGCCGAACCGAGACTGGCCAATGGACATAGAGTGGGCTACAAGAAAATAGAGAGAGCAACACATTATTAATATGGCTTATCGTGCGCTACTGGCTTCATGTGTGTATCATATTTGGAAGGAATGGAACTTGAGATGTTTTGAGTAGTCTGAGAGAGAAACAACACTTGCTGGACTCATTGTGGAAGATGTTAGACAGAGGATTCTTAGTGCTTCTTTAGCTCGCTCTATTAGTTCTTGTGCGTTATATAGACTTTGGCGTATCTCTTGGCCTGTCGAGAGAGACGCCACTCATTGAGCACTGTTGTACTGTACGATTGTACTATTTATTTAATGAAAATTATATTTAGAACATTTAATTCTATAATTTATTATCAATTAATTAAATCTCTTTCATACATACCAATCCCTTAATTTCTAAACTTACACGATTTAACCTTAAAACTTTCACTACAAAAAAAGGCGAGATTTAGCTCGGTTTGGGCAACTGTTCCAAAGCTCGTTTTATCTTGGAACAGTCTTTGAAACACATCAGGAACGAATATTAAAATATGATGTCATGTTCAACCTTTTTTTTGGGTTTTGAATTTGACCGTTCCAAGATGAGTTCCAAACAAACAGTTACTAATTCTGTTTTAATTACCATTTCAAAGTAGTAAAGGTAAATAGTTGGAACTCTATTTGGAACGCTATATTAGAATTAGGAAAGGTCCTAAGCCAACTGTTCCTATATGTCTTGCAATGAATGTCCCAAAAATGACAGTTCGAAAATGTATTCCAAAATGAGGTACAATTTGGAACAATTTTGGTGCACTCTTAATCAATAATGTGAAAAACTATTCCAAATTATGGGTTTTATTTAAAAAGTCACGTGTTTCTAAAATCGTTCCAAAACTCGGTACACATTGGAACGTTTTTTTTTGTATTATTTCTTTAATGTTACTGAGACCATTCCAAATGAAATACAATGTCTATATTTCAACGGTCGGAATGACAGTTCCTAAGGCCGTCTCAAGTGTCGTCCCAAAATCTAAATTAACGGCTATTTTTTAACGGCTAGATATGTGATCCTGTACCCCTTCCAAAGATCGTTCCAAAATTTTTTATATAAATGTGTTCCTCTATTTTCATTTAATCTCATTATCTTCTTCTATTCTTTTTATTTTCTTTCTATTTTCTAAATCTCTCTCGAATTTTTTTAATCTCTCACTATTTCACTAATATTTTTCTACTCTTTTTCGTCAATCTGTCTCGAATTTTTGTTGGTATTTGGAGTTATTTTGATCAGGTAACAACTTTAGCCCTTTATTTGTTAATTGATTATATTTGTTGTAATTTTGTCAATTAAATTTAATATTATAATAATATATATATGTGTGTGTGTGTGTAGGACTCACCATTATGTTAAGACAGTTGAGGAGATAAATATATGAGAAGAACCTTCTGAATAGAGCGGGTCTTACTCTAGAGTTTCAGACTAGTGTTGCTACATTTATAGAATGGGCCAAGTCTCAACATGCATATATAGACGGTGAGAAAATTAAGTGTCATTGTCGGAAGTGCAAAAATAAAGTTTTTTCAAAACCACAGATGAGGCAAATTTCGACTTGTTTATGAAAGATTTTATACCGAAGTATTATAATTGGACTTCTCATGGCGAGATGGGGTGCATGAGTATGTTGAGGCCGTCATGGTAGCACCATTGTGGGAGGAGCAAACTCCCATTTCTCATGTTATGCAGGATACGAGTACGCCTTGAGGTGATGCAACAAGATGGTTTGGGCGCAGAGGATGGTTTTTGATGCTGTTGTGCCTACTGTCTGGTCTTCTAATCATAACAGGATGGTGTGCCTGATGATGGTACGAGGTCGTGTCCTACTGACACAGGGTTTAGTTCATATTACGGTGAGGGCCCCTATGATTATGTATTTGGGCTGGCAAATCGGTTTCACGATGTAGTGCATGCTGCCAAGCAGCCGTTGTTGAACGGTTGCACCCAATTTCAATTGGGGGTTGTAGCTGAGTTGGTGAATATCAAAGACGATAGCCATATTATCATAATATTATGATCAAATATCGCAGTGGGCTGATCATATATTGCCTCGTGATCACACCCTAACCTAGGATTATTATAGTACGAAGAAATTGATAAGAGACTTGAGTTTACCTGTTGAGAAGATTGAAGCGTGTAAAAAGATTTTCTTCCTTAATCATCCGATTCTTCATTAATTTCCCCCCTATTATTTACCTAACATTCTTCTTCCTACTCCCTAGTCATCTCTTCAATTTTCAAATTAACTACTGCTGATTTTGTTTCATGGAAACCCTAATTGATGATTATGAATATGTATTTATTGTCTCTCTGAATAAATAAATCTTGCTTCAATACAGTAAAAAACCACTCCCATGTGTCTCTTAACTTCCTTTAAACCACAGAATAGGCTATGTGGTACAAATTGTTATTAGGGTCCAAGCCCACAACAATAAGCAAAATACCCTTATGGGGTCCCTTGCAATGGCAGCCATATACACAAATAATTGGTTTGCAACCTCCCAAAAAACCCTTTTTTAAAGCACTGAGCCAAACATAAATGTTTTCAAACCTGTTTTCACCATTCACATCATTTACCCCCAAAATGATAGTTGGCCCAGGATTTGTTCTCCTCACTTCCTCTGCATAGTCCCATAGTTTAATGGATTGATGTTCAGAGTTGCCTTTCAAGTTTTTTTAGTGCCTGTCTCTTAGCTCTGTAAGCTTGATCTTTTGAAACATGACACCTATGTTGATTCATTACGTCTACCCTCCATCCCTTCACATCTCTTTTAGGGTCAGATTTGAAGTACTGTAGGTACCTCTTACGTAGCTAGCTAGTTTTCACATTTATGACATTAAAAACTTGTGGGCAAGTGTGTTCATCTTGGTATAGATTAATCTAAAATTTTCATTTATTCTTTAGCTTGTTTGCATGTATTTTCTATTGACAACCATCACCAGGACAAACAACATAAACTCTGAATGAATCGTTCTTAGTAAATTTCACACGTCTTTTATATTTTATTGCATAAGAATGAATTGCTCTTTTCAACTCTTTATTTGAACAAAATATCATCCCCAATTCCAGTGAAGGGTTATGCATCTCCCCTGGATTGAGGATAAGAAAATTAGGCCCATTGTCATCATCTTCTGGAAGCCTATGTTCAACTATATCATTATCACTAACCACCATATTTGTACTTGATTCAAAATTTGTTTCATCTGTACTATCCATCTCAACACTAGCTTCATCCACAAAATTTTCACTAATTCATCATCATATTCATTCTCCCCACTAACTGAACCCACCTCATAATCATTCTTTAAAAAATCTGCATCATCTAGATCATCCTCATCCACATCACCCATACCTTATCTAAAGAATTTGTGTACCACTTGCCAAATCCGTACAAAACCTCCTCATGGTAATATATTTCCTACCTCATCTACAGGTACTTCTGCCAAAAACTCTATGTCATCCTCCCTAATCACCTTACCCTTATCCTTGTCTTTTTTCCTTACTTTTTTTTTATATACCTTATTCTTCTTTGTTTCAACAAAATTTCTTTCTATTCTAGCACTTTCCACAACTACCTTTTGAGGTTCTGGAGTGATGCATATGGCCCAAAGAAATTCGACCCGAGAAAGAATAAAAAGCCCTTAGTAGCCCAGCAGGGCCCATAACACTAAGATGAAGGAAGAGGCCCATCGTATTTATGGAAGCAACCCAAGAGAATGGCCCCAACAAGGGGATCGACCCAAGGCCCATGTCTAGACATCCCCACATGGCATACACTTGGATCGCCAAGTGTACCTCTTAACCAACATGGAGAATACGAGGCAAGGGAGGTTCCCTCAAAGCCCTGGACTCTTAGATCAAAAGGACTCCTTGCTAGTTAGAAGTCCTCATCAGTGAAGAATCCCCCTCAAATTGGAGATAGACTTTCACCAATAAAATTTATCGAGGATAAGAACAGATTATGGCTTATCTAAACAACATCTATACATTCTTTAGGGAACGTGTAGAATCCCACTGAAGGGGGACACCCCCTATAAGAAGCAACCTATTGTGTCTCGCTCTTCTAACGAAACTGAATATCATTCTGTGTCTGTTGCTTCTTATGAACTTGTTTAGCTCAAGTATTTGCTCAAGTACTCAGGTGTGATTCACACTACTCCTATGCAGTTATTCTGCGATAGTCAAACTGCACTATATATTATTGCTAACCCCTTGTTCCATGAACGCACTAAGTCTATTGAGGTGGATTGCCACTATGTGAGTGACCAGATTCAAGCCGGTAATATTGTCATTTTTCATGTTTGTACCAACTTGCAACTCGTCGACATCTTCACCAAAGCTCTTGAAAAACAACGATTCGACTTTCTTCTCAGCAAGTTGGGCATTCACGACCTTCATGCTCCAACTTGAGGAGTAATGGGATATCATCAAGTGTAATTTGTTAGTTGTCATATCATAATTAAATTACTGCATATATTAATTTATGGTTAGCAAAGATTATTGCACATATTAGTTATGGTATTTTTGGCTAATAGCTTAGATATAGACTTTCATTTTTTAGCTTTTCTTGAATGTATAAATAGATGTATCTACTGGGCAAGAAATACAAGAGAAATTGTTAACCATTTCAGTTTGTTGTATCTTAAACTTTCTAGTGCTATTACTTTGAAATTGTTAGAGTTATTATATCTTGAAAGAAAAATTATCGTCGCCGCAGCACCGGTGCAAGCAGTATTATCATTAAAAAAACAAAAAAAAAAAAGAGAGTCTAACTGTAGCCTCAACTTCATTTCATGCACCACCACCACACTTTTCATACCAAAATTTAATAATATTCTAAGCTAAGAATGTTGTATTTTAATCGGTGGGAATCAAGAAATAGAAAATAATATAAGATGAAAACAAAACTTTATCTAGAAAATCACATTATCAAATGAGAAAACTATAATTAGTATTTATAATATAAGAAGCTATATATACAAAATAATTAAACAAAAGAAAAGAAGAAGACAAGTAGATAAGGTGAAAAAACTATGTCCATTTAAGGTCCTCTTTTTTCTCCGGAATGAATGATGAAATTCCTCAAAGAAAAAAGTGTGTAGCTCCCCCAAATGCATGTGAATAAACATCATGTAGGCCCTAATTTTCTCTCTCTTTTCTTCTTCTTCTTCCCTCCTTGTTCCTACACAATTTACTGTCTTCACCAATAAGGGTCCTTCATTTCTCAGGAGGACCCTCTACCATCCCCCGCCCCCTTCCCATACCCCTCCTCATCCCCCCTCCTGCAACCTAAAATAATTTCTGCTATTTTTTTCTTCAACTCTTGATAACATTAAATATCATTACAAATCAAATTAAATATTGCACATAGTTTGGCATTTTTATTCATATTGGGATTTGAATATTCCCCCTCTCTACCCCCTCAAGAAAAAGAAAAAAAATAGATATTATTCGCTAAATTATAATTTATTCAGGAAACAAAACTCTTGTTGTTTAGAGCATTTTTGAGGTCTGGAGATTGAAAAGGAGAGAGAGCGAGAGAGATAAAAGTTCTTTGTTCTTGAGAGCCTGAAGACATGAGTTGCTTTCCATGTTTTTCAAAAAAAGAAACCTCCGAGGAAAATGATGTGCCTGTAGCTCAGACCAAAGATGCCACTTCACCACCCAATCCTGGTACATGTTATTTTTTTTGTTTTATTTTTTTTCATCCAAGAACCATATTTTATATGCATGTTGTCAATGATCATAAGAAAATTCTAGGGGTTAGTATCTCTTTTTTTTTTTTAAGAAAAAAAAACTATTTATGGGTATTTTTTATTTTGATCAAGGACTGAGTCATAATTCTTAATTTTGGAGGAGGGATAAATATTGACGTTTTCTTGGTAAAGATCACTTGATCAAGATGAACAATGGGGAAGAAAAAAAATTCAAGAATTTAGGAGTAGCTAGCTTTTCAATTTTGTGTTAATTTTCATCTTTCAATACATAACGATAAGAATACTTTGACAGGTGATGCCAATGTTGGAGGAGAAGATGAAAACACAGCGAAAGCATTTACTTTCCGTGAACTTGCCTCTGCAACAAAGAACTTTCGTCAAGAATGCTTAATTGGTGAAGGTGGAATTGGAAAAGTGTACAAAGGGACGCTCCAAAGTGGCGAGGTAATATATGCATTCTTTGTTCCTCAACGTCAAATCCTTGTCCAACAAAAAAAAACCTAGTACGTAAATATCTATATGTTTCTTTGGTTTGAATAGGTTGTCGCTGTTAGGCAACTAGACAGGAGTGGGACACAAGGGAGCAAGGAGTTTCAGGTTGAAGTTCTAGTGTTGACTCTACTTAGCCACCCGAATTTGGTCCAGATGCTTGGATATTGTGCCGATGGAGAGCAACGGCTTTTGGTCTACGAATACTTACCCACGGGTTCTTTGAAAAACCATCTATTTGGTAACTTTTACTACATGGGTTCTCTTTGTAGTTATTTTTTGTATTCATAGTTCATCATTTGTGTAAGGATTGTAGACTATGTGAAATAAGAACAATATTAAAACACAGGATATATAGACTTTGATGCAGTTAAGAGTGTTAATATGTCTGATATCCCCCAAATTTCTCTCATAAGAATAGTATTTCATGTAGTTACAATAGAAGACTGTGTATGTCGGAAATACAACAGTAGGTCAGAATCCATATCCTAACACCTACACTCACTTGAGAAAACGACAACTTCTTTAAAGTACGAGTATGTTTTATTACTTTATATCATATACTTGAGATTTGTTCTTGCATGTTGCTGACTTATTGTGGGCTTGTTTTATATTTTAGACATTTCGGGTGACAAAAAACCATTAGATTGGTCGACAAGAATGAAGATAGCTACGGGTGTTGCAGAAGGTCTTGAGTATCTACATGAGAAGGCCAACCCACCTATTATATATCGCGATATGAAATCATCAAACATTTTGCTGGATGAGTCGAAGAATCCGAAACTCTCTGAATACGGGCTTGCAAAGCTAATACAGAGTGGCAATAAGATGAATGTGACGCCAACCGTCATGTCGGCTTATGGGTATTGTGCACCTGAATACGAAAGACATGGAGAACTAACATCAAAAGCGGACGTTTATAGTTTTGGTGTAGTCTTACTAGAGCTTATCACGGGACGTAGGGCCTTTGACACGACACGTCCAACGAATGAGCAAAATTTAGTTAATTGGGTAAGTATGTATATGTGATGGTTGATCCATATTTTTTATATCTATTTGGGTAGAAAACTTTATTATGTTTAATGTTTACAACTCCTTAAGATGTTCAACGTAACTTCCTAAAAATCATTGACGTGGTTTAATAGGCACAAGAATTTTTCAAGGATCAAAAGAGGTTTCCGGACATGGCAGATCCACTTCTCCAAAACGACTTTCCTGTGACAAGCTTAAATCAAGCCGTGGGAGTTGCATCCATGTGCCTACAAGAGGAACCCTCAGTTCGTCCTTTCATCACCGACGTTGTGGCAGCGCTTAGTTTTCTTGCAATGGCTCCTTTGGGGGCACCGGTTCCAGCTCGTCTTGTTCCCATCTTGTCGGGAAAGGTGGGAACAACAAGTCAAAATAGACACGGAGACGAAGGCCGACATAATGAAAATCTAGATTCGGATGATGATAGTTCAGATGATGATTCTGATATAAGCACACCAAAACAATCCACATCAAGGCGTGTTACAATTCGAGAACCTAATCGTGATGCAAAGTAGCGATGAACGATGCTCGAGGTAATGGTAGTCTTGCTTCTAGTGGTCGTGGGTGTGGATAAATTTCAAAGAGCAACATCAGCTCAAATGTAAAGACGGTCGACAAAGCTCTGGAAAAATCAAGTTGGTTTGTATTCAATGCACAACCACGTACAATCCATCCAAATTTGTATATAACAATGTGGGAAATGACTACAAATTCATATGGATATATGATCATGAAATGTGATCATTTTCAAGTTCATTTCATGAATACTTTGATTTTTGTCTAATTGGTAGTTAAAAATCTTCTTTTTTTAGCCAATTGTTGCATTTGTGGTTATGTGAAGGACAACAATGGGTTATTTGTGTGCATAAAATATTTTCTCTTGACTTTTTAGCTAGTGTTCGTTTTTACTTTTTTTAGTTTTTTACTAGGCTTTTGATATGTAAGCATTGAGAATAGTACTCAACTTATTGTGATCACAGACATTATGACACCAACTTTTGCATCATGTTGCCACTTATAATGCTATATGGTTATGTATTAATATTTAGCGTATGTTGACATATAATGTCGTTAAATTAATACATTCTTTGAGAAAATTAAAAAATAAAAATGAAATATCAAAGCAGGAATTAACATGATTTCCTAAAACCATGTTAGGAATTGTGCATGTCCTTTTTCTTGTCATTGGGCCATAACAAGAGTGGGCACAAGAATGGGTTAAAGGAGTTTAATATGGAAGAGTCCTTAGGAGGGTTCTTGCCTACAAATCCAAATTTATTTCTCCTTTTTGAACTTCATATTCCTAAGAACCTCAAGAAAAGGAAAAGACATGATCCACACATTCTAATGCATCTATGAAAGCAAAATATGTTGTGTTTATGCTATGTACCTTGCCAAGAAAAACGGCCATGAGAACCTACTTGACAATTACTAGATGTTGTTTTTGGCTTTGAAGAATAAAAGTTAGAATACTTGGTTCTAGTCCAGATATTGGGAATTAAGAATGTCTAAGGATGGATTCACCTCGTTTGGTGGTGCGGTCAAATGGAATGGTCCAAGTTTTGATCAAGTAACACCTGAAAGAATCAGTATGGTCCGTGACTTGGCAAGAACTCAACGCAAGTATGAAAATAAGCATATTTAAATTTTAATTCATCAAATAATTGAGCCTAACCCAGTTTATTTACTCTCATTAAATTACAAAGTCAAAATTCTAATTAATTAATTCATTCGGTTCAATTAAAATTGATCTTATCAAATTAATTAGACCTAACCTAAATTTAATTAATCTCGTTAATTAAATCATGGGCTTCCCATTACATGGGTTCTCCCATTTGAATGTTCACATCGTTTAATCTCTCGAATTAATTTAAACTCTTTAAATTAATTCATTCCTTGTAGAATTCATAATTAATTCTACTACTTGCTTGAGTGGTGTTTTGTGTGACTTTGTACGTTCATCCTCACCTAAACTTGGCCTTGTGTCAACATATAATTTAATTGACAAATATTCTTGAGCTAGATTAATTAAATCATATTTCATCAATCACTTTTGATTAACATTTAATCTGAAAGCACCCGTCGCCATGGGTAGCAGTCTTGAAACAGTCTATAGTATTAAAGAATATGTGAAAATGACGTGAACCTTAAGGCTACCGAGTGACAAAATGGCACGGTCCTTCCATCTTCCATCTCCCCATCTTAGTCTAGGGCATGGATTTGGTCATCGGTTCTCTTTTTAGACTAGACATCTATGCTTAATATTTTGATTGTGTTTCTCCACTTGATCAGCATAGAAAAATACTTTCCTATTTGATCATCCAGTGTGGCCATAGACTTCCGTGAGCACACACACATCGGAACACATAGGAGATCATTATCATCTCATGATAGGTTATGGATCCTCTCTTGGGATAACTTACTAGTCTTCACATATGTTTTGACTGCACTAGCTTATAATAATCACATCAAATATGATAATCTTTTACCAGGCCCTAAACTCAGTCGTCCCATATATGAGACTACATGGATTCTCAAGTTTAAGGACTAAACCCCAAACTATCGGAGTGAAGGAGTTCAAGTCATACCGATCAAGCCTCACAGGCTTCCATATGATGACTCCCCATCAGTCGGCTTGACAACCTTTGTCAACTTAAGTCTTGGCTCTTAAACGTTCTAAGTGAGGATTGAAAAGATTGAGAAGAGATTTTTGAAAAAAATTAAAGAGAATTCAAAAATGGGCACGACTGAATTTAGGAATAAGTTATGCTCCGCTTTGAAATCAAACATCACGTATTCACAACAAGATGGATTGGGCGCAAATGCCTGAAAGGCAACAACCCCAACAAAGAGATTTTTCTACAATCAAATGCACCGGTGGGGGTTGTCAAAAATAATTGTATTTTTTATAATTGTAAAAAATATACACTATTGTATTTGTATACTTAATTATAATTTTTTAAATTAATATAATTTTAATATTATAATTTTTTGAACTTTAATATCTTGTTAAAAATTAATTTTATATAATTAATTTATATATATAATTAATTTATATAAAATTTAATTAAACAAAAATAAAAAAAAATTAAAATCAAGTCGTGGTTGCAATCCATCCATATCGTGAATTGCATCCAGGACATGGTGAAAATTTAAAAAAAAAAAATTATTTCTTTATTCGAAACCATGACTCGTCATATTAATATTATATTATATTATTCAAATTATATTTATATAATTTATTTATTTTTTAATAATAAAAAAATAATTAACCTAATATAGAAGCCCATCAAGTCACTTTTTTTATTTATTTTTATTTTATAAATTACTATATAATAAATTAAAATAATTATTTACTTTTATGCTTGAATGTAATAATATAAAATTTTAAAATTTATTTCCTGTTATTTATATAAATAATATTCAATACAAAATTAAATTAACTAATAACATTTAAAATTAACCAAAAAATGCACTATCGGCACTCTTGTAAGGAAGTAATTTATTCTATTTTAAAAAACAAAAAAATAATTTGATTTTTGCATATATAACACTGTATCAAGGAGTTGTTTGTATTCTTTTTCTAAAATAAATATATAAAGTATAAAAAGAATGTGATTTACCCTCAAAATAAATATCTTGAAAATTTTGTGGATTTCAAAAGGAAAATATGAATATAATTAAATTTTAATTAAGGTGATGTGCTTTACTTTTCCAATTGTGAATGCTGCCAAATTCAAAGTCAATGAAACATCTCTGCAACAATTCCACTCGGGCTTTTCTGCTTGCCTATTATCCATTCAAGATTCTTGAGCAGCCTTTGTCGCAAGGACAAAAGTCTTCGAGGAAAAACCACCTCGGTAAGAACATTCCTTTCTGAATTTGCTGATGTTTATCTGCAAAAATAACTAGGAGCGCCCCCCACCCCCCACAAAAAAGAAAAAGAAAAAAAAATCAAAATCATGTCTTTACGTGTATGTATCTCTAATGGGAGCAAGAATTATTAGTGCATAGAATTTGATTGATTTTGTGGTAATTGTATAGATAGAAAGGAAGAGCAAGAATCGGATGAAGGCGTGTATGAATGAGAAATCCGCCCACCCTTCTCTCGCTGTCAATTGACTCTGCCCTCAACAACTTCTCTCATATATCTGATATCTCCTTTTTGCCTGAACATATTCTTCTCGAGCTCTTCGTGGTAAGTATATTTGTCCATGCTCACGCGCACAAAAAGAAAAAAGAAAAGAACAACCCCACTTCATCTCTATATGCTTGCTGTATATATCTGCCAAAGATGCCTTCTTTTTTCATTTTATGTGTGCACTTTTGGTTGTTGTGACATGGGTTTTTATTGATTCTACGAATGATTGTTTGTTTTGATGGGGTCTTGCTTTGGTGTTGGGGGTGGGGGGATGGGTTCTTATTTTTGGTGCTTTCTTTTCTTTGGTGTGTTTTGTGCTTTTTGTGGAGGGGTATAGATAGTAGATCAGTATTTGAGGTTTGTTTTGATTTTTTTATTTGAAATTCTGGGTTGGAATTGGATTTTGTTAATTCTCTTGAAATAATGAACTACAGTAGTTTCAAGCTAGTCCTGGAATCCCTTTCTTTTTGTGTTTTCCCAGACATTTTGCTGTTTTATCCGTCTAAGAAGAAGGTTGCAGCGCTGCAGTTTGAAGAGTTTGGTTGTGCAGGAAAGCTGACGAGTTTGAGTGAACTAGAACATTTTGGTTTTGAGCTATGGTGGCCTACATGTGTAATATATATAAGTGTATTACACATGAGCCCCCTCCCCCCCCCCCCCCCCCCCCGCTGAACTACACCTCTGCGAAATATTGCATCCAATGGTCCGTATGGGAGTTAAAAGTATGTATATGTGACTGTGTGTGTGTGTGTGTATATAACTGTAGTATACTCTAAATCCCCTCTGGAAAACACGGTATCTGGTGGTCATTATGGGAGTTAAAGCACAATGACATTTTGTTGACTTCATTTCTATTAGTACTCTGATTTTATGTTTTGTTTTTCCTTGATTGGATAGGAGTGCTCTGTTGGTTTTCTTTTTTTACTGCTTATTATCTTCTTGATCATGTTGCTCAGGGAGATTGTGTTAGGGGTATCACTCTCCTCTATTCTTACTTTTTTGAAGTGGTCCATGGTCTAGAATTGTAACGTTAGGAAAATATTGGGCGCCGTCATGGGTAATCATGATGCTTCTTGGAAACTCAAGTTCCTTTTGTTTTCTCCGTTTTGTGATTTCTACATTTGTGATTTTAGTTGATGAATTGCTCCTTGAATTGGTTGTTTCCTTGTCCTCTGTTGATGAGAAGATTAGATCACATTCCTTCCATCAGGCAAATCATCAGGATACTGCTATATTTTCTTAACTTTGCCTTGCTAATTATTTACGTCAAACATTCCTGTGCACTTTGCTTTTGGGACTGTCAGAGGACATTAAAAGCTGGGAAACTGAACGAGAAGATTCTGAATATGTTTGTGGCAACCGGCAAAGAAGAAATCCTTTCTGTAATTGAGGCTCTCAACATCCAACACATTCTGCTTCCTGTTCTTCCCACTCGTAAGTTATTTTTTCACCGAGTGCTCTACTTGAGTACAATTCTGGTCTCTTTTGTGACTTCTGATTTCTTTTCAGGATGCTCTGAAAAATTTTGACACCTTCTGACATTGGGTGAGAGATGTGACTCTATATGCATATTAAACCATCTGAGGAGGACCAAGTTGCTCTTGCTCTTTGATTTCTTTCATTAGAATCCTGAAATAATGTATTGAATAAGCACTAAGGATGCCGAAGTGGAGATTGTGATCGCTGTTCCCCATTGTTTTCCCACTTCCACTTAATAGTTGTAAACGATCTGGACCTCGAAAAGGATCTAAAACTCCCAGAAGGGTATGACATTAATGTGTACAAAATATCATATATAGATTGCCTCATGGACTCGTCAATGAATGATGTTTCTCTCTCTGGCCGCTTTTTCCTGTCTACTGTCATGGAAAAGATACACGATCTCTATTGATGATGACTACACCCCAGCAGGTGATTGCAACAGAGATTTAATCAACACAGCACATTACCAACCCTCACAACCCTGGAGCCTTTCCGTAAGGGAGCAGAATTTGTCCATGGTTAGCCTTTCAGCTTGCCAAGTGGGGTGGCCTGTGGTTTCTCATGTCAACGTTGGTTAATTCAGCTAACTATGATGCTCCAACACAGGCCCTAAAGCTCGAGGCAAGGAATTCTAGGTACATCAATGCTGTTCTTACAGGACTGTCTCAGTAGTGAACATAAGTTGCAAGAATGAGATGGTGAGACTGGCATAACTGCTGTCTTTTATGTTAGGAAAAGAATGAAAGCTGAGGTGATAAATGATGGAAGACATATGGAATGGAATGTGTGTCAAGGTTGTCTGGTATGCTGCTATGGTGAACTGCATCGAGCTTTGGAAACGGGTACCAAATAAGTAGAAAATCCTGAAATCATTATGAAGGTGATAATAGTTTCTTTCTCATGCGCTGTCTTATTTTCTGTATTTATCTGGGATTTCTACGATGTAAATAACAAACATTTTGGAGTATCCCTTTGTTCTCTTCTTCGTTAAGCAATTCATATGCATCTGGTACTGATGAGCAGGAATCTGTAATTCTTACCATACCGGTTTGCTCTTTTATCCGATTCATCATTTCGTGTGACAATATACTGTCGTCTACTCTATTTACTTTCATTTTCAAGAATCTAGTGAACTGCACTCAATCAAGACACGTTGGTTTAACTGGTATTTGGTGTCTCCTACCACGACCCCTGTAAGAATTTCTCGTTTACCTACCAAAATATGTGATTTTGTTTTTAAGAAAGCAATTTTATTATCAGTAGATTACCAACAACTATAGTAATTATCGGTCAAGTTTTAACTAACAAGGGACGTAGGATTTGGTATAAACAGAGGCAGTGAGCACAAAACATGGACTTGGGCAACAAAATCCATTTTAGTGCCACATCTTTCACTACATCCAACAGGATGAACAATCAGTCTAAGTATTACACAAAGAAGGGACAAAAGTACCTAGGTATAACAGTCATATAATAGTAATATGGACCATACCAAGGTAGTTTCAATGACTAAAAATCCCAAGTGTAATTTTTACATAAAGGTCTTGGGTTTGCCTACTCCAGTTTCGAGATGTTCCGATCTAATCTGATTAATGATTCACATAAAATCATATAGTTTGTCGTGGCTATAAATTATACAGCGTTTGGATGACAGGTGAAACTTTGGTTACCCTTATCCAAGAGCTATAAACAAAATTTTTTGGTATTGTTTTCACCAAACTTGAGAGATTTGATTATCTAAAAGCGCGAGTTCTTGGAGTTATCAAGGATTAGTATTTAAGTATCTAGTGACCAATATATTTTCACTTCAAATTCCTCACGGCTTCTATTTCTGCCAACCAATATCCAGATGATGTCTCTGCATGCCAAGTTAACGTTCAAATCAAGGTTGCATGGGTTGCAAATTACTAAGCAAAGAAATATTTAGATTAGAATATCCGAATTTTCTCTTCGATTTTAATGAGGAAGACGAGGTCTATAAATTAGAAGGTACATTGCTTGTTTGCAAGAAAAGATTCTTCATTTTTGCTAGTTTTCGATAAGCACTAAGCATCTCTGTTGTGTCAAAATTTTCTCATGCGAAATCGAGTTCGTGCAGCAGAATGGAAGTCTAGGCTTCCCTCGTTCTTCTTGATCACTCTTCTTTGTGTTGGTGCTTCTTTGCCCCCATCACCAGGAGATCCAGGTTACTCTCTCTCTCTCTCTCTCTAGGCTTCCCTTTCTCTCTCTCTCTCTCTCTCTCTCTCTCTCACACACACACACACAGCTTCTTGATCAGATAAAATGCACTTTTCAGCTTGCAGGTTGGATTTCAGCACATTCCCTTACAAACCAATAGGTGGATGCACTGATGTGAAGGAAAGTCTCAAGCACTGGAGTGGCTTCCCCATATCAAGCTGCTGCCAGAATGCCCTCCTCGTTTTCTCCCACGCCTTAGCCATTCAGGTAAGCAATGATCCCACAAGGAATATCTTCATCAGCCAAGAACAGTGGAGTAACTGCAGTGGGCCCTTCCCTCACCAACACAACGTGTCGGTTCAGACCTGTGGCTTTGATGATTTCTTCTATGGTAGTAGCAGATGCTCGACCCTTCGGCTCTTAGACATCAATCACTACATTGGTCACCAGTGCTCTCATTTTGGTTCTCCTTCGTTTGATGATGCCTGTGGAAGCTGCACCGATGCAATTTCAACAGCATTGGATAATATGATGAAGAATCTGAAAATTGACAGAAGTGATCCTACTGAGAAAGCTGTCTGTCTGGTTAGTCTTATCGTATTTGTGATAGCTGGGAGAATCAATCACACCTCTGCGACTGATGATCTCGACAGATGCTTGCCTGCTTTGGCTGTTCCAGGTGAGATCATCGTCTTGCTTGGTTCTTGCCCTTTTAATCAACCAGCGGTTTTCTGATTCTCACTGCATACTGAGCCAAGAATGAGAGAATCTTGGATTGAGGTCAAATCCACAGACGTGTACATACTGTATATTCACACACACACACACACACACACACACACACCCATAGAGTATATACAGACAAAAAAATGTTCTTTACATGGCTAACTACTGATCTGACTATCAGCTAATTTTCATATTTTGCAGAACCAGTGAACTACATTAAACTGAACAGTAAGTAAAAATTCATCTCTACATCTACCTCAACTATTATTAAAAAAACAGAACACTTAACTGAAACACTGACCTTATCAGAAAGCGTGGCTGAAGCTCTGCTGGCAGTGTTTCTGGTGATGATCGGGTTAACTGCTGTTATCACTCTGATCAAATACATAACGAAGAAACAAGAGAAGAAACCTGTTATGAGCAAAGATATCTCAGCCACATGCTCCGGGCTCTACCGGTTCTCCAAAGCTGAAATTGACAATGCAATCAACTATGGGAACGAAAAGAAGTGCTTGGGAAGAGGCAGTGCTGGGCAGGTCTTCAAGGGCATGCTACCGAGCGGACAACTAGTGGCGATCAAGCAGATATACAAGAGTAACACATCTGATTCGTTCACTAGAGAGATCGACGGTCTCTCGAGAGTCAGACATCCAAATCTTGTGTGTCTTTTTGGTTACTGCATGGAAGATGGAGAACAGTATCTAGTCTATGAATACTGTTCTAATGGAAATTTGGCTCAGCAACTTTTGAGTATGGCTCTATTTGGTATTTTGATAGGTGCCAGTGTGTCTTTTGGGAACACGGACTCATGATCAATTTTGTGTGTCCATGTACAGGGAAGGATACTGTCCTAACATGGGATTTGAGGGTCAAGATCCTGAGGGACTGTGCATTTGCTCTCAAGTATCTGCATACTCACATTGATGGCTGCATTGTTCACAGAGATATTAAGGCAACTCAGCTTTTCATGCTTATTACATATATAGTGTTTGAATTTCACAAATATTCAAAGAAATTCAAAAAATTGCACTGACACCTTATAGTAGTAATGTAACTATGTTTTACATTGCAGGTTCCCCTTCAGTCATCTGACTATTAGATGAGAATCTGTGATATAAAACATAACTGTTGTAATTTTGTAACTGATGATGTTTTTGCTATGTGCCTGGAAACATCACACAGTGTCTGTTTAATTGTCCCTGATAAGAATTTCAAAGTTATTTATTTTCAGATCAGCCTAAAACAGGTAAGTCTTGACACTATTCTGTGGTTCTTGTATTTGCAGCTGACAAATATCCTTCTGACTCATAACATGGAACCAAAGCTGTCTGATTTTGGATTGGCAAAAATGTTGGGGATGGAAGAGAGCAAAGTATATACAGATGTTCGGGGAACAATAGGTTATATGGATCCTGAATATATGAGCAATGCCAAACTGACATGTGCTAGTGACATCTATAGTTTTGGCATTGTCACTTTGCAGCTTTTATCTGGGCAGAGAGTGATCGAACTTGACCTGGATGCAAGGGATCAGCTTACAAGAAAGGTCCCTTTTATCCCAGCATTGATGCACATCCAGTTTTTCACATAATACCTAGTTGCAGACTTGTGCGTGCACACACACACACACACAAACAACGACAACAAAAAACAGTTGCAGACTTGTGTGCATGCACACACGTTCACAAAGTACATGTGGTTGGTGGTTCACCCAGACACAAATATACACATGTATCGCTCATTTGTTTGTCACACAACGTATGTGGACTTGGAGAAGGTATTGAATCTTGAAAATGTTGCAGGCAAAGGATGTGAACATGGGAAAACGACCACTGACAGATTTCCAAGACCCCAGGATGAAAAATGTTATCAGTGTAGATTTTGAGTCCATATTGCAAATAGCAGTACTATGTGTAGCCAGTTCAAGCACGGGTCGCCCCACGATAGATCTAGTCTATGAAGAGCTGGAGAAGGCTTGGGAAAACACACAGCGTGAGAAGGTTTGTTCAGTTCTCAAATTCAATGTATATACACACATAATGTCAGTCAAAATGCAATTTTAACTAACACAGTTTCGTTTGCTTGCAGAAAAAGAAAGAGCAGATCTTATTACCAACAACACCTTCAAAATCACAAGAACTTAATCATGTGTGATAAACGTTACATAGCATGTCTCCAGGCCTTTTTTGAAAACTTGTAGGATTTCTCTAGACTTCTTGAGATGTGAACCCAATAATAGAAAGAATGATGTAAAAAATGGCACGTATAGACAGTATGGACATAATATACCTGTTTTGTAATTAGCATGAGCTTTCCTTTCTTTTCCTTTTGAGATTTCCTCACATGGTTATTGAACTTTGGTGAGGAAAACACTAAGAAAATATTTACATCATTTTAAATTATAGTACCTTATGCTTTGTACCTTGATCTTCTTCTTTCCTCTTCCTGTTCCTCACCAAAACCCAATATTCAAGCATACAGTAAATTTCAAAGTTTAGAAATCGTCAGTCTGAACTCAATTCACAAATTCATAGCAAAATGGCATAAATATCATCAACGATAAATAAACTAAAAATACCCTCAAGACCAGAACTTAGACACCTCCCCTTGATCACCCTCCTTCATATGGCAATTGAGTTTTCAACTAGAACTTTAAGCTCAAATATAAGATAAGGACAATAAAACAAGAAATGGTTTAGTTCATTCTCAATTATGTCCAATAGTAATTAAGTGAACCGACCCAGTACATTCCATCAAGAGCCCCCTTTTGCATGAATCCAATACCAAACGAACTCAGACCCACTAGTAAACCCAGCAAGATATACTCCAAATAGCCCAAGTCATATGATTGACTTTACAGAGATGTCTTCTGATTCTCATGGTTTTTTAATCTGTATAAAGATTCCGCAATCAGTTCACAATAAATTTTAAATAGATCAACACTAAAGTTTACACTTGGATCATTTTTCCTTGTTTTGGAAAAGATAACGGGATATATACATGTAAAGATGTCACGAAAGTCTCTGTTTGCATTACTTCCGTGTGTGGAGGAGAACTTGCAAGTGCATTCTGCTGATTACCTACCAACTTGAGCATCGCCCTCTTGCTATATTCACGCAATCTGTAGATTAGCTTCTCAACAGAATTTCTCAACTTTCTATCCTGTCGGTAGAATTACCATCTTCACCTGCTAAGTCATGCTCACCTCGTGAGATGATATTCAAGAAAGTCTTAGTGGCTTGACCTACAGCACGAGAAGTCTTCTTTGCAGCCCCTGCCACCACTGGTTGCAGCGAGATGATTGGTAGGCTTGCTCTTTCCTGAATCATGGCTTTTCACACAAATACCAACTGTTATGATCCAGAAAAAGAAAGTATACAAAACCAGAAGTTTCTGCTGTGACTATTAAACAAAAGAATGAACATCTTACACATGGTTTGTTGGCGAGCAAGTGAACCTATTTGTCGGATTCCAGCTTCTGCTGCTTGCACCGCTTGAGCAGATTTGTTAACCCCATCTGCTATTTCTTGGCTGAGAACCAGATGGAACAGAAGACATTATTTTTTGAGAAATACCAATTGTATAGCTTTTAATCTCTCAATGAGGAAAACAGGCATTTCCCAGCTGCAAGTAGTACTATAGTCTTTAATTTCATTCTAGGATAGGCCATACATATTTCACTAACTACCACATTAATCAACAGAAATGAGCTAGAACAATGGTTCGAATTCACTCTATCTTTGTCTTGAGGAATAGGGAATTACAGAGATCTTAACCTCACAGACAAATCAAAATTGGGGTATATGCCTCCAGCTTGTTCTAAGCTTTTGTATGTGCTAATCACCAAGTTACCAAATTAATAGCTCTATTGATCAGTAAACTTACTAGTTTTGAAAGTGTAATACAAAATATTTGAATAATGACTTTCAAATAATATGTGAATTAATAAATGCCAGACTTTAGTAAATTTTAGTAGCCAACAAGGGATATTATAAGTTACATAACAAATTGAACAATTTAACATGCCACCTGTGTGCTGTCAATATAATTATACATGCATTTATTTTATTGTTTACTTTTATTTTCCTATTTTATAGCATACTGAAGAATTCTATTCTATTAGACAATCTGGAAATAACTTTATAAACATGTTAATGATATCATGTCAATAACATCAAAAGTTAACAGATTTTATCTTTATAGGTTACATTACTTAAGAGGGAAAAATCCTACTTCCAGAGTTGAATATTCATGCTACTTTTATTGCAGTCCTATAAAGATCACATATGCACAGGCTTGGTAGAATACAACAATCACACACAGGCGCAAACACAAGAACCTCGAATTACTCAGCCACTGATTCATGGGCTAAAAAGTGGTCTAGCAATCTCGATATGGTACTATCTCAGCTTTTCCACTAGGACTTTAAATCCACAAAATTCACTTGGGAGGCAGTTGAACATTACTTCAAATTTCTCAAGAAAAGGAACTATACCTTTCGGCTGGCGACTCTAACAATCAATTTTGGTGCAAAATGAATATCAGCCAACTCTTTAGAAAAAATCATCTCTTAGCATTAGCTAATTGGTTTTCTACAAGAACTCAAGTGGCTTGGCATAAACAAAATGCAGAAAAGATTAAATACCTTAAGTCACTTAGTTCTAGTGTGAGATCACTGATTTCCATGCCCGACAACCTGATTGCGGCCATTGTACTGGGAAGCTCCCCACGAGCAGTATCAGCTAATCTTGAAAGAGATATTGCTGCCCTTCGCATTGCCTAAAAAAAAAGGAGGCCAAAGATTTGTAAAACCCGGCCCGTTTAAGCCATAGAGACCATATTAAAGCTGCATCTCTTTAGTTCTTTTTTCCATTGCTTTGCAAAGCATTTTATGTTGTATGTAATATTCTATCCTTTCAACTTTCAGTTTCACACACACCCCTCAGTGCAACAACCCAAGCCCCCAAAAGAAGTTGGGAAAAAGTGTGTTCGGAGATATTCACTGTAAGGTAAATTGCAGGCAATTTATCCATTTAAATCGTAACTAGATCACACTGCATCCGAAGCAAGAATTATTTTAAAACTTCAACCATTAGATCCATGAAACTCAAAAGAACTAGCATCCTTAGTAGAATCCATAAGAGCAATAAAATTTTTCAAAATTATCCATCTCTTTGTCTCAACTTCTACAGTTTCACTTTTTATGTTTCGTTCTCTTTACTGGTACATTTAATATAAGCCATGTAATGAAAATTTAACAGTGGCGTGATGAAGATTGTATAATTTTCTATGATAAGCCCATTTTAAGATAAAATGAAAAATTGAATTGGAAGAAATATCCTGTACAACAACTTGGAAAAGAGAAAAGCATACTTACAAATAATGTTGGCACGGCTGCAATAACAAGACTGGTGAAGGCAGCAGCAGTCTGCATATCATGAATGTATCATCATTATACTGAATAAACTCAACCGCAGTAAATTCATCGGAGGAAAAAAAATGAAGAAAGAATAAAGATACAAATGATGAGCTAATTCCACTGGGCCAAAAGAACAAAAATCAGAATACACCCATGCATAAAATCTTCATAGTTGACGCATACACCCCATGAGAGAGAGAGAGAGAGAGAGAATTAATATGCAATAAACAATATGGAAATCCCATTCATTACACTAAAAGGGAGGGGAGGAGGAGGGGTAAATTACCGTGCAACCAATGAAGGCAAGGAGCAAGAAAGCCTGATCACCCAGGCTCAATTTAGGGGCTGAAATCACACTAGCTGGAGTAGACGCGCTTCTCACTTCAAATTTCAACAATTCATCCCCAATCCGGGATCCCGACACGACATCGCCGTTTTGGAAATAACTCTGAGACGGGGCCTTCTGGGCATCAGAGTTCTCCAATGAGCAGGAGAATCTGAGGCAGAACCCACTCCTTCTCGGTGGTTTAAGCTTGAGGCTGAAGCTGAAAACCCCATGCGAGCATCTTGAAAACCCGAGCTTTCTCGGAAGAAGAATAGTAGGAGAATCGGCGGTGAGTAGGCCGGTGGCCGTGGGTGTGGGAGCTCCCATGACTTGGGGCGATAGCTATTGGGTATTGTACTTTGGAAACTCAGACAGAAAACAAGTACTCAAACAGGGAACTGATTTTGCTGCTGGAGGTACAATACTTTATTGCAAGGGGAGTTGTTTTCGAAAAATAAAAAAAATCAAGGGAAAACTACAATTTTGATCCAAGCGTTGTTGTCAATTTTGATCTAGAAAATTGTGAAAAATAGTTTTTAAAAAATGGCAATTTAAGGATAAAAAAAAAAGTCTAATTAAACTAGAATAATGCGCATGATGCGCACGTAACCCCCTAATGTTGAAAACTTCTTCAACTTTTGACTATATTTGACATACGTGAATAATTTTTTTGATGTGTTTAATAAAATCACGTCACCTTTGCAAACTCATTTTGTGGCAAAAACAAAGGATGACAATCTGCGAATGGTTGCCAGCAAAAGGGCGGGGAGGGGTGGAAAATGAAGACATTGGTTACGAAAAAAGATTGGCCGGAGACAAAAATAAATCAGGGGAAAAATGCTTCTTGTGAGGAAATGAAGTGATGGTGGTGGTAGTCCACCTGAATGAGTAGGGTTGATGGCGACGATTGGCGAAGAGAGAGGCGCGATAATAGTGCGAAGTGGCAAAAAAGGAGATGAAGTGGGAAATAACAATATGGTAACCAAAATGAATGGGTATAAGCTCAAAATTATCGTTGTGAGTTGGGAACTATTTTGCTAGTAGTGTGACAGAAAATAGCTTTTAGACGGGGGCGCATCAGCAACAAGGTGGAGCTGACATTGCCTACGAACGACGAGGCGAAGGGTGGTGCCCGTGGCCAAAAAGTTGCCGTAAAATTTTTCAGACACCAGCCAACGACGGCACAACAATGACAATGGAGGCTACAGTCAGTGAGATGGTAGTGGGTGGTGGTTATAGTGCTGTTTATTTTTCCTTGAAGGACCCCAAGTGAGTTGGTGGGGGTAACGCGAATTTTTTAAACACGTCATTCTTATCACATAAGTTTAGACTAAATTTTTTTTATCAACACATGCCAAGTTGTCGTAATTTGAAGAAATTGCCAAAATTAGGAGGTCACGTGCACGCCATGTGCGTAATTCCAACTAAATTAAGGTTTTTTTTTATCCTTAAATTGCCATTTTTAAAAAATTGTTGTTCCAATTTGCTTTTTCTTATTGGACCTACATCAAAATTGATAGTTATAAAAAAAAAAAAAAAAAGGCAATGGTAGTTAGTTTCTAAAATTAACTAATCAGGGGTATAATAATCATATTTAAAAATTGGTACAGCTGTAATACTAACCACCAATTGTGAGTGTAAAAAAATATTTTTTTATATATTATAGATAGATAGTATAAATATATAGAGGAGAATAAGAATTTGAGTTGGGGTAATTGAAAAATATATAAGAGATATTTTTGTAATTTAAAAAATTAATATCGTGGTATAAGTAACCACTCTTTGTGAATAAAAATTTTATTAGTATAGATGTGGTGTGTTGGTCTATAATATTTTATTTTATTTATAATATATTTTAAAATGTTAAAGAGTATTTTCAATATACACATATGTATAACGTGCCACAACGGCTAATATAGTAAAATAAGAATGTAGAAGGTATTGAGTAAGTGTCGAGTATGTGCATACTTGAATAGCCTCTGAGTTTTATTTTGTGACGTAACAAAAAAATAATATTTTTATTTAAATTTAGATAAGTGTACGATTGTTTATCTTTATACAAAAAAATCACCAGATTATTTTGGATAGATTAATCAGTAATATCATCTAACTCTTATTTGGATATCTAATAATACTTAAAAAATATTTTCTATATTTTAATTTTAATTTAAATAAGTATACAATTTAGGCTAAATAGCATAAAACCCCTATATTTTTTAAGAACTTGGCTAAAAATCTCCCGGTATTTAAGAAATAGGTTATCCCCCTCTATTTTATTAAACATAGCTTACTTGTCCCTCTCTGTTAAATTAACTTAATGGTGTTAATTTTTTTTTTACTATTATGTCTTTTTTTATTATATATTATTTCTTATACTAGTAATTTTTGGATCTTCTTTGATTATATAATGATCGTAAGATCTAATCAATTAATTTCAATAATTAGATTTAAAAAAAATAAAAAGTTTGAATTCAATAAATTATTTAATTTATATTATATATAAATAATTAATATTTATATAAATTAAATTATTATTATATATAAAAAAGGATAAATTGCATAAAATTCCCCTGTATTTTTAAAATTTAGCTAAAAACCCCTATGCTAAAAGAATAGGCAAAAAAATTCCTGTGTTTCTCAAAATATTGCATACTCTCCCCTTCCATTAGATAAAACCTAACGGCGTTAATTTTTTGCTAAATTGACTATTATACCATTCTTATAACAACCATTGATATTTGAATGTAAAAAATAAACGTATCCAAATCTTAAGTAATTTAAATATATTTTATATTTATATGTATTTATATATGCATTATATATAACATAATATAAGTATTTCTCCAAAATCTTCTGTCTTATAAGATTCCAGCATCGTCTGAATGAATTTTCAATCATGGCTTACACCATTCGAAATCTCTCCTTAAGACGAACATATTTGTACTATCAATTCGAATTTTCATTGACTAGAGAGAGTAGGCTCCGAGCACGATCGTCAAAGCTTCTTGGCATCGACTTATCGCCGTCCGGATGAATTCCGATCTCGGATCACTACCACTAGACTCACCTCGATCTGACGATTCGAATGAGACCAACTTTGCTCATTTTCATCAAATTTTTGCTGAGATCCAAAAATTTTAAGCTCATTTTCGCTGTGAAGTTTCTTGCCTTTGATTCGCCGCCATCTGGACGAATCGTGGCCTGAGACTCTCGTCCAGATGATTCCAACAAGGCCAAGCTTGCCCATTTTTATCATTGTCGGCGACGGAGAAGAAGATTGTCAAAAAAAAATTAAGTAAAAATATTTAATTTAATAAAATTTAAAAATAAAAAATATTAAAATTTTAATTTTAATATTTATATAAAAAAAAAGTGATATAATTTTTAGGTATTTTATTATTTAATATATTTATAAATAAATATTAAAATATATTTAAATTAAATAAAAATTAAGTAAAATTATTTAATTTAACAAAATTTAAAAATAATTAAAATCATTAAATGTTTAATTTAAATATATATTAATAATTTTAATATAATATTTATATAAGTTAAAAAAATTGATATAATGTTTAGGTATTTTTATATTTATTAGTATATCTTATAAATAAATATTAAAATATATTTAAATTAATTAATAATTTGGTAAAAGTAATTAATTTAATAAAATTTAAAAATAAAAAAATATATTAAATATTTAATCTAAATATATATTAATAATTTTAACATAATATTTTATACAAGTTAAAAATATTGATATAGTTTTTAGATATTTTTATATTTATTTAGTATATTTTATAAATAAATATTAAAATATATTCAAATTAAATAAATAATTTAATTTAATTAATAATATATAATATTATAAGTGTTATTTATATTTAAATACAAAGGGCAAATCGGACAGTTGCCACTTAAAATCTTATTTTTGTATAGTATGTTTGTGGGAGGATGTTAAGTTGTATTTGTAGTGGAGGAGAATGGTATTTTGAACCATTGCACTACCAAAAACTCTAAAATAGGGTAATAAAAAAAAAGGTCCATACTCTCATTTTCACCACGTGTACAACACCTTCCATTAGTTCTGAACGGAGGGGATCTTTTTTGCAAGATTTCAAAATTCACATATCTCTTATGACTATTTATTTAACACAGATAAAATTTTAATATAATACAAAAAATTATTATATAATGTTTCCTAAAAAAAATTAAAAAATCCCTACTCCAGCCCACTCCACCCCCACCCCCACCCCCATTGTTGCCGCAAATGGGGGGGCGGTGTCCTTACCGTCGCTCCCAAAGTTGGTGATATCGGCTTGTCCAAATTAGATTTGGGCAATGGCAAATCACTTGGACAACAAGAAAGAACGTCGTCGCCCTTAGGTGCGGGGTCGACAGCCCAATTTTAAAAAATAAAAATTTTCTTTTTAATTATGTTCATTAAAAATAATTTTTATATAGCTGTAGTACTGATTAGATATTTAATTAACCAATTTCTCTGCAATCTATATATATATATATATATATAGGATTTCTTTTTTATTTTAAATACTTATAACAATAATTTATCTACAAATTTTTTTACAGAGAATAATATAATCAATAAATAAATTTAAATTAATTTATAAATTATAATTATCATAATTGCTTAACATTTATATTTATGTAGATATTTAGATTTAAAAAATAAAATTTAGTATATTAATTTTTGTAATGTAATTTTTTTTATCAATCTAAATATATTGAAGAACAAAAGTATTTATGTCTTTAGGAGAGATGAAAATGCAAAAAAAAAAAAATTTAAAAATCCTTAAAAAAAAGTCAATTTGACAATGGTAATTTTACATACATTATAGGGACATTTTAGTTAATTAAGAACAAAGAAAAATCAATACACTTCAATTTTTTTTAAATGTTTTTTTTATCGTATTAATAGTTAAGTTTTTATTTGATTGGTTGCTACTAGGGGTGCAGACGAGCTGAACTAGGCTGAAAATCTGAGCTCAAACTCGAGTTCGATTAACACAAGTCGAGGTCGTGGTAGAGCTCGAACAAGCTGTGCGAGCTCGAGCTCGCAAGCTCCAGCAGCTCGAGCTCAGTTAATGTTTTTTCTAAAATATTTAAATTTTAAAAAATATGGACTATTGTACCATGTGAAATATATTATTAAAAAATTTAAATAAGAACCAGGAAAGAAATATTCATAAGAAGACCAACAATTCTAATTTGTGGTGAATTTTAAGCACAATATTTTATTTTAGTAGATATTAAAATTATAAAGATAAAATTCATATGCATTATATTAAATATTTATTTATAAACAAATAATAAAGATATACTAAAATATTGATTAAACTTGATTTTTGAATAATATAAACTAAAATGCTATATTTAATATCATCTAAAACTAAAATATAAGATATTAACTAATAATTCTAATTTATGATGAATTTTAAATATTTATTTGCAAAAAAGTATCAAAACTTACTAAATTGTTGCTTAAGCATGTCTCTAAATAATAAAATAAAAATACTGTATCTTATTATTATATAAAATTAAAATAAGTGATATATTGACTAATGATTCTAATATATGGTAACTTTTGAATATAAACTTGACATAACATTAAATATGTACTTAAATAATATTTATAAAAAATTAGAAATACAAGAAATATATCTCGAGCTCGAGCTCGAGCTCGATTCAAGCTGGCTCCACTCAACTTGCACCCCTAGTTGCTACACAGTTAAAAATAAAAAATAAAAAAAATACTGTTATTTTAAAACTTTTCTCACTAAAATTTAAGAACCACACAAAAAAAAGTTGAAAAAAGAAAATTATACAAATACATAACTGTTCTATGTCCTATTCTTGTTCGGATTGAATTTTTTATTACATTCGTTATTCCATTATATATATATATGTATATATATGTTATGTGTATAAAGATTATGCTATCAATTTTATTTAAGAAAATATTTTATACACGTGCCGTATATACATGAAATGAAAAAGATAATATAACAGGAAATCCAATCCGATTATTTGCATGAAACATCACATAAAGATTCTCAACAAAAAGGAAGAACTAAGAAATTAACTACACACGTATCTAACTCATGCACGATCTAGCTCGAGTGATTTTCATGGTGTTGTCGGTAATAAGCTCTTATCCTCCCTTGCTGTCTGCAACCCAATCAAACCATGTCATGAGTTAAACTTGTGACATTATGAGTAACATGTAACAGTGTTTGTTCTCATTGTAAAAAGACATTACGTAGCATAAGCACATAATATAGACTAAGGACCACACTAGTGTGTGTGAGAACTAACTAACCATCTCAAGCTGTGTGTGTTTCCAAGCCTTGTCCAGCTCTTCGGAGATGAAATCTATCGTGGGACGTGCCGTGCTTGAGCTGCTTATGCAGAGGACTGCTGTTTGCAGCATGGACTCAAAATCTGCAGTGATAATACTTTCTCGGATCCTGGGGTCTTGAAAATCTGTCACCGGTCGTTTTCCCATGTTCACATCGGTTGCCTGCAACCGTTTTCTCAAGATTCAGTACCTCTTCGCAGTATATGTCGGCTCAGTTGGTAATACGAGTCACTTGTCGATGTAAGAGTTACATAGATGGCATATAGTCCCTGAGATCTGTTCTAAGGACAGTAACTAGGTGTTGTGTGTGTGTGTGTGTACATAAATTTGTGTTGATGCAATGAGATAGGTAACCTTTCTTTTGAGATGTTCTCTTGCATCCAGGTCAAGTTGTATCAGTCTCAGCGCAGACAAAACTTGCAGAATGACAATGCCAAAACTGTAGATGTCACTTGCGCTACTCATTCCGCCACTCATAAAATATTCAGGATCCATATAACCTACCCAAACATCTGGAAACACTCGAATCTGTTCCATCCTTAAGCTTTCAAAGAGTCCAAAACCAGACAGCTTTGGTTTCATATCATGAGTCAGGAGAATGTTCGTCGGCTGCAAAGACAAGAATCATCGACTGTTGTAAAAAATATATAAGTGCTTTTTATAAGTAAATGACACTAATTCATGTTATGAAGTACTGAGTTTTGCCTTGATATCTCTGTGAATGATGCTGCCATCGACGTGATTATGGAGATACTTGAGTGCAAATGCACAGTCCCTCAAGATTTTGACTCTTAAATCCCATGTTAGGACAGTGTCTTTCCCTGTAAATGGACAGACAAAGTGATCATGAGATGATGTGGTGTTCACTCAGACACAAACTTAGTAAAAATGCCGAAACTGACATACTTAGGAGATGCTGAGCTAAATTTCCATTAGAACAGTATTCATAGACTAAATATTGTTCCCAATTTTCAATGCAGTAACCTAAAAGACACACGATGTTTGGATGCCTGACTCTCGAAAGAAGTTCAATTTCCCCAGTAAATGTATCCAACGTATTAATCCTGTATATCTGCTTGATTGCCACTACTTGTCCACTGGGAAGCATGCCCTTGTAGACGCGCCCTGCACGGCCGCTTCCTAAGCAAACCTTTATATTCCCACAGTTGATTGCATTCCCAATCTCAGCTTTGGAGAACCGGTAGAGACCAGAGCATGTGGCCATAACGTCTTTGTTCAGGAGAGGTTTCTTCTCTTGCTCTTGATTCTTCCGCACGCATGTTATCAGCGTGACGACAGCCGTTAACGCAATCATCACCAGAGTCACTGACAACAGAGCTTCAGCCACATTACCTGATAAATTCAGTGTTTCAGTTAAGTATTGTGCTATTATATATGCTAACCTAGACACTTAGATGGACTTTTACTTACTATTGAGTTTGATGTAATTCACCAATTCTGTAAAAAAAAACCCCAAATCAGTTGAGGACAGATCAGTAGTTAGACATATAAAGCTCATGTGTCTGTGATTGTGTGTTTGTGTTTAGGCATCATGTGCTGATGCATCTGAGAGTGATAATACCCAACGTGCCGTGTGCTTATCTACACGTCTGTGAACATAACCTCAAACCAAGATTGGGTGATTCTTGGCTCGAGTATGTGGTGAGAAGCAGAAAAGTCCTGGTTGATCGACAGGGCAAGAATCGAGAAAGATGATGATCCCACCTGGTACAGCCAGAGCAGGCAAGCATCTGTCGAAATCATCGATCCCTGAGGTATTATTCGTTTTCCCAGCTATCACTGAGACGATAAGACTAACAAGACAGACAGCTTTCTCAGTATGATCACTTGTATCAACTTTCATATCATGCAACATTCGATCCAATGCTATCAATATTGCAGAGGTGCAGCCTCCACAGGCCTCACCAAACGAAGAAGAACCGAAACGGGAGCACTGGAGAACGACGTTGTGATCCACGTCTGAGAGCCGAAGAGTCGAGCATTTGCCACTACCGTAGAAGAAATCATCAAAGCCACAGGTCTGAACTGACACTTCGGGCTGGAGATGAAAGGGTCCACTGCAGTTACTCCACTGCTCTCGCCCGACAAAGATGTGCCCTGATGGATCTCTATAAGCCTGAACGGCTAAGGCGTGGGAGAAAACGACAAGGACATTCTGGCAGCAGCTTGTTTTGGGGAAACCATTCCAGTCCTTGAGCTTTTCCTTTACATTAGTGCATCCACCTATTGGCCTGTAAGGGAATGTGCTGAAATTCAACCTGCAAGCTGAAAAGTGCATTTCATCCCATCAAGATTCCGACAGTGAGAGAGAGAGAGAGAGAGAGAGAGAGAGAGAGCAAACCTGGATCGCCTGGTGATGGCAAAGAAAAGGCTCCAACAGAAAGAAGAGTGATGATCAAGAACAAAGTGGGAAGCTTAAAATTCATGCGTCCCATGTTTTCCATCATTCTGCTGTGAGAATTTTAGCTCACTTTTTCCCAGAAATTATGTTCCGACAACAAGTGAAAACCACGAATCTTGTTCTTGTACATATGGAGGAAGATGTTACTGAATTCTTATCTAAATATTTTGTTTGCTTAGTGATTTGCGACGCATGTAACCTTGTGTTTAACGTCAATTTGGCACGCAGATGACCATCATGATCTGTACGTTGCTTGGCAAAACGTAAGTAGTGAGGATATGGTAATGAAATACATTGGTTACGAGATAAAAATTAACTCTTAGAACACTACTTGATAATTCCAAAGATTGATTCTTTTTGACATTTCTTAATAAGAAACTTGCTTAAAAACAAACACAAAAAAAAAAATTATTTGATTGATTTTACCTCTCGAATCCAATAATACAATATAAGGAAAAGAATCCCCATCAAATATTCCGTTGATATTACCTTAATGACGTTAAAAAAATATTAAGATGACAGAGTATGAAAAAATGTATAATTTAGACGACACTGATTTCTGTACACATATATATATATATAGAAACATACTAGCAACTCTGTAGTAACATTACAAATAAATAAATTACTTTCTTACAAAAAAAAAACATTTACCTCCCTATATTTTTTGCAATGCAATAATTTACCTCCCTATGATTTTTAAAATAAAGTAATTTATTTTAAAAAATATAAAAAATATAAATTGTTATTTTTTTTAAAAAAGATAATTTGTTCCTTTTTAATATTGTCAAACGATATATATATATATGCTTTAAAAATACCGCTATACATACATTAAGGTTATTTACAGTACAAAAAAGATAAAATAAACTCAAAAAACAACACATGGAAAATTGAAAGGTGCAAGATTGCAAACGTACGACACTTTCATAAGCCCCACCAACCAACGTTGCAGGGTTCATAGTCACAAGAATCCTTATCCAACTCCACATGCTTTCAACTCCACACGTCACCCCCACCCCTTTTCTCCCCAAGTTGTAATCTTTGATCTCTCACTTTCTCTATATGGCCCTAAAAATGCACCAGAAAACCATTCTTGCATCAGAACTCCAAGGTGTGTGCCTTCTACTGTGTGTGTCTGTGTTTCTTTTTATATGTACATAGTTTACACTTTTTTTTTTTTCAATTAAGTGGGAATTTGACTACAGGGATATAACTTAGCATTACAACAAGAACTATTGTAGCACCGTGTCTGTGTATCTTCCGGGGCTGGTGTTATGTAGTGGGACTATTATTTGTCTTGAAGAACTGTGAAAAGATTGCACAAAACATTCTTTAGCTTCGGGAAAGTTGGTTATGCAGAAACTTGTGAGTGTTGATGAGCAGTAGGCCTAGGATGTGTGAAGAGGTAGTTGCCAGTTGAAGTTCTGGTTTGGTTTCCTTTTGTAGTTGTGATGTCAAAATGAATTATCTATGGACCTGAAGCTTACTGGATATAGTTCAAGAATCGAGAATGGTACTAATGCTACCAATGTGCTTTAATACAAAAATTCCAATCTTTCTTTATTCCTTCTTTTTTCTTTTTTTTTTTTTTGGGGGGGGGGGGGGTGTTATGTGGAGGATGCTGGAAATAGGTCCCAGATTTCCAGTTGGGTAGAACATTTGATGGAATATGATTAATGATTGATGCCCTCTTTCTTTTTTCCTGAATTAAGAGTATATGAAAGTTACTTATGGTGTTATATTTAGTACAAGGGGAAATTAATGATTCCATAATAGGTTTTCTGCATTCATGTTGGGTACTGAATGCATCAAAAAGTCGATGCCTCATTGAAAATGTGCGGGGGGAGATTGATGCATTTGTCCGAGGAGTATTAGTAACCCTTCTGGTGGGTGGATATCTGGTATCTGAAAGTCTTCGACTTTATATAAACTTAAACGGTCAATGGCCCCCTTGCATAATTTCATAACAGGATTGAATAGTTGGGTATCTAGCGTAAGCGTTTTTTCTGCTAGGGGCTCATATGGATTGTTTTTATGGTTGCCTCTTCTCTAGCATTGGGACGAATTACTTCTGGTGTTGCAAAGAAATTCATGGCATTCACAGAATACAAGAATTCCTAGGACTTCTAGTTAGGTGTATGTTTTGAGAGTTGAGGAACCACACAGTACATCTCCTTAAAAGAAATGTCACAACAACACAACCCTTAATCTAAAACTATTGGAGTAGTCTTAGAAGGTGGAAAGTTCATTTGGTTGAAATTTGACCTTCATTTTAACTGATACGTTCAATCTAGATGTCATACTTTAGATCGACTCTAACATGTCGGAGCTCCATGACATTCGTCATAGCCCTGTTGTTTGTAGAGAAGATGAAGATAAATAGGCTTTTAACTCGGAACTCCCAACTTGTCATATTTGGGAGCGAATACATGATATATTAGATCCTTCTCTAGTTCTTAGTAGTCCTGAAGCATATCTGACTTTGTCGCATTACATTCAGGTTGCATTGATCGGCAGTCAGGCGAGTGAAATATGGCTTTTCCAATATACTCAGGAGTACTTTCTAATGGCGAAAGCATTCTCTTGCATAATAAATCACGACTTGCTAGTCGTCAAAGATATAACTGGATTGGGGCTGATGTTAATGGCAGACTAATGGTGAGAATGGGCGCCAATAAATGGAAATGCCGATACTTGAAGTTGGTAAAAAATAAGCAGTTGGGTAAAAGCTTGGGGTCAAGATGTCCAAATCTCTTCCCCATAGCAATGGATACGACTCCTGCTAGCCGTTGTATTAACACAATTATAGCTGAGGTGACTTCTCAATGTCAGCCCTTGTTTTATCATTTCCTTTGTGACATCTGATGTTATATTTGAAGAACTCTCTTGTTATTTCTTTGTTTTTAATAGAAATCTTCTGTAGGCCAAAAAGAGATTAGATTTTCGAGAAGTGGTGAATCTTGTTTTTTGGAAGAAATGGAGCTATGTCAATACTGCAGCAATATTAGTGACATTAACATTGATGATCGTTCCAACAGCTGATGCTGTGGATGCTTTAAAAACCTGTGCATGCTTATTGAAGGAGTGCAGGTATCTTGTTGAACTTATAGCTATCTTGCTTCGGCAATGAATATGACTCATGATCAAAATGCAAGTTCAGTGTATACTATGAATTTCACCTGTCAAAACGAAAATATCACTCCATGAGTATGATGTTAGCATAATTAGGACATAGATAAAGCTGCTGTAAAAGTCATAATGAATGTTGGGAAATTGTAAGACAGGTTGTGAAACATGTATAAAACAAAGAATGAAAAATAAAGCACAAAAACAAACAATTTTTACAGGTTCAATGGAGAGCAAAGACATAGTAAGGGAACATTTTTACCACAAGACACATCTCTCATTTTTGTTGCGTGAGTGATCAGAAATTTTGATTTTCAAATAGGTTGGAGCTTGCCAAGTGCATTGCGAACCCATCGTGTGCTGCTAACATTGCATGTCTCCAGACCTGCAATAACAGACCTGATGAGACCGAATGCCAGGTAATTCCTTTATCTTCCATAATCTATGATGTTGTCGTGAACCTGCCGAGCTAGTTCTGATCAGAAGTTACTTGTGGCCCTCTTCTCTATCACAGATAAAGTGCGGAGATTTGTTCGAAAATAGTGTTGTAGATGAATTCAATGACTGTGCAGTCTCACGAAAGAAATGTGTGCCTCGTAAATCTGATCTAGGTGAATTCCCAGCACCGGATCCCACTGTTCTGGTGCAGAATTTCGACATAAATAACTTCAATGGGAAATGGTATATAACCAGAGGTTTGAATCCTACATTTGACACCTTTGATTGCCAACTGCATGAGTTCCATACAGAATCCAACAAACTTGTAGGGAACATATCTTGGCGAATTAAGACTCCAGATACTGGTTTTTTCACTCGGTCAACGGTACAGAGATTCGTGCAAGATCCAAAATATCCAGGGATATTGTACAATCATGACAATGAATTTCTTCACTACCAAGATGACTGGTTTGTCCATTTTCCTTCTACTTGATTTCTGGTATATGATCGAGTCTGGAATGCACTATTATTTCATGCCTGAAGTATAAGTTTCTGACACTCATGCAGAGGAACGTTATCTGTGGATATATGGCTGTTATAGTTTGAACATGTCTACTTTACAAGACCGAAACCTAACGTGTTATTTATGATGTTTGGCATGATAATAAAATTTGATAAGATCCAAATGCAATAGGTAAAGTTAGGAGTAACGAAGAGGAAAAATGAAGGAAAGTCACCTAATGTTATTTTGTGTCCAAATGATGCAACACAATTCAAACGTCCTCGTCTCAATCAATTTTTTGGGTTAATTTGTATTGCTCTAATCATTACAGAACATATGTACTTTGGTCAGTAGGACGATGGATTCGGCTCTATCTTGTATTTGGCAATGGAACTGATAAAGGATTTTCAAATGATTCGAGCAGGTATATTCTTTCATCCAAGGTGGAAAACCAACCAGACGACTATATATTCGTATACTATCGAGGCCGAAACGACGCCTGGGATGGATATGGTGGCGCTGTTGTATACACAAGAAGTGCAGTTTTGCCTGAAAGCATCGTGCCCCAACTAGAAAAGGCTGCTAAAAACGTCGGCCGTGATTTCAACAAGTTCATCAGGACGGACAACACTTGTGGGCCTGAACCCCCCCTGGTCGAGAGACTGGAGAAGACAGTGGAGGAGGGCGAGGAGATAATCGTGAAGGAGGTCGAAGAGATAGAACAGGAAGTGGAGAAAGTGAAGAACACTGAAATCACATTGTTTCAGAGATTAGCTGAAGGCTTTCAAGAGCTGATCAAAGATAAAGATTACTTCCTCAAGGAGCTAAGTAAAGAAGAGATGGATATTTTGAGTCAGCTGAAAATGGAGGCAAATGAGGTAGAAAGAGTTTTTGGGAAAGCAATACCTTTGAGAAAATTGAGGTGATTTGGAGTAAAGCAACAGGGATTTTCATTACCTGCTTGTTTAAGTCAAATGTACAGTACATACATTAACCTATTTTTTCAGATTGGAGATACTAAGGATTAGTTCCAGCTATGTCTGGCTTGGTTCTTGCCATCTTGCATCCCTTTTTGTCCCATCTTCTACTGTGACAATGTATCTGTTGAAACCAAAAAATTTTGAAATAAATTAATAACTCATTCCTACGAGAATTAATTTAAGTTAGATCATACATTACCCATAATATGATTAACTATTGTGACATAATTAACCATGCTATGCTACTACTAATTATTGAACTAAATAAATAATTATAAATTTGCAAGTTCAATTAGCTAAGCAAACATTCTTGACAATGAATAATTGGTCATGTCATTTATAATTAGATTATTTGTAATGAATCACAGAGAATAACATGAATATCTATTAAACAAAAGTGATAAGTATAAATTAGATCTCAAATATTTGGGAATCAAACAATTACAAAAATTTTAACCGAAAAATAAAAAGATTAGCCTAACATGTGAGCAGAAGAATATATAAAAGAAAAGTAAAATTTCATTAACAAATCAGTAATTTATTCAAAAGAGAGGAATAATGATAGAATAAGAGATTATCTAAGAGGTATGATATGTATTCCTATTTATACTACTTGCATCACATGAACTTGGACAGAAAAGTGGGGTAGCTACATAATCAATCAATCAATCAAATCCTTGATCCTAGCAAGCCTTCCAAATAAGAAAGTTTTCTAAAATTTGTGCAGCCATCATTCTATCTTCAGTAGCAAAAATTGCTCATTTCTTTCTTTTGTAGAGTTGACTGCAGCATTAAATATGGGCGTATCTAGTCGAGTCTGCAAGTCTACCATAATTCTCCTTTTTTAAGTGTCTTCAAATGCCATTTTTAGCTCAAGTTTACGATCTTTGCTTCTCATCAAGTCTTTTATGCTGAAAATGCAATAATACCATATGATTAAGAGCATTTTTAGCTTCTATAAGAGGATATTATCATCATCAAAATATGGCGGATTATGAATTTATCTCCGTGCTAGTCCTAAATACGGCCCATTGTGCACCTTGATTCTAACCTGTAAATCAAGAGAGAAGAATTAGGAAATGAGCATCAGTTTCATATATTGTAACATTTCAATTTAAATTTGCAACAGATTTATTCGTCCTTATTTCTCTAGGGTTGTAATTTATTTTTGCAGACTCAGAATTTATGTGAGTAGTAGTATCTTAAAATTATCAAATGCAGTTGATGATGGGCTCCTCCAAATAGGATATTAGTCAAACTTCCTAAAACGATGAATATCTGATTAACTTCGCAGTTTGCTGGAGTGGTTGTGATATCAAAGCATCATTGTGCGGCAAAGCCAACCCACGCCTTTGAGTAGGTCCGAATTGAATAATGGGGCGTCAGCTACTATCATGCCCTAAAAGTAGGCCCCACACCTTCGGCCTTATTATCTAGATGTGATCTAATCGAAATCGTAACAACAATATACTTACTAAAATTGAAACCTGATAATCAAAACAACTATGAGTCTTAACATTTAGCCCCCATCCTAATCGCTTGATCTCTTTCCTAGGTCAGCTAAACCCTGATTAGGAGATTAGGGCACACCTCTATTGATGTACTGAAACGTATTCTTTCTATTAATAAGATTGATTCAATTTTAAGTCTATGTGATGTCTATCCATTGGCCAATCAGCATAGGCTGCCCTTTACCTTTAGTAACTCACGTGTTACTAAAATATTTGATTTGCTACATATAGATGTATATGGCCCTATAAACAATACTCTATTTCTAATCCTCATTACATGCTCACTATTGTGGATAATCATAGTAGAGCAACATGGATTTATTTAATGACATATAAAGATCAAGTGGTATAAAAATTGGAAATTTTCTTTTATATGGTTCAAACACAATTTAACAAGAAAATCAAAGTCATTAGAACAGACAATGGCACAGAATTCACCAGTCAAACCTGTCAACATTTTCTACAAAAACAAGGGGTTATTCATCAAAGAAGATGTGTCTATACCCCACAAAAAAATGGAATAATTGAAAGAAAACATCAACACCTATTACATAAAGCAAGAGCTTTATTGTTTCAAGCTAAAATGCTGTTGAAATTTTGGACTAACTCCTTACTGCAACCTACTTAGTCAATAGGTTACCTAACTCTGTATTAGATCGGAAGAGTCCTTTTGAAATATTGTATGACAAACCTGCAACTTACTCTCATTTAAAAACATTCGGTTGCTTGGGTTATGCATCGAACAACCTTCCTAATAAAAGAAAGTTTGACTCTGAAAGTTTCAAATGTGTATTACTAGGATATGCACATGGATATAAAGGCTATAAAGTTTATGGTTTAGATTCTCAGGCTATTTTCATTACTAGAGATGTTATTTTTCATGAAAATATCTTTCCATTTAACTCCATAGATTGTCAAGAACTTGCTTGTCCATTGCCTTTGATCACCTTTGACAGTCAAACTAGCATAAAGAGTCCTACAGATTCAGACATTACTATTATAAGCAACTCTAAAGTTAGCAATCCACCCGTAGACAATTTCCAGCTTAGAAGGTCCTCCAAAACAACCTCTAAGCCGACATGGTTAAATAATTTTTTTTATACTTTATCTACTGTATCCAACCATATGCAAGTTGTTTCTGTTGAACCCTCCCATAGGTGCTTTTTGGATAGTCTATCAGTTTTGCAGGAGCTAAACAATTTTAAAGAGGCACAACAGAAAGAAAAATGGAGGTAAGCCGTGCAATCAGAGGTGGATGCCTTGGAGAAGAATGAAACCTAGGAGTTGGTGGAAGCTCCTACAAATAAGAAAACTATTGAATGTCGTTGGATCTATAAGTTAAAGCTCAAGCCAGATGGCACGATGGAGAGATGTAAAGCTAGGCTAGTACCCCAAGGTTATAACCAAGTGGAAGAGGAAAATATACAGATTGTTTTGCACCGGTAGCCAAAGCTGTTACTGTGAGGCTTTTCTTAGCAGTGGCGTGTCCAAGGGTTGGCCCATTCACCATATAGATGTAAACAATGTGTTTTTACATGGTTCGTTGAAGGAAGATATATATATAGATCCGCCATAAAGTTATGAAGTGGAGTCAGGATAAGTCTATAAACTAAGAAAGTTACTCTATGGCTTGAAGCAAGCTTCAAGACAGTGGAACCAGAAATTTATAGAAAAAATGGAAGCTTTTTGGTCTAGTCAGTCACAAAATGATTATTGTTTGTTTACAAAAGAAGTAGATGGTGGACAGGTTGTGCTCCTTGTTTATGTTGATGATATTTTGGTACAGTCCTTTTAGAATCATATATCCAAGAAGTTAAACAATTTACATGATCTTTTCACTATCAAAGATTTAGGGACTACAAAGTACTTCCTTAGAATTGAGCTAGCAAAGTAGCTAGAAGGGATGTTGGCCACTCAATACAAGTACATTTAAGACATTATCAAAGATAAAGGACTTATACAAGCTAAGGCTACAAGCACTCCTCTGCCAGCAGGGGTTAAACTTTCCTCAGAGTGTGGGAACCTTTTATCAGATCCTTCTAGGTATCGCAGAATAGTTAGAAAAATTTTGTAATTAAGGCTAGACGCATCCCATGCTGCCCAACAATTGAGCCGGCCCTACTAGCTCCATGGGACACAACAGTACATTTAGTGAAGTATTTGAGAAGGTGCCCCTCATAGGTTTGTTTTCTCCTTCAACAAATATTTTAAAACTAGCTGCATTTTGTGATGCAAATTGGGCAGGATGTTTGGACACTAGAAAGTCATTAATTAGATTTTGCATTTTTCTAGGAAACAAGCCTATTTCCTGGAAGACGAAGAAGCAAGCAACAGTGTCCAAGTCGACTAAAGAGGCAGAATATCAAAGTCTAGCTTCCACTATTTGTGAACTTATTTGGATTAACTATCTTTTGCAAGATCTCAAAGTTTCAATTTCCAAACCTATCCCTCTGTTCTGCGATAACAAAACAGCCGTTAACATAACAACTAATCCTCTTTTTTCATGAGAGGACGAAACACCTTGAAATTGATTGTCAGGGTGTAAGGGATAAGTTTAAAGAAGATTTCGTTCTTCCTACTCATGTCAGGGCAAAGTGTCAAGTGGCAGACATCCTAAAGAAGCCACTAACAAGTTCAGGTTTTCAGTTTATGAAATCCAAGTTGAACTCGTTTTCCTTGCCACCAAGTTCAACTTGCGGGGGGATGTTAAGGAGGTTAAGGTTGTTGCGCATTGCAGGAATAAAGCAGACACTCAAATTTATACCTCCAAAGCTTAACACACGTTAGGCTCATGTTTTTGCTCGGAATGCTACAGACAACTCTGAGGGTTGCGTTTTGCCACCTTACTTGATATACATGAATATAAAATTAGTTCAAAAATGGCAAGTGAGTTAACTTCCTAATCGAGTATCATATATTGGAGATTGGCTACTTTTCAACTTCAAAGGGATATTAAAACAATTAAGCATTACAATCTAGTATTGCTTTCATATTATTCCAACAAAAATTGAAACGGATTAGTGGCAAAGACACTTATCACCTTGCTGCTTTTCTTTCTTTCTTTCTTTCTTTTTTTGATAGTTTGATAAATTTTGTAGGATCCCCTCATATCTTAAACATAAACAATTTAATCCTTAAACTTTACAAAATTCCAATTTAGTTCCTTAGAATTTTTATATATTTGAATTATACCCTATAACTAATTTTGTAGTTAATTTGAGACTTACTAATTCTTACAAATTAGTAGTTAATTTGTAGTTTGTGGCCCCGCCGTACTCCTCTGTGATTGGGGTTTGACAATTAAGAGGGAGCCCGTCAACCATGGCCTCCTCACTGAAAGAGATACCTCCTTTGCTCCTCCAAAGGGCTCCAAGGACGAGATGTTGTAGATCTTGGAGTCTTCATTTGAGATGCTCCAGGCAGGCTATCCATTGATTGGGGACGTCCCCTCGTGGCTGGGGGATTGGTATCTCTTCCTTGAGTGGGGGGGTCCTAAGGCAAATTTGCCAGGATATCTCCTACAATTAGGGCAGGGGCCTTTGCGGCTGCGAGAGTTGCTAGAGACACCTAGGGAATGACTGCCATCTGTGCGCGTATTGTTGCTGCAGTCGTTTGTTTTAGTATTTTCAATGGGATGAGTAATAGCCTCCTAGAAGAAGTGTTTGAGAAAGTGTTGTTGTGGTTCGAATCCACGAGCCCGCAGGGTTAGGTAAGCCTTTCGATCTGTGACCAGTAGGGGCCAGGGTGCCCCCGATACCACCCACAAGCCCTGGGTATCTCCAACCCTATCGACAGCCTTCTGCTTCTCCATCTCAATTTTTGGTGCTTCCATGAATCTCATGTTTTAGTTTTGTGTAATTCATAGATGGCGCCACTTACTACGAGCAAAAGGTTGCTTGTTGAGGTACTTCCAACTTAGGATCTTTGGGCCTAATTTTTCACAAGCCTTGGAAAGGGGAATTGCAAAAAACTATTAGCACTCTAATGCTCAAATCAATAAATGATGACAGGAATAAGAAATAAGCTAAAAAAAGGTAATGTAGGAAAATAATTTGGTGCCACTGTGTTCACATAATAGTGTTTCTATGCATGTGAGTATTAAGAAAACTTTACCCTTTTACCAACGAGAGGAGGTCCTTTTTATAACTTTCGCCTCCTTCCAGCTAAGAGAGTGCAATCCCGTTAGGACTCAGTAATGTGGTTGTTAGGAGATAGACTCCCACTATCAGAGGAAACCTCAAGTTTGGGTCCTTGACCGTTCAAGACGTATCCTCCATGTCAATAGGACTCTTTATTGGAATATAGCTTCCCAAATTCCTAGAGGGCAGTTGTTATAGGCCAAAAGTTGTTCCTAAATTCTTGAGTATCCTCCATGGTAAGGTGATTGTCATTCCACCGAGTTGTCCGCTTGAGGTTGGGTCACATATGAGTGGGGATTTGGTTGCCAAGCCAACACCCTTTCTCGGCCTTCCGCAAGGACCTTCTTCATCCTTTTCACTAAATTGTCCCTTCCAAGGGTTTGGGGCTGAGATCTTTTCCATCTTGGACCGCATATAGCCTTAGATCCCTCGTTGGCTTTTTTTATATTATGCTCCTTTTTAGCTTTTTTCATACTTTGGGACATGAACACAAAACATGGGAATGGTTCATACATGGGTGGATAGGATATTGGCCCGTTGTAATAAATTTTTGTATCCCAAGAAAAACAAAAAGATTGAGGATAAAGATAAAGAGTTTTTTGTCTACCATTTTGCATCGCCATAGCATAGTTTTTGTCTGTACATTGCAGCGGAAATCAAGGACGACACTTTTTAGAGTTTGACATTCAAACTCTGCTGTCTTTTTCCTTCACTTGTTATTGTGTCCCTCAAAAGTTGACTTTTCCCCCCAATTACTTTCCGCTCTTGTCCCTATCCTATTCCCACCTTCCAAATCATATTTCTCGTTTGAATAATTATATTTATATCCTCTTATTTATAATTTATTTATATGAATTAATTTTATTTTTTTATGTAATTACATAAATCATTCCTGATAATTAAAAAATAAAAAAAATTTGTGCAATGTTATTGATTTTTTTGGAGGGTATATGTGTAATTTCTCAAAATGTACGGATGACTTATGTAGATGATATTGATTTATTTATATATATATATAATTCTTTAAAAATATGAATAATTTGTGTAAATAGATTGTAGGTCAGGGAAAATATAATGATCCCTTCTTTTTCTTTTTTTTCTCAAAATTGGTTTTCTCTGAAATAATTACAAGAAAAGTGAATAATTATTTGCAAATATTTTTTTTCCTTTTTTTTACTTTGGGGGGGGGGGGGGGGGTTAAGATCAATTCATTTAATTGAAACTTTTAAAAGTCATTTATGCCTTGATTGTTAATGGTAGTTGAAAATGGTGAAATTATATACTTTTTTGTAATTTTGTTGTGGTTGGAAATAGTTAAAATGGTATGATTTAATTAAATTATAACTATTAAACAATAGAATACTTTTTGAAAAATAAAATTCTATTATCAGATATTTCACATTACATTCTAAGTAACAACTAAAACAGATATGCCCTTTATACATTAATTAATAAAACAAATCTTGATGTAATAAAATACTTAAGGTTTAAAATGAAAAAATAAAAAATATAAAAACTTCTTGGGAAATACATAATTATCAATAACAATTTAAAAAATACATAATTCACATTCTTGTTTATCCGAGTAATTTGATTCAATACATAATTATCAATAACAATTTAAAAAATAGGTAAAATTATATTTTTAGTCCCATAAAATAGGGGATTCAACACTTTTAGTTCTTTATTTTATAAAATTTTTAAAACGGTCTTATAATTGAAAAACTTGACATATTTTAGTCCTCTATTTTATGATTTTTAGAATAATTCTAAATTAAAAAAAAATCGATACATTTAGTCCAACATCCAACTTTTCGTTAAAAAGAATAGACTGCAATAACACATGCAATATGTGTGTTCGTTAGCTTGACTTTCCATACAACTAATGGACACGGGCATTGCACACATCTACATTTTTTACAAAAACTTGGATGTAGGACTAATATGTTGAATTTTTTAATTTTGGAATATTTTGAAAATCACATAAAACAGATGACTAAATGTGTTAAATTTTTTAAATTTTGATATCATTTTAAAAATTATGTGAAGTAGAATAGTAAAAATATTGGACCCCTATTTCATAGAACTAAAAAGGTAATCTCGTCGTAAAAATATATATTCCCTAGAAAAATAAGAATAAAAAATGATAATTCAAACATTATAATTACACATAATTACTTCAAAAAATTATAGGATTTTAAAAAGTAAAAAAAAACTTTATTTTTTAAAAATTGAAATATATATATATATAAAGAAAAAAGATAATTACACTCACTTCCTCTGAGGTTTGTGTAATTATATATAGATCTCCTATAATTTGAAAAATTACATCTAGCACCCCTGAGGTTTGCTTTCGTCTAACAAATAAGTCAATTAATTAGTCAAAATTCATCGAATTTGCTGATTATTAATAAAAAAAATTAAAAAAAAATCTAGATTTACCCCCAATTAACTTATTACTGATTTATTGAAACTTAAATAAATCTTTTTATAGTCGAATTATCATCATATGTTTTCACGCATTAATGCATGTAAAAAGGTATATTTTTACAGTTATAAAGGTAGTTTAATCAAAGAAAAAAATATTTGACCTACAATAAATCAATCTATGATAAATAGCAATTTCCATCAATTTTTTGTTAATATCCACAAATTCAATGAGTTTTGACTAATAAAAAGATTTATTTGTTATACCCGATCAAATCTTATAAGTGTTAGATATAATTTATCAAATTATAAAAAAATTTACGTATAATTATATTAAATTTTAAAAAATAAGACTACAGTTATCCCTAAAAAAAATTGAGGAAGTGATGAGAGTAATGAGAAAATACTAAAATAGGTAAAGTTTTTGTGTGCTTCCAAATGTGCACTCTTATTGAGAACCAACTAAGAAAGAAGTGTCCTTTTTACATTTGTCAACACACACAAACACACATTACTAAACAATTAATTCACACTAAAGTCCAACCTTTTTGTTTGACTTCAATTACCTCACTTCACACTTCACTCTCACCCTCTTATTCTCTTCTTATTTATATTTTCTATTTCAAATTCGAGTGTATTTTTTTCTAAATAAAATATATTATGCTGTCTTTATACACTTAATATATTCAGAAAAATTATACATACGCTCGTCAAAAAATATTAACATTATTTATATAAATTATCTCTATTTTTAAAATATAAGAAAAAATTACACTTTTGATCCCACACGATAGAGTGTGTTGTACTTTTGATCCCATAACGTACGGGCTTTTCATATTTAGTCTAAAAAATTTTAGTATTTGGGACCAAAAATGAATCAATATTTTATCATATTCGATCAAATGTGCGACAACTTTTTATGATATGATACCAAATATGCTAAGCTCATAAATTTTGGGATAAAAACATAACAATATCTTCTATCATGAATCAAAACTTCCGGTACATATCATTATTCTCTCTCTATATATATGTTAATTAAAATGAAAAATTCAATCTGCTCCCCCATCTTACCTACTGTTTTTTGTCCTTTGACTAAGTGTTGAAATTAGGGTCACCTGTCAGTAGGAAAACGGAATCAGTGTATGACTTTTGACAGTTAATTAGTCAAGAATTCTGATCTTGGAGGAGCTGAGCTGAGTGTTTTTTCTTCAACTTTACTCTGCCAAAATTTTCACTTTTCAACATTCATTCGTGTGTATATATATATATATATATATAGAGAGAGAGAGAGAGAGAGAGAGAGAGAGATGAGTGAAGTTTGAAGCAAGCAAGCAGCACCTCACATCCAGACCACTGCCGGTGGAGAAAAAACAAGAATCACTCACCCCCACTCACATTACATATATTAATACCCTTTCTCCTTACTCTTTTGTTTCCTTCTCTCTCTCTCTCTCTTTCTGTCTCTGTCTCACATTTCATCTCTTCAAGAGCTCATGGCTACAGTGAGTCTCACAAATCTTGATTCTTCAATATCAATTCAGCTTCTTTTTTGTTGTAGATTATTAGCTGTGCAAGTCTGGTTTTTCATGACGCAGAAACTTGACTATTGGTTCTTGCATGGTTTGGATTTTGGTTTGTTGCTTGCAGGAATACTGCCGGAAGAGTGGTCAAATCCCAGCATTTGGCGACTGGGAAACTGCGAATCAGCTGCCGATAACACAGTACTTTGAGTGCGCCAGGCAGGCGGGGCTGCTCCGCTGTAGCTGTTCTGGAGAATGCTGTGCCTCTTGGGGCGGCGCTGCTGCTGCTGCTGCTGGTGATCTTTATGGTACTGTTGGTTTTGATAAACCCCTGCCTCGCCGGGTTTATGCTGTTCCTCAACGCAAGGTTTGCTTATTTACACTCCTCTCTCTCTCTCTCTCTCTCAAGATGGGATTCTTAACTGTTGTAGTGAAGCTGACAGCCCTTGCTCTTCTTACCATTTTGTTCTTGGGCAGTGTAATTTTTTGTTGTCTCTTTTCTTGCAGCATTCTTTGTCCAAACATCGAATGCAATCCATTCTTGTTAAAAGCTATTGCTTATCCGTTTTCCCCTTTGATTGATACATCTTGTATGTTTCCTAACTGCAATTTCCAACTTGAGAATACATGACTAGGAGTAATCGAGTACTAGTGTGTATTCAATGATCTGCTGTCCGATTTGAGATGAGTTGTCGGTCTAAAATTTAAGACCAAATTAATCATAAGACAAGTTAAATGCACATACATATATGATATGATTCATCACTCTCAACTGCACATGAATCACATTGCAACTATGTTACAATTCAGAGAGGAAAATTATGGTGAATGAAACAACAAACAATTCCTTAGTCTTAATTGTTTGAAGAACAATGGGGTTATTTCATTGTCTGTAGATATAATGTCTCAGGGAACGTATTTGCAGACAAGTGGAATCAACAAAGGTTATTCACAGTCCAAGGAGCAGAGGAAGCAAGTTAAGGTTCGGGATTTGATGGAACAACCAAGAACTCGGCCCTCATCTCAGAAGCTGCAGTACTCGAAACAAAGTACTAAATCAGTAAACCTCGTCCAACAAAAATCCTCAATCACTGTCAAACCAGTAGACGAAGATCTGTACAAGATCCCTTCTGAGCTCCTCGAAAATTCCAAACGAGTAAGTTCGCTTTCGATCTCTAAACTTGTTATATTAGAAAAGATTAGGAAGTATGAGACAGGAGAAGGTTGGATTTGAGGTTGTAGAAGAATTCTTCATAAGCTGATAATACAAGAGTACTTGTAGCTTGTAGACTTGTGCTAAATCTCCTCTAGGACAAAGAAGCCAGAAGAACAATGTTGTCTTTATGACATAAAAACTCACGAGCATATATATTAGTACAAGATAAATAAAGATAAGTTCAGAGGACACACACAAAACTGTGCGTCCAGCAAAGATACATGCAAACATTCAAGATATTTTTTGCTATGTTTTAGATAACGAAAATTTGAGAACAAACACAGCTTGTCATTGATGAAAATAGAGCTACTTTCGAGTAGAGATGTTATGTCTGATCGATAAGTTTCCCCGTTTGCGTGCAGAAAAAGATGCTGGGATTCTTTTCGAGATGCATGGTTCCTCCTTGTGCGGCATGAGTCTGATCAAGTGTGGAGTAATCCGTCTCTAGTTTGTGATATAGTGAATGAAGCTGTTTCACTCATCACATAGATATCTAGAGAACTTAGTAGTCATTTTTCCGCAGTCTGAATCTTCTATTTTAAATTGGTATTTCATCATATCATATATTTTACTTTATATTGTGTGGTCACATCACATCACGTGTATAAAATATTTTCTTGAATATATAGACCAAGTGAATTTTATATACGTGTTGTGTGAATAAAGAAGAATATAAGATGAAGTATCATGTTTAGAGTAGATGGACTAGTGCATTAATGGTTGTAATGAGCCAATTGTCATTTGATTTTCAATATAGCTCCTCATATTTTTGCAGCTTATATTATAATGAGCTTCCCAGAAATTTAAATAAATATAAATGCTATTCCATTATTTGAAAAATTATCACTACCTTTTATTTTTAACATTCATTCAAGAATTAGCCCGTCCTGTTACTCTATATTATATTTCATTTATTTTTTGTGTTACTCTCTGTTACATTTCATTTATCTTTTGTGCCGACCTGGCTAAAATACTATGGTCGATAAATTATAAATTTATTATTTTTTATGGATTAAAAGCATCGGAAAGAAATTTTCACCTCCTCAGGTTTCTTTATAATTTCTCCAAATTTTTCTTTAAAAGGAAACAAGAAGGGCGAAGTGGATATATAATATATTTAAGCATCCTTTCAATAATTACATAATTTAATCAAACTCGAACCATTTAACCCCCAAGAGAAAAAAATTTGAAATACAAACTTTAAAGACCACTTGAATAGGAAATATTTGGTGAGAAAAGTTATTGAAGAAAGCCATTAACCACACGGCAGAATAGAAGTTGACATTTAATAACAATGCTTGAGATGTAGGTAGCAACATCATTCTGTGGCCCCTCTTCAAATTTCAAAAGCCTAACTTTTAGTGCTACTTGTCTACTTATAAACAAGTACTAAAATAAGCAATCTTATGATGTAGTTCAAATTACAAGTACTGGGTAGTCATAACTCTCTTACCATCAATGATACTTTCAGACTTTCGGTTTGCTGTAAAAAGCAACTACCCCTTTCTGGTGCAAGTAATTCCACTCTGCAGTGAAAATACTGAAGAATTTGCCAGTTTTTAACGTCCGGGTGTGAAATCTACCCCAACATTACAAGTTACAACTAGGTTCAACAACCCTTTGTTGTAATTTTAGGATACTTTACCAGCACCCAAGTATGAGGAGTTAATGGATGAGGCCAATATAAAAACCAATCATGAACAACCGTGGACTGGACGTAGAAAAATTTTCCAAATCATGTAAAATTTGTATTTTGCAATTACTCTTTTCATGTTTTTTACACATGTTCACTACCAGACTAAATTCAATTCTAGCACAAAGTACCATAATCAATCCATGAAAGCAAAACCAAGTGCCAAATATCCAATAAGTGCGTGACCCAGTAAGGAAGTGCCACAAGTGGCTAAATGTAGCTAAAATCACAGGATGTATAACAAAGATGGAAGATTCTAATAATAAGGGAGTACAATCAGGATACAGCAGTATAACAAGGCAGATCCTTGTCCAGCTCCACAAGGGTCTTCTTATCCGTCAAAACTTCCGGTCTGCAAACATGCAAGTAGAAGCAAAGGATCCACCTCAGAACCACAATGCATACAAAGCAGCTGGGGGGAAAATAAATAAATAGCATACGCATAAAAAAACATTAGAGATCCTGACCAATATCTATAGTGTATGTTGTCTCAAATGATGACAGCTTGTTGTCAATTCAGAACTACAAGGCTGAGAAATGATAGCTATGGAACCAAAGAAACTTATTGATTCTCACTGTTTCTAATTAGAAGTACATGAGAAAATGATATGTTTCCTCTTGAGTGGTACCCTGCTATTAGACTACAAAATACCTGAATGTCAAGGTTAATTTGATCCCTTTGTTAAGGTAAAACACCCCATGACTTGAGCAGACTGACATGTTAAAGAAGCATTGATACAATCATACGCCAACTACATTACAGCAAATGCCTAAGTAACAGAGAGAATCGTACCACCGTCATGATCAATACACAGCAGCAATAGAAAACAATTGAAGCTCGGTCACTAAAGTGGAATGAAATAGAAGATCGATTAGTCTAGGTAAAACTTATGATGATGAGTCATCTAAATACCTGAACAATCTAAAATTAAAGGTTTTTTGTCAGTTAAAGCTTGAAAGATCATTCAGAAGTGTCTGTTAACATTAAATAAACCAAAAGCAACATAAAGAACTAATTATTACTTTATATTTTCCTATAAAATGGAGAATGTCAAGAAGAAAAGGAAGTAAACACAGCAGTGGAACCAAAAGAATAAGAAACTTTCGAGAAGGATACAGAGGAGGATACAGACGGTGGATATATGCAAACATCTGCATGACTGCTCGCTGCCACATTCAGTGAACAAACAGAACCACAGAACAGGCTTACTAAAAATGTTACTCCAGAACAAAAGAATTTTGGGGAAACTGTGGCCAAGGGAACTTACCATGAGTTGGCGTACACCAGCTTTTGGCAAAACTGTCTTTATGAGAAAAGCTCACATGCCACAAATGTAAATCCATCACCTACTTCGGCAACCCAAATCCCAATTAGTAAAACCTTCTGCAAAGATCAGAAATCATCCTCATAAAAATCACGAGACTCTGCAGGATCATATCGATCATCAAAATCCTGCAGTTCAAGACGAGAACTACTACTCCTGTTTGTTTTGCTTTTCCTTCTATCTAGATACCCCCCATCTTCATCTCTGTGTCGACTAGCACGCTCTGTTTTGCTTCTCCCTCTGTCCTCACGCTCCCGATTATCTTCATATCTCTCTCTTTTACGACTAGTTCTCTCACGCTGGTCTCTTTCTCTTTTATGATTATTAAACTCATGCTCATCTCTGCTTATTTTATGATGATCTCGTTCCCGGGACTCGCTCCGTCTCTTGCGTGATCTTCGTGAATAACCTTCTCCAAGGGCCTCAACAAATTCTTGATTTTCTCTACCATCCATCCGCTCTCTTGAGTCGCTGCCGCTTTGCCTTCCATCCCAGCTTCTGTAATTATCATCTTTGTCATGTCTCACCCTCCCAACACTTTTATTTAGATCTTGACGCCTATGATCCCAACTAGAATCTCGCCTTAGCCGATGGATATCATCCTCGCATTTTTTTGAATCATGACGAGCGTGTGAGTCCTTCCTGTAATCAAGTGATTGGCCTCTAATCTCTTCGGGTATCTGAGAAGTTCCCGAAACACCAGCAGCACGTGAACCTGTATTCAAATTATCAGATGTCAAAGCTCCCATTTCTTCCGCAGCTTTTGACGTGCCATCAACACCTCCAGCTTGCTTGATTTCCTCCATAAATTCCTCTATGATATCCCTCATCACCTTAAGGCAATAGAAGAGAAAATGAGCTCCATTCTCTGAAGCAATTTATCAATCAGACCAGTGAAAAAATTGACAGAATCATGATTAAAGGGGAGGAAATGCCACTAAACCACTCCAACTCCTTTGATTAGACACAAAGTAGAGATACAGTAGGTGCCTTAGCCCTATGATAGGTATGCCTAGCACAAATAACTCTGCGAAATCTAATAAATAATAAACAATGACAAGGAGAGGATATTTTCAGCAGTTTATAACATAGCACTTGAATCAACAACTTCTATCTAGCATATATCTTGTGGGAACGTAATATCAAGTCTACTTCCTGGAAAGACAGGATAAGTAACTGAAGCAGACAAATTAAATATGATGTCGAAGTAAATATTATTCCAGTGCTAGATTGAAATACATAGCTGAACTGCAGATCTCATCTGGTAATATATCAGCTTTCATTTACTTGGAACATACAAAGTTACTGAGTCGGTCCAGGCAATGGGAATTGGTATATTAGTAAGTGCAGTCCAGTATTTAGAAATCCATGTAATTGTGAAAACAAACTAATATGACTGTCAACATTTCAAAATATTGTTAGTGCATTCAATTCTGGCTACATAACTCTTTCTGAGGTCTGAGGCTTCAAAGGGCTCCAACAGCAACAAGTTTACTAAGCCTGGGAATTGGTACAGTAGTAAGTGCAGCATATTTTGGAACCCGTTGTAGCAATCTACATAATTGTTAAAGCAAACTAATATGACTGAACAAATAGTACCAAACTCTTTCTGGGGTTTGAAGCTTCAAATGGCTCCTACAAGCAGCTAGGTTCAAATTATAATCAGGTTTTGACAATTACAACTTCAACTTGATGTCTTAGCTACTTTGGGCCAAACTAACCAATAGTAACCATGCCACAAACATAAATGACCAGATTCAGGATCAGGTTCGGGTTCAAGCATACAATACAAAGTTGCAGTCGGGACAGAATCAGATCAGAGTTTCTTAGCATGAGCTACAAGATGAAAACAACTGATTCAACAAGCAAAGAAACAAACTCTCTTCAGTTGCAAATGTAGCTGGTACCTTAATTTGCTTACTAAAGACACAGCATTTCTCCATTACCACAAACTCCAATTTTATGGTATTAATATCAAGTGAAGTGAATAGAAACAGTATATACTACTAAGAAAAATAAGCAAACAACATCAGCTGACTTAGTAATTCTGTAATTGTTGGGCTGACATATAATATTCATTCCCTTTCTAAAACCAGTATGTAACAGTTTAACATATACACTTGTTTTAACCCACAACAAAAAATTCTTATATTCAAATTATTTTCCAGAATATCTTCTTCACGCCAGAGATGATTAAGAAGGTTCACTTTTAGATGAAGCTTTGACAGTTTAGAATTGAAGGAAATTAAGGATTATTATACCAAAAATACAAAACTAAAAGGACAAAATATCTTAAACATAAAAATCTTACCTCTAAAGTATTTCGCTTCAATTTCTTTCCACGGTATGACATCCTCCGACGTTTGTAATCTCTTTCCTCAGCTAATAATTCCTCCCTGGTCTTTGCTTTATTGCCATCCTACATGATCACATAGCCACAGAGGTATCATTGTACATTGCACTAGAAAGCTGTATCTGACATTAAATTACAACAAAAATCTAGTATCTCAATATTTAAAAAATACACAGGTATTGCTCAACAAGAGGGGGAGAGCTATTCAAAGGAAAATGAGCTACAAATTTCCTCACTTTTCTTGTTATACACCACTTCATTCCTATTTTGTTTGATGTATACTGCTAATATTTGCTAAAAGTGATAAAGGAAGGCCAGATAGATGATATCTTGTGGACACATACCATATAGTTGTAAAGAAATCAAGAAATTACCTGATTACCTGACCTCTGCCGAAGAAACCCGTCATGTTCAATTATAGGTCTATAGTCTGGACGTTTTTGCCTTTCCTCATCAGCTATCTTGGACATGTATGCATGCTCCAAATTACTGCATAAATATACCAACAAAATGCCTCCATATCTCACCAAATTCCCCGTAAAAAATGACAAGGAAAAACAAGAACATATAGAAAGCATAAGAGCATTTACTAAGCATCATACTTAGACAGAAACTAATAAACTATCTGAGCTTCCACAAGGTTGAGCAATTTGCAATGCTAGTAAAAATAAATTTCTCTCCATATTCAAGATTTTGAAGTAGCGGGGTCCTTTGACCATAAAAGTATAGTTCACGTCTCGACAAAACATTATGACTTTTTCATGATCATGCGCTTCTCTAGTACTGGAAAAACAGCACAAAAGGTCATATGTCAAAATTGATTAACTGCAAGTATGTAGACACACATTTATAATATATGTAGATATTCATTTAAGTACTATATCGTAAGTTATGCTACCATGAAAATAAGTATTATCGGGTGCTTAACAGTAACTAAGAATTCACTTGACCAGAAGCAATGGAACAATACCGTTGATATGCAGACAATGGCCGTGAATTACGTAACGCCTTAATTTTTTCTTCAATCAATGATCGTTCATGCAATGCTGCTACAGCTGCTGCCACTTGGGAGATAAGAACTGTGCTGTTTCCAACTGTCACACCTTTTATGTTCTCTCCTTCATCTCTCCTGGTGCCATCAATCAATGTAATACTTTGCACCGGCTCTTCCACCTCACCATCAACTTTCTGAAAATCACTCGATTCAGCATCTTTTCGCTCTAAACGAAACAATGAAGCACACAATGCAGATTCTGATATGCACTCTTTTAACACATCAACTGCAAAAAAGTTCCCGTTAACTTCACCATACAATATACGGAACTGCGAAGCTAACCACATCACCATTTTCACTAAAGTGGGGCACTCAAAATTCCGATTGCTCAATCCTGATAATTCATTCCCCTCCAATTTCAATTCTTTATCAATAAATGTAACACCCGCCAACCCAAAAGCCTCCCTAACAATCAACTTCAAACACAACCTAACCAACAAAACCACATGATCCCTCATGGCAAAATCAATAATTACTCCATATCGAGGAGAATTCGCAACAATCCACTCATATAAATGGAACAACTTAAAATCTTTCAACCTCATAATCGCACGCAAAATTCTAGAAGAATACAAAGATGGGATACTGCCACCCCACGCTTCAATTTCACTACGAATTGCCCAAATCTCTGATGGAAGAAACCTAACAAAGTCGACGGAAAAACCCACAGCTTTTTGGTGGGAAGAGTCTTGATTATAGTCGGCACACTCGATATACAACTCCCTAGGTAAATTGAGCAGGGGAGGCGGTTGAACTGAAGGAGTGACAGGACCGGGACAGTTTTGGTAAAAGAAATTGTTGGGTGGAGAATTATAACCAATGTAACTTTCGAGAGAGACGCAGAGATCGGAGGAGGTGGTGGGGAAGGAAGCGGCAGCAGAAGGGGTGGTGGCGCATGAGTGGAGTGTGAGGGGATAGTGGAAAGTGTGGGATAGAGAGACAGGAGAAGGGCAATTAAGGTAGTGAGAGAAGAGGGATGAAGGAGGGAGACGGTGGTTAGGGTTGAAAGGGCAGGGGAGGAGGGTAGGAGAAGCAGAGACGGTGGCAGTGGCAGTGGGGAGAGACTGGAGGGTGGTGTTGGCGAGGTGGAGAAGGGGGGTGAGATTGGAGAGGGCGGCGGAAAGGGAGGGTGATGGCGGTGGGTTTAGGTACTGAGAAGGGACGACTGTGGCGGCGGGCTGGGGCTGTGGCGGCGGCGGCAACTGTCGCGGTGGCGGATTTTGTGGGTTCATGGCGGAGGTAAGAATTGAGAATTGCGAGGGCGGACTGTTAAAACCTCGAATTTCCACTAAATCGCATTTCTTTCGTTTTATTTTTAATTTATTTTGATATGTTACGTAAAGATATAAAGAGAAAAAAAATGAAAAACAAAAAGTATTGTTCATTGTCAAATCATGTCTCTTTTAAATATATTTACATATATATATGTGTGTATGAATATGTATATAATTTATTTAATTGGGGTTGGATTAAAATAAATAATATTTTTATTTATATAATATGAAAAAGAACAAATATAATTTATATAAATACACTTTATAAATAATTAAATATACTCTAGAAATGGATTAACAATATTTTTGTTGGTCGTTCTATTCGAGCTGATAAATTTAAATACATTATTCAAATAATGTAATATTTGAATTAACCGCGTAGAATTTATAAATTATTTTGTATTTTTTAATTTTTTTAATTATTCCAATGATGTTGAAAAATATTACATACAAAATATTAAGTGATTAAAATAAAATATATTTGTATTTAAAAATTAAATACAAACCTCACCCGAGAAAATATTATACATTTAACATGTAACTCAACCCTCTAACGCATCCTTCATTTTTAATAATTTTGAAATCCACAGAGTCCAATACTAACTAATTATAATTTATAACTAAATATTACCATGGTTCGAAAAATATATTTTGGATTAATTATGGAGTTGTGTCCAATTAAACTACGACAATCAGGACACATCAGTCATTGAATGATAAAAGATGCACAAAATCATGTTCCTGTTAACTTTATAATTAATATATGACAATAAGTGATTGGCTCGCATATTCTACAACAACACCACTAATACCTAAGGGTTGTCACGTCGCCGTGGTGGAATTTCATGTGATCGCTGTGACCGTGTTGTACTGTCTCCTTCACTATGCGAATGGCTTCCACGATCGGACTGCACGTCAAAGTGACGAATGTAATCTGACCATGATCCAATCCCGCCAACTCCCGAACCCATGTCCAGACTTCGACGTAGTGCCAATCATGGACCACCAACCCCACGAGCTACTTGTTCCACTACATCCCAACTGGCAATATGGGTATGTGTTTGGGTCATTGGTGCAGTGAACCCTGAGATGATAATAGAGGCTTCTTCGCGGCCTCTCACAGAACTACGCAGTGCGTTACTATTCTGGCTATGCTCCCCGTCACTGTGTAACTCGGCTGGACCAAGCAGCAGTCTAATTGGGCCCCATATCTCGAGCATGCTGGGGTAATGAGGCTCTAGGTACTGGTAGTACCGTCAGGCCAACGGGTAGATCTACAACAGGTCCATATTTACAACCAATCATTGAAAAATAAATACTAATTCGAAAATGGCAGTTGTTAGGTTGCAATTATTGGATTAAAGCGATAACATGACATACCCGTGTCGTATATGGTCGTAGCTCGTCAGAAAAATCCATACAAAATATTTCAACACATAATAAATTCCTGGTATATGAGTGGTTTCATTGAACTGACGGAATCGCTCCTTTAATTCATAAAATTTCTGATGGACCTGATCCCGTGTGTAATGATACCCACGAACCCACTGAGCCATGTGTGCCTCCGCACGATGATCATCTCTCATGGGGACCTGGGTGTTGTCGTCAACGATCATCCACATTAAGTGCTGCTCAACGCTTAATGTCCAGTGCTCCTCCTGTGAAAACCCTGCCCGCTCCAAGTATTTGTGATATGCTATGCCTGCAAAATAAATACTCATATTATCGTGTAAAATAATATTAACAAGAATAATTATGTATGGAATGTTGTTGGTTTGGTTTATGTTCAGGTTGAGTAAAATATAAAACATGTATACACCTGTCTAATATTATAGTTTAAATCATACGAACATCTAAATTATATGTTGAACACATATAAAGGTAGTACACTGTGTTTTTTGTAACGCCCCTAACCAATTTTAACTCATAATCCTCATTTAGTTACTTGATACACGCTAGTCAAAAGTTGCACATTAACATTATGTGTACTTTACGTTTAGCAATGCCTAGGTTGTATTATAAGATGCCCACATCTGCATCGCTATGTGGTCGCGTAATATGCGTTCTGCTTCTAATTCAGTCACGGTAGGATGTCCTCTATGGTAAAATGCATCCATATCGAGTGGAATTTCATCTTCTAATTCATCGAAAATGATGTCATCATAACTGAACCTACGAATGAAGTTGTGAAGTGTACAACAAGCAATAACTAAATCCACTTGGTTGTGAAGAAAGTAGCTCAGCATCCCCCACTGCAATATTAGAAACTGCTTCTTTAGTACTCAAAAGCAACGGTCAATTACATTTCGCAAATGAGAATTGACATGGTTAAACAGGTCCTGTGGGGTACGGTATCAGCGACCATGACCTCCATACTCGGCTAGGTGGTATCCAGTACCTCGGTAAGGCACAAGAAATCACTGCTAGTTTGTAAACCCAGCATCGACTAGATAATACTTGCTTGCAGTATTTCATAAATCAACATCAGAATTGATAATATAAAAATTACTAGTCACCTTTAAATGGTGTATAATAGATTTATATTAACTAGTTTTCTCACCATTAGGAGTAAAAGGGAAAAGCTGGGTCCTATGATATAGCATGGCTCAAGACACGGGCGTCAGCCGCACTTCCTTCTCACCTAGCATACTTCATATTGAAGTCATAGATAGCGAAAACGTTCTGTACTAGTCGTCCTTTATGAGATTGATATCAATTCTAATCTATGTGCGGGACCCATGCCGGCACCAAAGTCCCGTCCATCGCTCCGACACAATCCTATGGTTCGTTGGAAAAGAATGTTAAAGTGTGAATGCAGCACAGTTATATGCCTATGAATTGACAATGCAGGACGGACTCTAGTAGACCAATGATGATACAACTTGTACCTTAAAATAGGGGTAGAAATCTGGATTGATAGCCACACTCGGATGAGTGTCTGTAAAATTGGGGATTGTGATTAGTTCGGGCGCCATAGAGCACAATGCGAAAAGCACTCGGTGGAATCTACGGTGAATAGTCTTAAGTGAGTGTTGGAATCACTCCATATTATCGCATTGTTGTTTATGCATGCCGACCGTCTGCATGAAGAGTGCAATCTCCTCAATGGAGCTAACTCTCGAGGTATGACTATGAGGCAGCAATCCTCTAGAAGTTAGTGCATCAACTAATACGTAGAAGCATGGTTTTGTCATGCGAATTTTGCCATAAAATTTGCCATTGTGTGGGGTTGTCATTATCTCGGCTACCCATCTTTCGTCTTGCAGCGCACTAGTGTTACGAGCCACATTATCTCTAAACAGCTTCGGGGCATATCAGATCTCTAAAAGTGTAAAACTCTTCAAGGACAGCAGATTCATTGTTGCCTGGAGTCCCGGGTGTCCCCAGGCTGCCACTGGAGGAATTTGTGTCCTCAACAACTCTCTCACACGCACTCGCACTAGCCATAGTTCTGCACAAAAAAATGGAAAAGAATAGACACAATGTGGGATCTCGAGTTGAGACGGTAAGCATCAACAATCATAATAGATAGACAAATAATTTAAACTAACAAAGTATGGATATTCAGCCCCATGGTGATTGCGACAACACACCAATTAATTTAGAAGTGCATTACATAGTCAAATTTCATAACTTTTCCACCAATACAAGTTGCTACGGACAAATTCTTGTGTTCACCTCCAAAGTAGATTGCTATGGTAATGCTTTGTGATTAGGGTCTGTAAATAAAAGAAACAAAGAAAAAAAAAACTAAGCAATGGAGTAATAAAAAAGCGAGCACATCATACCAACCCAATAAACTGTATTATTGTATCCTACACAGAGAGTACATTATAAGCACAACAAATCACACACAAATAAGCACAAGAAACATTCTTGTGTCAACAAAATGTAGGAGTTCTTGCAAATACTTATGTTATGTTGGTGGAGGCATATTCGAGTGCTTTTCTGCATGGATCATCACCATTTTTCCCAAATAGGTGCACTCGCTTACTCCTTTCCAAGCACAATTTCTGGGCCACACAAAAGAAGCAACTGATTGCACATAGGGATTTCAGCTTCAAATTCTTCTGTAAAGGTCTATTGTTTTCGAATGTTTAGGAGTGAGAAGACAATACGTGTTATCTCATCGTACGGGGCAGTCTGACGTGGTAATTTTAACCACGTCAGCCTGCCAGGCGTGATGATTTATTTATTCTTTCCCCTCCACTTCAACACTGTTGCCGAACACGTCGGCAAAGCCCCCATTATAGGCAATCACGTGTGGTCCTCGTGAGCAATTCAGGCAAAATTAGGGTTTCTTGGCCAACAATTGCCAAAATTTTAAATTAGTATCCTAAATTGCTATTTTTAGAAGGACCTGGACTAATAGTGCCACCGCCCCAAGATAATAGACCAAAATTGCAATTTGCCCAACTGAATATAATACATCCCCCTAAAAAAACCATTGTACATAGTACGTAATACTAGTTAAAGCTTAATGCAAATTCTGATAAGAAAATAAACCACTATATTTATTATTTTATAGAATTATTAATTTATAATATTAAAGGGACCAAAAATTTATATCATGGTCTTTTAAAAAATTATTATTTTATTAATTTATCAAATTATTAATTTAGACCTTCGGCTCAAGTTATAAAGGTTTTACTGTACCTTAATTACCTTCGGTCATGAATGTATCATCCAATTCATTCAAGAATAAATACTCTAAAAAGTTTGGTAGCAATAAATACTGCAGTAAAAAGGAGATGGGATTTGCAGTACTACAATCTGGCAAAATTAAAATTTGAGGGATATATAGTTTTCCAATAAATTTTAAGGAAACAAATATTCAATTTTCATGGGATCATTTAATATATTTCCAAATGAAGTCGTGAGATATCAATTTGTGCATACATTTTGAACCAAAAGTCATAATTATCCAACGTGTTGGTATCTATTTAATTTTATGTAAATTTATTGTAATTTTTTTATTTTTTAAAATTTACTAATATTTTCATCAATTTAGTGAAATATTAATATTGATGCAAGTAAAAAGTTGCTTGTCCAAATGAGCCCGACCTAAGTTCTTTAGGCTTAGGTTTTCACAAGTCTTTGAACGAGAACTTGCAAAAAATACATTAGTACTCTAATATTTAAGTCAGTAAGTATTTTGAGAAAAGGGATGATCGTAAATTTAAATGCAGTAGTGAGTAGTATAGTAAGAACATGATGCAATATAGTAACGTGTGGTGAAACTTCTCGTGTGCAAGTGTGTACAATTGTAGTTACCCTCCAAAGTGAGATGAGGGTTGTATTTGTAGATGCCTCCTCTAGTCATTCGGAGGAATTCATCTTCAGCTGAACTCGGGGATGAACTACTCCCAAAGGTATAAAATTTTCGGTTAACCGATCGAAAATCAATAGAATCTAAAATTTAGCTTTTTTCAAATACCAAAAAATTTAGTTCAATTTTGATTTTTTTGTACTGTTTAACTGAATCGAATAAATACCAAACTTAAAAAAATATCTATATATTATATTATAAATATAATAAAAAAATAATATCTAAATACTCAATATCTTGATATCTGTATTTATAACAAACAATAGTAACTTTATGATCAATACATACTTAATTCATTATTACTATTTATTAACAAATAATTAATAAATTAACATTATAATATTTTTTATAATTTTTTATTAATTTGGTACTGATGTGGGCACCTGGGGTAGTGCAGCCTACTGCATAACCAAATAGCCCAAGAAACCCACAGAGGAATATGGCAGCCCAAGACCTCCCACTATCCTCGTCATAGAAAAGGCCCAAGAAGTCATTCAGCCCGAAGAATTTATACACATGGTCATCCACGTTTGGACATGGCACCCAATCGAGCCAAGTGGAGGACGCTTTCTCTCTATGTAAGCAATTTCAAAGCATACTACTTGGTGTTCTTATATATTAATCGATCTTCTTCACCATATCTCAATTTCATTCAAATTTGCTTACTTTTCTGGTTTTATTTTATCGAAAATTCAATATTAATTTGAACGTTGGAGTGCTAATATCTTTTTTGTAGGTTTTCTCTCTAGAGCCCCCAAACACTCCAAATGTTGAACAATAGTCCATATCTATTGGACTCGTATTGTTTTCGCACACATCAGGTACAAAACGAATAGAACCAAAATACGTCTAATTTTTACCGAACCAAAATGAACATTTCAATTTAGTATTCGATATGCCACTTTCTTGTACCAAAATGAACATTTTACTTCTATCTTGATGGAATCCGTTCTTTCTTGAGGAACAACTTCTTGAGCAAGTTAGTTGGGTGGATTCTTCTGTTGGAGCTTTCTAGATCCCTATGAGTCCTATCTGGCAGTCGGTGGACTTCTTGGTTGAGTTGGCTTGCAGGAGCTCTAGCCACATGTCAGTCAAGCTCCCTTGTTTGCCACGCGAGTAGGTTGCTGAGGCTTCTGGGTCGAGGCCGGGGCTTGGTTCTCCTGCAAGGCCTCCCTGTAGCTGTCAATATCAATTACATATGACTAACCAATAACAACTACAACAGTAATATACGTTAATTATCAATATGTATAAGTAAATCACAACTATTATTACAGTAGAAAAATTATTATTGTTAAAATAGATCAATACCCGCATATTGATGAAATAAAAATCCATAATTTTTTTATTATAGAGCCTCAACTTCATCAATTATATCAAACATGGTCGAATAAAAATCGAAATTCTTGTAGTAAGTTGTTTGTACTATGGGAACAAAATGGGATATGTGATAGTGACATAACCATAGTATTACATTTATTTTTCTCCCCTATTAATGAGCCGGAATACTTAGATATACCACATACATACAAGAATCTAATTGTACGAATAGGGTATTTGTGAATCATGAAGATAAGCACTTATTAATTTATTAATATAAATAAATTAAAAAAAGTTTTTTATTTTTAAATTGTTTAAATTCAAAATTATAAGCAATTTTCTATCAACTTATGCAATTTATTAGTGAAGTATAAATATTAAGTTCAACTTCAATTATTTTTTTTTTCAAACCCCTTCAATTATTCTATTTCTTAACTTACAACTTTCTTTTACAATTTATTTCCATCAAAAATTATAAGTTATTACAAGTACCCTTGAAGCTATAAATATATATATATATAATAAGATATCAATTAAAATAAATAATTATGCCTATATTAAGAGAAAATAAATTGACTAATAATCAGATTTTAAATTAAAGACCATAATAAATTTATACAAACTTCGAGTCTTATGTATTTTGATGAATTGATTTAAGATAAAATACGAAATTATTCTTTCATTCTGAATTGATTAATTCAGCCGAAACATGTTCTAAATATGGCCCTTTTGGAAAATTGATCCAAAAAGCACATGGTGTTCAGGTCCAATAGAAGTGGCCGCAGACCAAAACCCTTGCTCATGCCTAAAAATCGAGCCTCTAAGATACAATGTCATATACATACAATATACGTACAAAATAACATACAACAAATCCACATACACACTGCAACTAGGTCCAAAATTCTCGATCACAACGAAGCATTGCAGCTGATAAAGTTCTACATCTTTATTAGCCAGTTTTGATACTAAATTTCAACATAGTTTATAATTTATTTTTAGAAATCTTGAATCTTAAGTGGGAGAAGGGGGGGGGGGAGTTTTTGACTTATTTAATGAAACTATAGAGCAATGTAGCAAAGAGGGTAGTTGGAATATTTATGATTGAACAATTTCCTCATGCTATTAAGGTAGCTCAAAACATTAATATGCAACCACATGGTTGCTATATGCCCTCATTTTTACTTTACCCCTTCAATTTTTATAATTAAAATACACACTTTACATATACTCCAATTTTATTTTATTTTTTTAAATGCATTTCATTTTTCAATTTTAGTCCTTTCTAAAATAGAATTTAATAAAATATATAAATATTGTGATTAAAATTATTTGATTCTGGTATAAATTTTAAGAAAAGACGCACTACGAAAAAATTAACTTTTCGTCGTAATATAAATGACCACGACTTAAAAATCATAGTAAATCAATACTATTAATTACGGTCAAATAAAACTAATGTGAAAACTTAATTTTTTATCAGGATTATTCAATATTTGTTATAGTTTTTTTAGTTATGGCTATTGTTTTGGGCTCACTTGCAGAAACAACGGCTAATAGTCATCGCAGAGCCGTAGTTAATTTGTATTGTCATGGGCTTTTTTTTTTTTTATCATAGTAATTAACTGTAGCGAAAAAATTATATTTCTTCTAGTGATGTAATTGAATGGAAATATATCTGCATTAAACTGTTTCATGATAGCTCCTTTCGTATGAAAATATGTGATATTTTGTAATAATTTTTGTATAAAAAGACGTGATAGCCAGTATTATTTTTTTAAAATTTATAGTGAAATCCCACATTATCAAATAAAAATAAAAATAAACACAACCAAACATGATGTTGCAATTTAAAATAATATAGAATTGAAAGTAGACATTTGAAAATGAAATCAAATACAATATTGCTATAAATTGGTAATAAATTGAGAAATAAAATCCAACATACATTGATTTAATGAAATTATTATTGATAATGATGGGATGATGCTGAAAGACAGTCTCAAATATTCCATCCAAACACACATATTGTAATAATGCCCATTAATTGTTTGATTTATATTATGAATATGGAAACATATTCAAACATCAACCAAAAGAATGTACACAAACATAAGCTAATTATCAGATTTTTTCTGTTACGTGTAGTAATAAAATTAATAAAGAGCTGATCATGTGACAGTGATGGCTGTATAGCTTTCACTAATCGGTGTGTCATTCCACTACACAACCAGAAATAAAATAAAATAAAATTGATAAATTTAATTAATATTATTGGTATTTATATATAGTAAATGATAATAATTTTATTTTGTCACAATAATAATGAACTCCATAATTTCAACATTAACAATTATTTCATAAAAATTTACACAAAAAATTATATTATATAGCATTCTTGTTATTGATAATTATATTAGAATAAAATAAAAAATTATTGTCATTTAACATATATCTCCCGTGACGATTTTAGAACTGCTACTTGATATTTTGAATCTTAACAAACAAGATCATGTTAAGATCATTTATTTTAAATAATTTAGTCTTTTTCAATAAGGGATAATCTAAAAAATGATTTTCGTCCAAGAAATATCAATTTCATGATAATTGAAATACATGCAGTACACTTGTCATGTAATTGGTTACTCTATTTAAACTATAAATCATAATAAATATATCTCACTCACATATATATAATCGGCTCTTTTTTTAACCAAATTCGATTCGGACTGGAATTTTTCCTCGGTAGAATAATGCTATCCCATAAAAGAGGGCAAAAATTACAACAAAAGGAAGTAAAAAACTGTAAAAACTTTGATCATAACAAGTACAAAATAGCATCATCTTCATTGTATTTAAAGCCAAACAATCCTTTGTGTTCTTGTAGTTCTGTAATTCTTTACCCTCAGTCTCCACCTCTTGTCCACCAATCCCATTGATTAAACACCAACCCCCTCCCCCCCCCCCCCACCCCACCCCACAAGGTTATATATACAATCCCATCATATTGCTAAATCCCTCACACTATCTCAAATACTCAAGAGCTGTGACCAACTTATAGCTTATTACAATGGCCAGCTTATTCTCCTATCCATCAGCTTGCCCACTTCTCAGCTTATTTCTACTTGCATTTGCATCAATAGCTTCTAGAGCCGATGCACGGGCGTTTTTTGTGTTTGGAGACTCGCTGGTTGATAATGGCAATAACAACTATCTTGTTACTAGTGCTCGGGCCGACTCCCCTCCTTATGGGATCGACTATCCTACTCATCGTCCCACTGGCCGTTTTTCCAACGGCCTTAACATTCCCGATATCATCAGTAACTACTTCTCTTTTGTTCTTATGTTCTTGTTTAAAAAACTTCGGTTTTCGTTATAGTTTAAGATGGTAAAATGTGCGATTTTTTAGGTAATAAATTGGGAATGGAGCCTACAATGCCATACTTGAGCCCATTGCTCAAGGGGCAGAAGCTTCTTGTTGGTGCTAACTTTGCATCTGCTGGGGTTGGAATCCTCAATGACACCGGAATCCAGTTTGTGAGTTCATTATCTAAGTTTTTGTTGCTTTTTACTATTAATAGCAAGCAGGTCTTCTTAATTAGTAAACGAGGGTAAAATAAATATTCGCAATTTTTCAGATAATAAGATGATATTTATAATTATGACAAACTTTAAAAGAGGCTATTGTAATTTATCGTTTGACTTTAAGCTTTACAAAGCTTTAAAATTTGCCTTTGCAAATCAAGGAAAGACATTCAATGTTACATCTAAAAACTTTTTGGTACTTTCTTTACTAAAGAAGTAAAATTTCTTAACATACACAATGTAGCTTATTGTAATAAGGTAACTTTTTTCTTTGTCATAATGTATTTTCAGTTGAATATTATTCGAATCAACAAACAACTCGAGTACTTCCAACAGTATCAAACGCGTGTGACAAGCCTAATCGGGGCCGAGCGGACGAAGACCCTTGTGAACCAAGCCCTAGTGCTCATCACCCTTGGGGGCAACGACTTCGTTAACAATTACTATTTAGTGCCGTATTCTGCAAGATCCCAACAATTTTCTCTCCCGGACTTTGTCCGATACGTCATTTCCGAGTATCGCAAGATTTTGGCCGTAATGTTCCTTTCTTTTCTCTTCTTTACCTCGAAACAATTCCTACATGTATAACATACTCAAATATATTTTCGTCATTTTTAATTTTCTTTTTGTCTTTAGAGGTTATATGAGTTGGGAGCGAGAAGGGTCCTCGTGACTGGAACAGGGCCAATGGGCTGCGTGCCGGCTGAGTTGGCCCAACGAAGCCGGGCCGGTGAATGCGCAGCGGAGCTAACGCGGGCTGCCGGATTGTTCAACCCACAGCTGACTGAAATGCTGAGGAGCCTCAATAGTGAACTTGGGGCAGATGTATTTGTGGCTGCTAACACATATGCTATGCACATGGACTTTATTTCCAAATCCTCAGGCCCATGGTATGTCCAAATTGTGCACACCCACAACTTAAAATCTTGCTAACTTATGGGATTCTTGGAATTAAAATCAGGAAAAAAGAATTAGAATTTTATGCATGTTTCAGGATAACGTGACTTAGGACGTAAAAGATCACATCATGAGTGATTTAAGAGAAGCTGAGGCTAAGAGTAAGATTTCCCCCCTAATACATTAATTGTCACGTGGTGGACCAACCACGTTTGGACTCGAACTTTCACAATAACAGTCTCATATATATGAACGTATTAAGATAATTACATAGAGCCGTTCATATATGTTGTGAAAAATGAAGAACATAGACTCGAAAATAGAGTGGAAGGACTTAGGGTGTAGAAGATTGAGTCATGACTGATTCAAGTGAAATTTCAAATTAATATTTTTCCCTAACGTATTATTATGTAATTGACTAGTCCAGTTTGGGCCAGAAACTTCACAATAGTAGTCCTATATGAGGAAGTATTACGGTATTTGCATAGAGTTGTTCATATACGTTATGCCAAAAGAAGAAATAAACTCGAAAATAGAGTTAAAAGATATCCCTAGGATGTAGAAGTTCGTATCAATAGTGATTTAAAATATTTGAACTTTTGAATTAGAACAAGAACTAAGATTTTCTCCTAATATACCTTGTCATGCGACCGACCAGTCACGTTCGACCACAACTTTCCGTATAAAACTCCAGTATTTAGGGAAAATTCTAGTTTTAACTAAATTTAGTCAGACCTGAATGAATCACATAACAAGTGTATGTGTGTAATTTATGCATAATTCAAGAAAATAACCAACCACATTATAATTTGACATATAATTAATTCAATTCGACCAGACGTGATAGGTTGAGAACTAAGTACTAAAACGTTGTGATGATTTATATATGCAGGATTCATTACATCAAAAATTGCATGTTGTGGGCAAGGGCCATACAATGGGGTTGGGCTGTGCACACCAGTCTCCAACTTGTGCCCAAACAGAGATGTGTATGCATTTTGGGATTCCTTCCATCCATCAGAAAGGGCAAACAGAATCATAGTCCAACAGATCCTGACTGGTGACAACAAGTACATGAATCCCATCAACCTCACCACCATAATGGCTATGGATTCCATGACCTAAATTATGATGCCATATATATTTTCATTTCTAATTGTTGTGATCTATTTATTTTTGAGTATGTAATTTTTTATTAGTAATGTCGAGAATTTAAAAGTGTTCTGTTTGTGAACGAATAACTGCAATGCAGTCGTCCAAAAGAGCGTCGTTAGATTAATTAAGTCTTTACTTGTCCAGAGTGTGTTTGATCAGCGAGTATTACCAGTATTTTATAATATATAACGAGTACGCTCTTCTTCTTCTTCTTTTTTTCTGTATTTGTTTTTGGGTTAAATACACTTAACTCCCTCTGAAAAAAGTGAAATTATACTTTTCTTCAAAAAATTTCTAAAATTACACTTGTACCTCCTCTGAAAATTCACTATTAACACTTGACCCTCTTTTGCTAGAATTTAAATGAAAAAATTGATGCTAGCAAATAAAATTGCATATAATTTTTTTTTTAATTTTAGCCCTCATTTAAAGTTTTCATATAATAATTTTGTGTACTTATAAGGGAAAAAATATAATGATGTTAGCATTTATCTCTTTATAAATACAAAAATATACATGAAAATGTTACATGATGGAGAAAATTCAAAATTTATGTATTTTTCTTATTTATATCAGTATTTTCTGTCCAAATCCTAATGAAAAGAGGTTAGGTGTAAATTGAAAATTTTCGAAAAAGGTGTAAGTATAATTTCAAAATAAAACTTTTAGGGGATTCTTAGAGAGGGTCTAAACATAATTAATCAATTGTTTTTTTTAATTTGGAATTTATGGTAGAGAATAAAAAAAAAAAACTAGTTAGTTTGGTAAAAATGTTGCAAGAAAAATACTAATTAATTTTTAAAACAAATTTCAGAAATAAAATAAAAGAAAGAAAAACATTTTCATGATAATTGTGAAAATCTTATGGGCTAAAACTAATGGGCCTTGGTCTGGGCTGATTGATCATACTACCAACCCAGCCCATATATAGCAAAATTAGTACTAAATTCAGATACCAAATCATCTTTGTTTCTTAGGTAATGACTGCATTTATTATTCAAACTTGATGAATTATTGACCTACACTTAGATTAGGTTTATTTCTATGTACTCTCTATAAATCCCAACTATTTTTTTGGCTTTTTTTTTTTTTTATTTAATCTAATCCTCAACAATATTAAGTCAATCTCAAATAATTTGGTCTGTATACAGTAGAAAAGAACATATTGTTAATTTCACACAGCACGAAGTAAAGATCAGCAGATCCGACAATTTCAAATGCTAGTAATAATTTTCCACTCTTCAACGGTATATTAGGAAAAAAAATATTGCCACTTAAAAGTCCCCGTTTTTTTATATCAATCAAACTCTTAAAATCATCGTAAATCTTTCGAGAAAAGTACAAATTTTAATGCTAAGTCTTCGTTTGAGCAGTCCAAATTTGTATTTTCAGTACAAATACAATTTATTATGTTGTTTGACCCCTTTTTCTATTATCACATTACAATTATTTTCCGCATAATTATCCATTATGCCCATTAAGTAATTCTTGAATTCCTTCATCGAACTAAAAAACGATGAAGTTAATTCTAAAAATTAATTACAATCAGCATTTGCATAATCAATTACGAAATGTTAAAGTATGTATCTATATTTGCTTAAATTTTATAAGTTTTTAAGTCAGCATATAACTAATTCTCAAAATTATCTGCCGTGTAATTTATTACCAGTACTAAATTTACGTAAAGTACTGCATGTCAATAAAAAAAAAAAAAAAAACTGGAGTATAAGTTCTTGAACATTGAAATAATTTGCACAGTTATTGAATGTAATAATGCAATTGATTGATAATTGTGAAACATAGGTATATATATAGATGGGGTGGGTGGGGGGAGGGGGGGGGGGAATGAAGAAATTTTGGTCTAACTTTGTAGGCCTTAATGGAGTGAGAGTGCACCTCTTTTTGGGTACAAATGAAAGAAAGATAGATAGAAGAGAGAGAGCTTTGAAGTTGTTGTGAAGTACATTCAGAGTTTACAGTACAGCAACCATCACATGGGCAGTTGAACTCTTTTAATTCCCCTTCTTAATTGCATTACTAAGAAGTTGTTTCCTCAATTTTGGACTGAAAAAAAAGGAAGAATTTTATGAGAAATTCATTTATTTGGATAAATTATAGCTGTATCTGATGATGTTGACATAATTACGAATACCTCTTGTTATTTAAAAAACTACAAATATCCATTTCAAATGAAAAATAATTGTGTAGTCCTTAGACAGTGATGTGGGAATTACTGATTTACCCTTGTCGGGAATTACTAATTTACCTTTGTTAAATATTTTAGAAGATTAATTCATAATAAGAAATGGTAATTTGGGCAGTTCACATAAAAAAATGGATGAGAACCTAACGAATGCTAATGGAACAGGCTCCTTGTTAGACGGCCATTTAAAATAGGGGGATCATTTGTAATTTTTGAAATAATGAGAAGATATTTTCCAATTATTTCGACTATAATTTATTTATTTATTTTGTCGAAAACGAGTGAGAGATACATTTCATCAATAATGCTACAAGATTCTTTTTATGAAATTTTCATCCATAACATACCTATAGATATGGCTAAATGATTCCACAAGATTCATCGAATTTAATTTTAGTACGATTATTTATCTTTATTCAGAAAATTCATCAATTTTCTTTTGGAGAAAATTATCTTTTATTTTTATTTGAAATTAGATAAATATTTTGAGACAAATTAATCAATAAATAATTTTAGATTTAATTTTTGTATCGAGTAATATACTTTTTACTATTAATTATTCTCGTATTAAATTTCAGGCCGCACGTTTACCAATTACTAGATTTTATACTATAAATATTTCATGCAATTAGTTTTTAAAATTATTAATGAAATAATAATTTACTATCAAATTTTATGGCCATGCAAAGCTATATATATCTATACTATTATAAAAGAAAATATTTCGCTTTCATTTTCTTTCCTAAAAAAAGGGTCAGAATAGTAATTTTAATATTTTTTAATAAAATCACATTTACATTTTTTATCTCTCAACCCACTGTTACACGTTTCTCTATCACTTTACTTCTTCATGTTTATTACAATCTGTTTTTTTTTCACAATTTTTTTTCTCTCGATAAAGGTAAATTACATAAATAGATAAAAAGAGAAATCCAACAACACGGTTCAAGTAGTCGAGGCCCTGGCAAACCAAGGGAACCTCCAAAGTCGGTAAAGAGCACGTGTACTAACTACTGAGGGGAGGGTATGACTAATTATGACATGTCTAATTTTCTCGACTATAATCCTAGCAAATGTGTCATATGTACAGCTAGTATGCTGAAAGATCGTTGATTCCGTTCTTGCCACAAGTGCGCGGTATGAGGCGTTGATGACATGCTTCCCTTTCCATTTAAGCGACATCCACTCTACATCAAATATTTTTTTCTCATTATCTCACACTATACATATTCGTGCGTGCGGCAACGACTAATATTTATATATATATAAGTGAGGAATGAAAATTTCTAACTTGTAGGCCTTAAATGTTAACCTATAAATTTGGGGGTCATATGGAAGTCTTGTTTTTGCAGATGATTTAATATTTTACTTCATTCATAGTATAGCAAGTTAATTAGCAAGCATGTGAAGGCAGTTGAAATAGTCTAACTCACTTCTGTTTTAATCTTATTTATACCAAAAACTTGTCTATACTTTATAGAGCAACATCCTACAAATCTCATTAATTATGATAGTCTTTTTTTGTTTAGCTAGGATGAAAACTCCATCATTTCACCAACTTTATCTAAAGGGATAATTACACCGTCATTTTTTAAAGTTTGATATAATTACACGTATGTATATAGACCCTCTGTCGTTAAAAACACATTACATCTAGTATAACAAATAAATTTATCTGTTAGTCAAAATTCACCGAATTTTTTATTTTGATCAATCAAAGGCAATATTAATAAATGTGAAAAATAAACTATATATGATAATTGAGTTTCTTGTGCAAGTCATGATTAATACAAAGGTTTTTAAAAGAAGAAAAAACCCATAAATAATTATTAACAAAATCATTAAAAGCGGACTCATCTTTTACCACAGTGTAAAAAAGCCAGAAAATGATTGAACTCATCAATTTCTCTGAAACAACTGTCTAAATTTAATACCATTAATTGTACCCTTCTTTTTTTAATTATTATTTAAAAATAAAAATAAAAACATTAGTTATTGTCCTTTAACCACATAATCCACCACCCTCGTCAGCTGCACTTTCATGCATATAAAGAGGCCTCCAATCCTTCCACCATTTCACCCCACATCCATTCACATTCTCATCAACTCCAAACCAATTACTTCCACCAACTTTTATTTGATTTTTTGGGTACCCTAGAAATGGCTGAGTTGGTGGAGAATTCAAGATTCTACCTTGTTTTTCTATTTGTTTTGATGCTTGGGAATTTGAGCACTCGTGTCGAAGCAAGAGCATTTTTTGTGTTTGGAGATTCGCTGGTCGACAATGGGAACAACAACTACTTGGCGACTACGGCGAGGGCCGACGCTCCACCCTACGGCATTGACTACCCGACCCATCGCCCCACCGGCCGTTTCTCCAATGGCCTCAACATCCCTGATCTTATCAGTAAAGTTTTCTTGATATTCCCTTTTACTTAATGCAATTAAAATGGCATATTTGCAATGCATGCAATCTCAAGAATGTGAAATTACAATTTTTACCCTCTCATTTCCAATTAATTACAAGCATGCATGCATACGCACATATATATATATATGTGTGTGTGTGTATTAATTCATATATAATTGAGAGCTTTTCTTGATGTAATTATTAAATGACATATATTTATAGTTGGATGTGTTATTGAGCAATTATTTTTGTACTCTTGAATAGGTGAGCAGATGGGGTGGGAGGCCACAATGCCATACCTAAATCCAGAGCTTACTGGGCAGAAACTATTGGTTGGTGCCAATTTTGCTTCTGCTGGTGTTGGAGTACTTAATGACACTGGATTCCAGTTTGTAAGTCTATACAGTCAATTATGTACCTAATTTGAACAATAATTTCATTAATCATCTTGTTACACATTAATTATAGCGCACCATTAGGGTTTTGTCCGTATGGATCGAATGTGAAAAATACCAGATAATGTGAATCATGTTACATAAACAACATAACGTAAAGTAACGCATGTCTGACTGTTGCCATTTAATATTTTTATTATATTCCATCTATACGAGAAAAATTCTGCTCGATTATGTCATGGTTCGGAGTAGGCATCATCCTTGCATTAAAGGGGTCAAGTCCGGATAAGAAAGCATTAAATGTTCGAAAAATAGGGTAAAATGTCATAAAAAAAAATTGATTATATATATTTAGAACCATGTTAGTCCATCATTTTCGTTTCTTGACCTTATCATCCCTAAAATTCATATTTTGTTTCATTTCAATTCCTCGGTCAATTTCCGAGCGAAAAAGTCACTGAAATCCGGACATGTGATTTTGCACATGTCGTATTTTTAGGGGTATATATGTTATTTACATATCCTTTTTAATTTGAGGAATTATAAGGTTTGGAAGCGAAGCTGAACAATTAATGTGGTTATAATGTAAAATTAAGGGACTAAAGTGATTATATATATGAATTCAATTAGATATTACACTATAATCTAATTCGATGTCACGAGTAATCAATTCGATTTCTAACACCCAGATTGTCACTAGAAGAAATAATTTTATATATTGACATATACTAAAAAACCATGTTAATAATTAATATTAATTAATTTAAAAATCAATACAAATACTTAAATTATCCATCACGAAAATTATTATTATTATTATTTGGTTGCATGAATTAATTAATTTAATTTGGGTGGGGTGGGGTGCAGGTGAACATAATTCGGATATATGAGCAACTGAACTTCTTCCAACAGTACCAGCAGAGAGTGAGTGCCCTAATCGGGGAAGAGGAGACTAAGAAACTTGTGAAGGAATCCTTAGTTTTGATGACATTAGGTGGAAATGACTTCGTCAACAACTACTACTTGGTGCCTTACTCCGCCAGGTCTCGTCAGTTCACTCTCCAAAAGTATGTGCCTTATGTCGTCTCCGAGTACAAGAAAGTCTTAATGGTACGTCACTTAGTGTGTGTTCTTTCTTGCGTGCGTGTAAGAATGCAGGCATTAATAATTGGAATTGAATAATGCAGAGACTGCACGATCTGGGGCCTCGTAGGGTTATAGTGACGGGAACTGGACCGCTAGGGTGTGTGCCGGCGGAATTGGCGCTCCACAGCACTAATGGGGAATGTGCGGAAGAATTGCAAAAGGCTGCAGCGCTCTTCAACCCTCAGCTGGTTCAGATGCTCAACGAACTCAACCAACAACTTGGCTCCAACGTTTTCATCGCAGCCAATACGAATCAAATGCACATGGACTTCATCTCCAACCCTCAAGCATTCGGTACCTACCTCAAACATTCCTCCTTCAAATATTGGTTTATGTTTCCTATACTTAGGACACACATTAATTAAATACATCTTTGATTAATTATTTTTGATTATTAGGTAGGAACCATTATTTATTTGTTGGCTACTACCCTACTATAAGTGTGAATATTAATTTATAGAGGTACATATATATATAATTAAGGTATAATTAAATTAATAGACTTAAATATTTTTGCAATTATATAAGTAGGCATTACAATTGTCAACTACTATATATTTAGCCAATAAAAGTACTACTACATAATCGTATCTACTCGAAATTGAGATTGTAAAAGAGTTCAAAAAGTACGATGTTGTTGTGTTTGAATAATATATATATATATATATATATATATTGCCTTTTTCCACATTAAGTACTATTATTTATCATTTAATCAAGAATGTCACTTCAAACATAAATTTATTAAAAGACCAAAAGCCCCATAAATTACTTTCTGGTAAAGTAGAAAGAGATGCATTATTCTTGACGGTCGGTGGTATAATGGATTATATGATTGTTATAGTTGTCTGTAGTTGTCAGATGTAGGTATTTGAATATTGATTTTATTTCAAATAATATAAAATGGGTCAAACGATACGAAAAAGTTACGTTTGCGTCGAAAAAACTAGTTTAATATGCTCAATTGCAGAGACAGAAGGGCAGTGTTATATGTTTTGAATGTTGGGTGGGTGCAGGATTCACAACCTCAAAGATAGCATGTTGTGGGCAAGGGCCATACAATGGGCTGGGGCTATGCACGCCGTTCTCAAACCTCTGCCCAAACAGGGACTTGTATGTGTTTTGGGATCCATTCCACCCATCCGAGAGGGCCAACAAGTTGATTGTGCAGCAGATCTTGGCTGGCTCCACCGCCTACATGCACCCAATGAACCTCTCCACCATCATGGCTTTGGATTCAAGGGCTTGACCCCCATTTTCTAGAGGCTGTGTTTGGATGCATGGCATTTCACAAATTTGATTTTCATGCCTCCAACAATAGCTTGCCTAGCTTGTGTTCTCATCTCTTTGTTTCAATTTCAACCCCTTTTTTTTTAGTTGTGTTTTGAATGTGATCACTAATTGTACTTTTTGTTGTTGGTGGTGGTGGTGTTTGTCTTTTTTGTAAGGACTTGATTGGGAAGTTTGGCATTAATGACCAATGAATGTGATTGATTTTGGAGTTCTTTGAATCAGTAGGATCGTGGCTTCTCAACTATTAGGGATAATTACATTCTTTTTCTCTGAGATTTGGTGTAATTATACATAAATGTTTTGTGGTTTGGAAAATTACGTCTAGCAACCCTGAGGTCTGCTTCTATCTAACAAATAAGTCCATTCATTAGTCAAATTTCACCGAATTTGTTGATATTAACAAAAAAGAATATTTTTACTTCCGACTGACTTATTACTAATTTATTGTAGGTCAAATAACTATTTTCATGACTAAATTATCCTCATATGTGTTCACGAGTTAATGCATGTGAGGAGATATATCTTCATCGTTATAAAGATAGTTTAATCGAAAAAAAATTATTTGACTTGCAATAAACTAGTAATAAGTTAATCGATAGTAAATATCAATTTTCATTCAATCTTTTTTTGTTGATATCAGCAAATTTGATGAATTTTGACTTATGATGTGACTTATTTGTTAGACGGAAGCAAACCTCATGGGTGTTAAATGTAATTTTTCCAACCACATAGGATCTACGTATAATTACACCAAATACTAGGAAAGGAGAATGTAATTATCCCTAACTATTATTTTTAGTCAGTATTGCATTTGTATTTCATTGTGTTATTTAAATATTATGGACTGAAATTTTAGTTTTGGGTTTGTGGGGGAGCTGAAAAAAGCTTAGTTAAATGATTTTTTATTAACGGGTGTTTGTAATAGTTTTTGTTTTTATGGTGGGAATAATTGGAACTCTGGAGGTTAAACAGTAGTGAAAGTCGAGAGTATTTAAAAATAAAAGTCAGAAGTAACAAAAATAAAATCAAATTTGAATATTTGGAAAAATAACTTAATATTCACAAATTTACTAATAAGTTACATAAGTTGATTGGGGGTTACTTATAACTTTTGACAGAAATCAATTTAATTTAAACAGTTTAAAAGTAGAAGTTGTAAAACAAAACTATTCATTGCAGCTTGTTTTCAACAATAAACTGATGAGTACTTAAATTAAACGTTTGCAAACACCCCATGGGTCCACCAAAAAGTTCAGATTTTGACTGTATATGATAAATGTTTGGAATTTGAGGTAAGATTTGGTGTAAATCTGACATGTCTCGTCCGCTTCAAAACCTGGACCTAACAAGTAGACTTAGGGAGTGTTTGCGAGAGTTTTGAAAATCACTTTTCGACTTCTGCATCAAAAAATCACTTTTGATGTGTTTGAAATTCCAACTTCTGTTTATGAAATTATTAAGAGCACTTTTAAGCCAAAAAGCTAAAAGCCCATTGGGATGCTTCTAGCTGCTTTGACTTTTTTTTCCAAATAAATTCTACTTTTTTTTTACTATTTTACCCTCATAAAATTTTAATTCAATTGTACCATTTTTACTTTATTTTTTAATATTGTATATCCAAAATTGATAGTGAAGTTTTCAAATAATTTGAATACTTAAGCATAATCAAATTTACACGTTCACATATTTAATATTTTGAAATTTTTTTATATTTTATTTACTATATTATCTAATTATGTTATTCATATATTATTAAAAAATATAAATTAAATGGCTATAATAATTAATGAAAGGATATATATATATATATATATAGTCGCAATCATAGAAGTTTAGTTATTGTATATGAATCTACAATTATATTATATAGTCGGAGCATTATTAAGTTAAACATTCATTTTTTTCACAATATTTTAAAATTTTAAATCTGAAATATACTAATTCAATTTTTTTTCTCATTTTTGGTTGAAAATAAATTATTACTGTCATGTATAAATATTAGCAAAAATAGTATATTTTTAACACACGGGACAAAATAATTTTTGATTAATTAAGCTTATTTTATAAGTGATTTTTTTCTATACATTATCCAATCTAACTTTTGTTTACTTTTTTTAAAAACACTATCGATTTTTTATTCTGCTACAATTTTAAATTTATTTTTCTAAAAATATTACTTTTATAAAAAGCAGAGCTTTTCTACAAAGTGGGCATTTTGTATTGGTTTGTATCGAAAATGAAAATATGTTTGAATTAGAATATTTTGTAAATAGGCTTTATTTTGAAAAGACGTGATAAAATGAAAATAATTTTTAAATTATGATGTTTTGTGATAGTTTCTTATAGAAAAAAACATAATACATTCTTTTTGGTCTCAGATGCTATAATTTTTTATCTATAAAATCAAATATATTAAATTCATAAATCGTGGGACCAAAAATACAATATCCTCTGCCATATAGGATCAAAAGTGCAATTTCCACAAAAATTGCCCACCAGATAAGTTGTGCAAAGCCCAGACAAGTGAAAAGGTCCGGCCCACTAATATAATTGGGCCGGTTTTCCATCCAGTAACCCGGTACTCTACCCGACCCGTATACCCGTTACTTGAATTACAAATTTCAAACCCCCCGCCCCATTTCCTTAAACCCCCCTCCTTCCCCTTATCCACTCTCCTCCTCCCAACGAAAATGGCGTCCTCCCTGCTGCCTTACGCTCCCTTCTCCCTCTCCTTAACCTCCACCTCCACTCCTCGCAACGCCGTCGCTTTAGCAGCTGCACCGTTCGCTTCAATGTCTACTACTCAAAGAAAATCGCGGCGGAAAAAGCAACCGAACCAGCAGAACGACTTGAAATCTTCGGACGATAATGGATATACCGGCACCGCCGAAGGGAATTTTACGCCGTCGAGCGCTGAGAAGCTGCTGAGGCTTGTGTTCATGGAGGAGTTGATGGAGCGCGCCCGGAGTGGCAGCATTTCGGGAGTTTCTGATGTCATTTACGATATGATTGCCGCGGGGCTGACGCCTGGACCCAGGTCGTTTCACGGTCTCGTTGTTTCGCACGTGCTCAATCGCGATGAAGAAGGCGCTGTATGGTGATTTTGTTTGCAAGCTTCTATTTTTCAGTTACATATTCTATTAATGATTAATAACTTGGCTATTGTATGTCTATTGGGAGTTTTTTACAAGCTACACTGATTATTACATGTTCGTTGGTGCAAGTTAATCGTCTAATTTTGGTATTTGTGCATTTGCATATAACGTTAATAGTTAGACCTGCTGGATTATTTCCATCTCATTCTATTTCTACTGTCTTCTACTGTTTTCCTTGTGTGTCCTTGAGTGCCACCGTGTTACTTTCCATCCAGAGTTGTATTTGATAGTGATAGACTGTCGTTGATCACTGCTGTCAGTTTTAAAAATATATCACTGTTTCTTCTATGTATGTGAACGTGTTATTCTAATTAGCAGTTAACTAGGTTTAATAATATAATTTTAAGAACTGCCTAAACCAAATCAAACAAAACTTTTTTTTAATAACTTATGTAATAAACTGTAAGTTAAAGCTATAGTAAGACCGTGCCAGACTTAATGGTTTCTTGGCATTTTAGAACTAAAAACCTGCCACAAAATGGAACTGCTGACTATATATATTTTCTAAATTGAGTATATAAACTAGTTTGGAAGAAGAGCAATGTTTTAATAGCAAATCGGAATTAGTAATGGCTATGATGTGTTGAATAGGTAGAAAGTTGACATTCCAAAATATCTCTTGGGATTTTTCTTGCTTTTGCTTATACTAAGTTTTCTATTTCTCCTCCAAAATTTGTTGGTATAAGGGACCTCTGTCATTTTCAAATTGACCTTCAACATAGTTTTGCTTAAAGAAGTTTAGCTATAAATGTCCTTCAATTATTAATTTTGTAGGTCGAATTCGTACGTTGAGATGACTTTTACTTTTTTGTTAGATTTATTTTTATCACAAGTATTATGCATTATATGTATGCTAATAAATTACTACTATTCATAAATAGTTTCATATTCATTTTTGATTATTTTTTCTATTTGTATTTGGGATCAAATTCACTTATAAATTGCAAAACCTCCAAGGCCACATGAAACTGCAGAACCAATTTTGGTTCAGAAAGAGGCGATTTAGATTTGTTATTTCTCAAATCTGCATATAGCAATTTGATTTAATATTTTTCTAAAAAACTTGAAACCAAACCATATCACCCCTAATTTTTGAACTCATATTTGAGAGAAGGGAACAGAGGGAGAAATGAGGGAGGTATTATGTAAGCTCAATGAGGTTAAAGTTGTTTCTTGCGGGAGACAGCATTTGAGATATTAAGGAAGTATGTGAATTGAGGATTTTAATACTCCTATGGTGGAGTTTTTACCTACAATTTCTTTCAGGTAAGGGCACACATGAATTGATCACAATTCTTAATGTTATGGCCTAGAGTCAAATCTGGCATCCTGACTCATGGTTAATGCGAATTTCATAGTTGAATTTTGCATTGAATTGTCAATCACCTAATGACAGCCTAAGAACACGTCATTCGCGAAGCTTTACAGAGTTAGCTACTTTGTAAAAGTCATCCCTACCTACTCAAATGCTCACCTTCTACATTTTTCTAGCCCAGGGAGGATTCTGTAAGGATTTTAGTATGTTAATAGGTTGCACTGTGCGATGTTCCTCTATTAAGTGAATCCTATTAGTTCAGTTCCGGTATTTGTATGTTCTTATTCCTTCTAAACCAGGTAATTGAGTGTATTGTTATTGCATGGTACATCGGACTTAAATCTTGTCATTTGGGGCAGCGGAAAGTATACTAATATTAAAACCCTGTACATCAGATGCACGCTCTTAGAAGGGAATTGAGTGAGGGTCTTCGGCCTCTTCATGAAACATTTATAGCATTGATTCGTTTATTTGGGTCAAAAGGCCATGCTACCAGAGGATTAGAAATTCTGGCAGCAATGGAAAAACTCAACTATGACATTCGGCAAGCTTGGCTTCTTCTTGTTGGTATGACATACAAACCTGTGGATTGATTCGCAGGATCCATGCGAATCAGTTTTGTTGTTCTGTAATATGTGGCTAGCATTTAATAACTCCTGTTCTTGCCACCAGAGGAGCTCGTCAGAGGTGGTCATTTGGAAGCTGCCAACAGAGTGTTCTTGAAGGGTGCCGAGGGTGGCCTGAGAGCTACAGATGAGCTTTATGATCTTCTTATTGAGGAGGACTGTAAAGTGGGAGATCACTCAAATGCACTGACCATAGCCTATGAAATGGAGGGAGCTGGTAGAATGGCTACTACATTTCATTTCAATTGCCTCTTGAGTGTGCAGGTACGAGTGCTCCTGTTAAGATACATTTGAAGTGCTTCAAAGATAGTGGATATAATTCATTTGATTGCTTAAAGTTTAATAGTGAAAGAAATAATAACTTGGTTTCAAGCATAACTCATATGAAGCTTATGGAATGGTATGAAGAAGAAACACCTAAGCACTGGATTCTGAAGTGTTATGTTTTCTCTTCACCATTTAAGTAGACATAAGAAGACTTGGTTATATCTTGTAAGAAAAAGAAGTTGAGTAGTTCTTAACTTTTCAGATTACCTGAAGTCAGTTCCAATCTGCTCTTGCTTGGTTTAAGCATTAATCTATATGAATTAATTTTGGAGATCTTTTTATTTTACTGATAAGCACCAGGCTGATATGAGAAATCTTTTACTCTCTACTTAGTTTTAAGTAAAAGAGGTATAAAGAAGCATTTTTATGATGTGGCCAGGCTACTTGCGGAATTCCTGAAATTGCTTTTTCCACCTTTGAAAACATGGAATATGGAGAAGGTCAGTGTTTATTCTCTTGTCTTGATGTTATTGTAACTTATTATCATGTAACAGCCATTGTTTGTTTACCATATATTTGCTGCACAAGTTTGTAGCTCTTAATACTTTGTCGAAGTTCTTAATGAGGTTTCCGAAGGAACAGAAATTACGAGTGTTTGATTAAAATTAGATTTCTGAGATGGTTGATTTTGTTTACTGTATATGTCGAAGAAAAGGCACGAGAATGATTATGTCAATTAGAATATCAAAAAGCTCCGCTACTACGAATTTGTTGCATACAACTGAATTTCCAGTCATTCTCATGGTGGAATTGGGACTAATATGTGTTATGTCGCTCTTCTTCTGTCATTGATTGAAAAATATGCTTGTTCTTGATGTGTTTGCACGTCTTTCATCAACCAATAGACTGCCAGGAAAGAAATAATTTCTGTACTAGTTCTCTTGACCAACGTAAATTATGTCAAGTGTCCTTAATTGGTAAAAATAATTTAGGTGTGGGATAAAACTATTAAGTCAGTCTTGAACTGGACAATTTTTTTGCTGCTGTGTGGCATTGCCTCGCTATATCTGACCATCAGGTGGTTTTCATCTACTTGTTTGACATGTGATGCATGTATTAGAAGAAGCTGTTTCTTTCCTTTAATGAAATACTGGTGTGTCGTCTCCTGGTCTATATCATTGATGCAAATGCATTTCACTCAGATCTGCATCATGCTCTTGCAGACAGGTTGCTCCTAATTATCCTATTGCTGTTATCTTAAACTCATTCTATGTGGTATCAGCTCAGCTTCTTAGAAGAAATGGCTCTTCTACGGTTCAGAGGCTGTCCTGAATTCACTCATACATCTTAATCACTTCTCAGATTTTATCTGTTTATCTAACTGCAAAATGGAAGACCTTCTATATAGCTTATGATCTTTAGCCTTTAAAAGTTTCCTAATGGTTGGTGTTGGTTGTTATAGCTTATATGAAACCTGATACGGAGACATATAATTGGGTAATCCAAGCATATACAAGAGCTGAGTCATATGACAGGTATAAATTATCTTGTATACATAGCAACAAAATTTGATATCCTGATGGCTATAATGCTATCCTGAACCTGTATATTCTGTATTTCTATGATGTGATTCTACTTCTGATTTCAAAAACTCTTTTAGTGGCTTACACACAATACCACAGTGATTGGTATTATCACGGACCCCAGACGCTGTGCTGCTTTCACCTTAGCCAACTTTATTACCATCTGATCTATGCAGAATAAATGCATGGCCTGTATGTTGAGCTCATCCATTCTAACTTGTTCTGTCAAGAAATGGAGAATTACCATGTAGTTAGTTTATTTGGGTGCATAGGTTTAGTTTGATATCCCCAACGTGGGTGATGCTAGGAGGTTTAAGTATCCATATGGTGTTTGGTTGGTCAGGCATAATTCATCTATTGTTGCTTCTTACTCTTTTCCTTCATAACCTTAGCAATTGAAATTGATTACCTTTTGTCAATAACAAGCCTTTTCATTTAGAATATCTTGTTTGCTGGATATCTTTTGGCACCATAATCAGGCTTGATATTACTAGTTTGTAAGTGGTTTTGTCAAGGCAGAATACTGGGCTGGTTGCGGAGAAGGATAGAAGTAAGGATTAAGGGAAACAAAGTTAATTTCTGAGTTTTGTTAAAAAGGGGAGAATGGAAAGAAAGCTAAATTGGTTTTGATTTCTCTTTAATTCACCTCACTGCAATTGGCATTTCTTATATTTCTGCAGTTCTTCTTTTCAATAGAACTGTTCTACTCAATGAACATTTGTCCTGTGCAGTTCACCTCTCTGCAATTGGCATTTCTTATATTTCTGCAGTTCTTCTTTTCAATAAAACTGTTCTACTCAATGAAAATGTGTCAATAATATTTTCAGAGCTGAATACACTTTAATTATCCAAAATAAAAAGTTTGTTGCTCAATATACAGTGTAAGACGAGACCAGAAGGTGAAAAGATGCAGTTGGGCCGGCTTATCTTCAAATTAGATATTCATACATTAAAACACATAACATCTTTAGAAATACAAATCTATTCAAGAAGATTCGGAGCCCTGCACACGAGAAAAGGGTTAAGATTCTTAGCCTTGTTGATGATTTCATTTAAAGTACAATAGGAACATCCATTCCTGCTGGTCTTTTTTGTATCTTTAAGAGAGTTGGTATAAGTGAAATATTTTCTTGGATGTTTCATGCCAACTTATTCTGGCAAATGATTCTGCTTCATAGTTGGTTGGAATTCGGATGTGATTGGCATGGTTGCTTGTAATATCTAAAAATATTTATAAATAATTTTCTTAGTTCCTTCATGTTTGCTTTTCAACAATATAGAAGGTGTTCAATTTTTAATATGATAATCTAGGGTTCAAGATGTTGCTGAATTACTTGGGATGATGGTTGAAGACTACAAGCGCTTGCAACCAAATGTGAGAACCTATGCGTAAGAATTTTTCTTCTTTTAGACTTCATTGCAGAAATGTGTTTCTTGCTTGAGTGATTTAACTGCCATTCCTTGTTTGGCATTGATTTTTTGATGATCTATCTTCACCCAGCAGCTATTTAGTATGTTCTTTGCCCGCCAATGAGACAATAGGATTAAAAATCCTGAATCAATTTTGAGGAGAATACTTACTTTTTGCTATACTTATATGTGAGACAAAAGTTTCTTTAACCTGTGTCCTTTAGGATAAAGAAATAAGCTGGAAGAAATTATATTTTAGGTTCAAAATGTTTTGGGATTTCCATGCAAATTATTTGAAGTAAACAACAAAAGGAAAAGAAATTTATGTGAATCATCAGATGAAGTGATAATGATATGTGCTCAAACTCAAGTTCTATATATATGTACCATTTATGTGCTAAATGAGCGGCAATCTGAAGCAGCGGCTAGAGTGGATCTCGCATCATGAATATTGGTTGTAGTGTAATCGGTTTGGCTGCTTCTGTATAGTGGATGATCGACTGAGTCTTCTTGTTCAGGTTGTTGGTGGAGTGCTTTACAAAGTATTGTGTAACAAAGGAAGCCATTCGGCATTTTCGTGCACTCAAATATTTTGAAGGTGGGACCAAAATTTTACATAATGAGGGACAATATGGAGATCCGCTTTCTTTATATCTTCGTGCATTATGTAGAGAAGGTACACACTCTCGCTCTCTCCTTTCTACTTTGTTTTGCTCCTCCCAATACTCCCTGAGAATTAACTTGTCTTTGTCACATTTTTTGGGACTAGATAGATATGACATCTGTGAGTTGACTTTTCAAATATATGGAAGCTATTAGCTAACATGGCATGTGAAAAGATTGGAAGCAACACCAAAGAAAAAAAAAAAAGAAAAAAGAGAGAATGAAATACAAAAAGAAATAAAAGGGAAGAATAAGATGATTTTACTGACTGAGAAAATGGGAGCTAATAGCTGCAATAACATCCATAGTGCTTTCAGTAGGTTTGTTTAGATTTTAGGTACATCCTGTATAGTTTTGTTTCTTAAGTCAATGGATGTCGGGAAAATCTTATTATCTTTTAGGACACTTTCCTGTTTGGATGCAATCAAGCAACTAAACATCATTACGCAAACATGCAGTTCATTAGCATTTAATCAATACTATCGCTTCCTCCAAATCTGACTTTGAATATTTATGCATCAAGTCTATGCTCAATGGTAGACCCTGAGTGTATCTGGAAAGGCCTCATATTCCTGTTGCTAATCGTTTCGACATTATCTTGAGAGAAGTTGATGAAACTTTTTCTAACTGATAATTACATTTCAAATCAGGAAGAATTGTTGAGTTACTAGAAGCTCTTGAAACCTTGTCAAAAGATAACCAACAAATCCCACCTAGAGCCATGATTTTGAGCAGGAAGTATCGCACACTAGTCAGCTCATGGATTGAACCTTTGCAAGAAGAAGCTGAACTTGGGCATGAAGTTGATTACATTGCCAGGTTTAATTCTTTCAAAGTATCAGTTATAGCATCATCACATAGCTGTCTCTATATCATTCTGAACTTTTTGTGTGCCTTTATATGTGATGTGCGAATACTCCATGAATATAAGGTAACTGCATAAATTTCTCTTTTGTTTCTTTATGCATGTTCAGCCAAAAAAGTCGGAGGGTCCTCCTTCTCTACTAGTGTATCTTTGTTTAAATTATGGTTGACTGTCTTGCTTTTTTTTTTTTTTGGATGTAAAGAATTTAGGACTTGCAATAAGAAGAACTCCAGTCACATATTATATTATTTCATAGATCCATTCAGTTCTGACCTAGATATTAGTAAAACGGCTGAAGTAAAGAATTAATACTGGCTATAAGAACAACTCCAGTCATATATTACATTATTTCAATAGACTCATTCTATTCCGACCTAGATATTGGTAAAATGACTCATTTGCTCTTATGCATCATAACTGTTAAGAGACAGCTTAATAAATACTTGGCATGTGAGTTGTCGACGTTGTGGATGTTTCTTCTTTTAGGAACAGTTTATTATTCATTCATTATTGTGAAACAATTATGAAAAGAGGAAGAAAGGAAGTAAATGGATTAGGTGAAATAAGAGGAACGGGGTACAAACAATGTTTACGTAAGCAGGTGATTATAAGTCTATGCAGGTTATTTCAGTGCACAAAAATAACATGAGTGCTTTAGACTTTGGTAGTGGTGTAAGCTTGATCTCTTTGTTTATCTTATTTGAAGAGCTCTTTATTTGGGGGATAGGGGGGTAGTATCATTTGTTACATTTTCAAAAAATTGACCACAAGGTGTGCTATTGTATTGGTAGATTCAGAATTCTGGATAACTATTATGTTATTGGACTGAACCTCCTTATCAGCATGCCCTGATTTGGTATAGGTTACTGATGCATCCGTCTTTCCACTACTTTTTATTATTTTGAATTACTCACTTTGTCTAGCCTTGTCTAATATTCCTAGTATAAGTCTAATAGTGGACATCGTTATGAAAAATTAAAATTGAAGAATTGTCATCAGCTTTGAGAAATATGATTGACTTAGCTGGACAACAGGTACATTGCAGAAGGTGGTCTTACAGGTGAACGCAAGCGATGGGTTCCACGTAGAGGAAAAACTCCTTTAGATCCTGATGCTGAAGGTTTTATATATTCCAATCCCATGGAAACCTCCTTCAAGCAACGATGTCTTGAAGAATGGAAAATACATCATCGGAAACTTTTGAAAACGTTACGGAATGAAGGACCTGCAGTGTTAGGGAATGTGTCTGAATCTGACTACATTAGAGTTGAGGAGAGATTGAAGAAAATCATCAAAGGTCCAGAACAAAGCTCCTTGAAACCCAAAGCCGCTAGTAAAATGATTGTATCAGAACTAAAAGAAGAACTGGAAGCTCAAGGTTTGCCGACTGATGGTACTAGAAATGTTCTCTATCAGCGTGTACAGAAAGCAAGGAGAATAAATCGTTCTAGAGGTCGGCCCCTTTGGGTTCCACCTGTGGAGGAAGAAGAAGAAGAGGTGAATCTTAGTATAAAGATTATCATGTATTTCTTTTTCTAGTCCAAATTTCTATTTTATTTAATACTTGCCTCCTCCCGTTTGATGCTTCTATAGTCATACATCTTTCCCAGTGTTCCCCTAATACAGCCAAATGCTCTTTGCTTGAGTTCTACATTCAAATTAAGATAAAAGTTTGTTGGCTAATAAAAAAAAAATTATTTCATAGGTTGATGAAGAATTGGATGAATTAATTTCACGGATTAAGTTGGAAGAAGGCAATACAGAGTTCTGGAGACGTCGTTTTCTTGGGGAAGGCCTGAATGAGAATCATAACAAACCATTGGAAGTAGAAGATTATGATGTTCTTGATGCCTCAGATGATGCTGACGTTGGTGATGATGTTGTGAAAGAGGCTGAGGATGATGAGGTCGACGAGGAGGACGAGGAAGTGGAACAAAATGAAAGCCAAGTAGGTGACAGGGTTAAAGATAAGGAAGCTGAAGCCGCGAAACCTCCTCAAATGATTGGAGTGCAATTGTTGAAAGACTCAGAGCACAGTTCAAGCTCATCAAGGAAATCAAAGAAAAAATCTTCTCGGGTATCAATGGAGGTAGAGAAGCTTATTCCTTTTCCCAATGTATCTCTAAATATACTTATACGGTTTATCTCTCGAAGTGGACCAACTGCACACCAAATGTATATGCTTAACCACACTTACGTCTATTGCTTAGCAAATTTCTGATTTCTTCAGTTTTCAAGATAGGAAAATACAAATATATGGGTATCTTGTGTGAGACTAGGGTTCTCTCTCGTGCCTGGCCTCTTTCACAATTGAAATCTAACCTTCTAACCTAACCTTCTGATTTTTGAACAGCTTTTTTGAAATTTAAGTTTTATATATATATATATGTATGTATTGATAAACTCCAATTGCCAGAAGAAAAAATTGGTAATGGACCATAGATCCAAACAGTTTGTTTGGATATCTCTAATGATGCCCACACTTGTCTGTCTGAAGTCCCTTCCTGACAAATAATGAATACAAAGAGCAACAGAATACCTTAATATCTACTTTAGCAGAGCTCCTTTACCACAGCAATAATAAATGGGCGACGACAGCCTTCTATAATGCCTTGAAGTTGGTTGAGACTGGTTCTGTTCATTTCTAAAAGAGTCTATAATCAGTGTGCGGAGATTGGTACTTGTAAAATTTGTTTCTTTTTTCAAGTTTATACCTCCTAGAATGCTGAATTTGGTGGTAGAGTGCTCCTTGAGTGACATTGCTGAGCCATTTAATCTTTTCTCTTCGAAACATAAGAAACTAGAGCACTTCTATACTATTATTTTACTGTTCTTTGTTTGGTCTATGATTTACTTGTGTGTGTACTCCCACCTGAAAAAAGAGATATCTTATACAGTACAATCAGTACCGTGGCCACACTGTAGAATATAAGTTGGTCCAGCATGATGTTGCCCATTTGACAATATTGCTGTGTATAATGATGTTATTTCAGAATTTTCATTTCTAATAAAATTTAGCTTGAACAATGAATGCAGGATGATGACGACGATGATTGGTTCCCTGAGGATATTCATGAAGCATTTAAAGAAATGAGGAAAAGGAAAGTGTTTGATGTATCAGACATGTATACAATAGCTGATGCTTGGGGTTGGACATGGGAGAAGGAATTCAAGAACAAAGCACCTAGAAAGTGGTCACAGGAGTGGGAAGTTGACTTGGCTATTAAAATAATGACAAAGGTAATATTATTCTTGTTGTCCATTATATATATGTATATACAATATTGTCCCACATAAAGGCTATTCTCATTGCTTGACGTGCTATTACATCTTGTGTTCTTTATTGTAGATTTTTAATAACTGGCTCATGTTCCTCTTTTCCTTCCCATACAAAGGTGTAACTTTTTTGTATTCCTCTTAGATTATCTAAGTTTTGATTATGAATTTAGGGGAAGTTTTGCATATCAAACAACTTAAAGAATATGCTTACCTGATTACAATTCTTATTGCTTCTCTCACAATATATTTTGGTAAAAATGTAAAGCAGTAGGCAATAGCAGGCGTAGATATTCCAACTGTTCCTAGTGTCATAACTGGATCTGCATGGTGATCCGCAGTTATATTGCCAATCTTCTCGTGTGTGTGCAGTGTGCTCCATAAATGTGAACTCTATAAATTTGCTCTCTTAGTGCTGGTGATAAGAATGAATTCTGGGTCGACCTACATATCACCAAAAGAGTCTCAGCAGTAAGAACAACATTCTTTTTGTGGTTTATGCTTTGTTTTTTCAGACAAATTGCAGAAAGAGAGGTGAAGTGTTCCACCACAATATAGATATCCACACTAGACTAAATTGTACATCTGGTTCTTACTTTGGAATTATAAATTTTATCTGATCATCTGATGGTATATAACAAAGAAACGGTGTGATATTATTTAAAACCTGCATCCAACTCCAAGTACTGCCCTCTCAAACCGTGTGATATTATTTAAATCCTGCATCCAACTCCAAGTACTGCCCAAGTGTTTTACAGTTTCAGGTTACTAGCGTCATATTGCTCTTCTCGTCTGATGATTACGGCACATACGGCATTTTTCCATAATTCATGTGAAGCTGATAACTTTCAGGTCATCGAATTGGGTGGAACACCAACGATTGGGGACTGTGCCATGGTACTTAGAGCTGCTATACGAGCTCCTATGCCGTCAGCTTTCTTACAGATTTTGCAGACAACACATCAGCTTGGTTATGTTTTTGGCAGGTGAATGATGAGGCTTTCAGTGGAATATTCTTCAACTTTTAATCAAATTATTCATACTGTAAAGAGCGAAAGTCTCATTTGAAACTATTGTTATTGACTTCTTATTGATGTTTGTTGCAGCCCGTTGTATGATGAGATCATCAGTTTGTGTCTAGATCTTGGGGAAATCGATGCAGCTATTGCCATTGTGACGGACTTGGAAACGAGCGGAATCAAAGTACCCGATGAAACACTTGACAGAGTCATTTCCGCTAGACAAGCAAATGAAAATCCAGTCAATGATGCATTACAGTAGTTTTCTCAGACAAATCTTCTTTCCTTTTCATGTTTGTATAGTGTAATTATTCCTTCATCATTCATGGACACAACAAATAGTACAAAGTGATGGTTCTTGACTTGACTTATCTGATGGTCTTGGGAAAGATCTTAAATTGAAACAACAAATCGACTATGGATTCTCCTGGTTACTACAGAATCTTAATTAATGTTGGAACATTTTGCAGCAAGGGGTTTCTAATCAACCAAACATAAAATTATACTTATTTTCAATAATCATCAACGCAATGTATTTTCGTTATTCAATCTATTTTGTTACTTATGAAACAGTTTTTAGGACTTTCTAAAATGGTTCTTGTTTCTTAAACTTTAATAATGAGTGTAAATTTGTAGCTATCTCTTACAACTTTTGAGATACTATATCAATAACTTAACTCTAATTCAATCAGAATGGTAAGTGGTTTATCTCAAATGGGTGTATGTTTAAGTATATCGAGCGTATGTAAAGACTACGATGAAAAAGTAGTAATATATAAGATTTTTGGTACAAAAATATTTCGTACATCGATTGATGACTAAGAATACTTTCTATTATAATCAACATATTGAAACTGACTCTGAATTTCAATATAAGATAAACCAAAGTAATTGAATAACAAAACTATCCTGATTAATATGGATAATTCGTGATTTGCGCCCTCGAATCATAGAAGGCTTGCACAATGCTATCTTAACTTATAAAAATAGCATTTTGCACCTTTTAGTTATATATTCATTGGCATCATGCACCCTCCATTCATTTCAGATCGCTTTTCTTTATGTCAAAATGAATATAAAGGATTTTTTTTCCTATCTTCCCTCCAAAACGAAGCATGAATATTAAAGGGTTTAATACTTATTATAGTTGGTCAATTAAATTACTTAATCTGTTGGATTTAATCATTACTATTTACTTAATTTCATTGGACATATTGATCAAATACCTAATTATATATACTGGTATTTAATTAAATTCTAAAGTACGAGGAATTACTAGAAAATTTATAGAAATATTAAAAAAATTAAGGAAAAGGTACGATAATCAGTGGTGATAAAGTGGTATTAGTTTATACCCTTTTCTTAATTACAACTCATTTTATAAAAAAAAATATATTCCTAGTAAAATAAATTTTATTTTCCCAATATAATATATATATGTCATATGAGATAATAAGCATCGCTAAAAAGTCTAATTTATATGTGTACATATATATATATATTCAAATGTTAGGTAGAAAAATGAAAGTAAGCAAATATAATTATGATTTATAACTTTTGCAAGTCTTATATTTGGACTCTTTCATTTATTTTGACATGAACAAAATTAGAACGATATTTCTTTATTATTGAATGAAAATACATTGATATTTATAAATCGATCAACATATTACTACTACAATATTCAATACGTAATATATAAATATTTCTAAATTACTCAATAAAAAACAAGATATTACTCTTCTAAATATCTATGTCGAACTAAAAAATTTCAAATAAATATTATTAATATCAAATATAATTTAACAATTACTATTAAAATAAAATAATATCTCGGAACTCAGCTTCATTAATTGAACTAGGTGGCAACTTATTCTTTAGAATTAAATACAAAAGTATTTTTTTTTGTTATAATTGTTCTCACGTCCCTCATTTCCTCATTATTTCACCTTTCCCCCCCAACACATTAACAACACTCTCAATATTCATTAACCAAAAAATTGCACTCCATTTGTGCCTCAATTTATATAAAACGTCCATTCAGACTTCACTCTGCATTTTGTCCACTCCTAAAACCCTAAATTAGAACCCCAAAAGCTCATCCACTCCAATGGCGTCCGACGCTACCAATCCAGTGGACTCGCTCATGGCTATTGCTCCCTCTATTTCTACGCCGTCCACCACCCGCCGCATTCAGATCTTCCGCCGCCAGATTCCCTCCATCCTCAACACTTCAGGTACCCTCGCTGATGGTCTCGGCCAACGCCAATGGATGCAATTTCACGCATATTGACACTCATGGTGTCTGAACTTTGCGTGCCATTTTGAATTTGGTCCCGGGTTCTGTTTGAAGGAATTGGGTTTTTTTCTTTTTTTTTGCGCTGTAGCCAAGTTTGTATTTTCTCCCCAATCTGTTTTTGGAAATTTGGAACTTCTCGTTCATGGGGGAATCACCGAATAGTGGTTGATCGAATACATATTAATGCAGGTTGATGGATAGGTACCCGTGTGTGGATTCCCTGTTTTTTTAGAAACATGTAATTCCATTCTTTGAATGTTATTCTATAGGTTATATAGCAATTAGTAACCATGTATTTTCTGAATTATAATTTATTTAACTAGTTTATTAATCTCTAGAATGTACAATTACTGTGACTAGTAAAAACAACTAAGTGGATTGATGTGTTTAAACTCCAGCCCACTTTTATCCATCCAGTTCTGCCCCACTACTACCTTATCTGTTTTCAACACAATAAAACTTTGTAGTAATAGCAACTGAAATTCTTGGACAGAATAATGCTTTATGAGGTTTGTATATTTGGGTTTTATGTAACTTTATAAAGTAAAGATGTAATGGGTATTGTATATTGTATTTGTTGGATCCTAGGCCTCTGCAAGCTAATCAACATTTGCTCATCCTTTGTTTGAACTTAAAGCCGCCCTCAACTCAGTCTTGAATTGGTTTTAAGTTCTAGTTAGCTTGGACTGGAAATTATCAAATTGGGATCATGAGCTTGCAGATGGTTTGAGCTTATTGATTGTCCTAAATATGGTAGAACTAAGGGTAGGGTTATCTGGACACTGCCTCTGATATATTTCTAGAAATTTTGAATGGTTGGATGGGAAGCTTTCAAATGTTAAATGATAATGTGTTTTCGCATAAATATAGCACTACCAAGTTTCTATCACTGTTTATGCTGAGATGCTGTGCTTGTTATAGACAATGTTGATATTTATTCATCTTTGAGGTTGATTTTTTAATCCATGCACGCGCCCCCAATGGGTTTCGAACCCAACACCTCAACTACGAAATATTGTGGTCCTCAACTATTTGGTGTCACCATTGGGGCTGGGAAACCATTGTAAACAGGGAAGTAGATTGCATGATTTGGCAGTCTGGTCGCTCTTACCACTTCGTTTACTGACCACCTAAATTCATGCTGGACTATGGAATTGGTGTTCTCATGATGTGATCTGCCATAACCAATGTGGATTAAAGAAAAAAGATCCCTAATGAAGTGTAATTGTGCACAAGTAGCAAAATTAGGCATTGCCTTGGAGCTCTTATGTTTTTAGTTTTTATCTTTGTGCATATGAACTTGCAAGGCTTCTATCTATAGGGAAATCTGTCATAACACTATTAACTTATTATAGAGGACGTCAAATTGTAGCTGCGCAGTGGTTCACATCATTGTTGGCATTTCCTTAAAAAGGATTTTGTTATGCCATTTCTGCATGTAAACATTAATGTTCAACTTTCTAACATGCAATTCTTCAGACTCTTCGCAGATGACAACCGAGTTTGTATCATTATTGGTTGATTTACTTTTCCAAACATTATCTATCTATGATGACCGTGGATCAAGGAAAGCCGTGGACGATGTTATTATTAAAGCTTTAAGTGAAGCTTTATTTTTGAAAAGTTTTGCAGCAAGCCTTGTACAGGCCATGGAAAGGCATTCAAAATTCCAATCCCTGACAGGATCTTACAGACTTCTGCAATGGTCTTGTCTCCTATTAATTTATAGTCAGTTTGCATCTTTATCAAAGAACGCATTGTGTAGAGTAGCCCAAGCACAGGCCTCCGTACTTCATATTGTCATGCAAGGACCATCCCGTTTGAAAAGGGCTTGCTCAAGAACCTTTTTCAGCTTGTTCACTAAGGTCTCATCTTTATTTTCTCTTCTTTTTTTCCCCCTGAAGTTTGTTCTAATTAATTTCCTGATATATAATGTGCATTTGCTGTTTCAGTCACCAGACATATACAAAACATACATGGAGGAATTGAAAGATGGAAGGATCCCATACAAAGATAGTCCAGAATTAATACATCTGATGCTTGATTATTTGAGCTCCAATCCTGCTTCATTTGATAAATGGAAGGTAAACTCTTCTTTTTCCATCTTATATGACATCAGTAGTAGTAAGCAATATCTTGCGTCTCCCTAAGGTTTTAGGATTTCAGTGTTCTTATTGCCTGGTGTTGTATCTACAGGACATATTTCTCGACATATATGTTAAAGCAGTTCTAAATGCAAGGGAGAAACCCACAAAGGCCCTCAGTGAAGCTTTCATTCCGCTATTTGCTCGACTGTCCCATGAAGATTTTAAGAACACTATACTTCCAACTTCTGTCAAGATGTTGAAACGAAATCCGGAACTTGTCCTTGAATCAATTGGAGTTCTTTTGGAATCTGCCAATCTTGATTTAAGTAAATATGCCATTGAGATTCTCTTGGTAGTATTAACACAAGCTAGGCATGCAGATGAAGGAAGAAGACTTGCTGCTTTAGCCATAGTTAGGTGCTTGAGCCAAAAGTCTAGCAGTCCTGATGCTGTGGAAGCTATGTTTAGTGCTATCAGATCTGTAATGGGAGGTTAGTGTTTTGAATGTATGTTCTTTTAACAAAATCAGTTACTTGTGGGACTGACCATAGTGACTTCTCCAATTTGCAATCAGCCAACTACCAGATATTTGGTTAATGATCTTCTCACAGATTTGGGGATATGAACAGGTTCAGAAGGCCGACTTACATTTCCATACCAGAGGGTTGGAATGATTAATGCATTGAGAGAAATTTCGGATGCTCCTGAAGGAAAATATTTCAGTAGCTTGTCACCAACTATATGTGGATTTCTGTTGTCCTGTTACAAGGATGATGGTAGGTTTTTGGCTTAAAATCTACTGATATCTGCATCTATACATATGCATGGCATGCATAAGATTGCTTGTTATGATATTACTCTGCTTGACTCAATTTGGTTTTAATTTTGGTAAGTACCTATTTTCAAGAAATAATATTATGCTCTCTGCCTGCCAGGGAAATACTGATTCTGTCCTTCTCCCTTTATCTTAAATCTGTTGACATGCAGGAAATGAAGAGGTGAAGCTTGCAACTTTGTCTTGTATTGCATCTTGGGCTGTAAAATCAGCAGATGCTATCTCCCCGGATTTGGTTACATTCTTTGCTTCTGGGCTCAAAGAGAAGGAAGCATTGAGAAGAGGTTGCCTTCGTTGCTTGCGATTGATATGCAAAAATACTGATGCAGTTCTACAGGTGAGGTTATATTTGGTTTGAGATCTGTATTCTTGACCTTGGCTGTTCCGAATATATTTTCACTATTTAGCTAACAGTTTATTTTCATACTCCAGATGTCAGCCTTATTGCTGCCTCTTCTCCAGCTAGTAAAAGCTGGATTTACTAAAGCAGCACAGAGATTGGATGGTATTTATTCACTTCTCTGTGTGGTGAAAATTGCTGCAGTTGATGTCAAAGCAGGTGCTTTTCCTGCTGGCTTCAATTTTGTGCACTAACCATTTTAGCATTGCTAGATTTCAGTCACTTTTTGGTTTACATGTGTGGTTCATGAGGTACAATTCCTTTCCAGTTCTCCTGTTTCTCATATCTTTAATTTCCTTTAGATGAAACTGTATCCAAGGAGAAGATTTGGCAGTTGATATTGCAGAATGAGCCTACAATTCTTCCAGTTTCCTTGGTTAGTGTCCCGTTTACGTTCTTCTTCTTATGATAATATTCAGCAACTTATTGCAACCATATTAGAGATGGATGATTCCTGCCTCTATATCATTCTGTAAGAGTAATAATCCTTGCAGCAATATTACAAAGTTCATTGAGAAGCAGATTAAAAGGCAACCTATAAACTTATTTGTTGAATAATTAATTTAATGATCTTTCCATACACCCAAAAGAGATCTAAGAAAGTCAAAAGCCGACAATTTGGCTGGTGATGTAGCATTATGTTTGCAGCTGTGAAGAGGCACGATTTAAGTCTTCCTTCAAATTTTTTGACCACCTTCATATCCGTGCGCTTATCCTGTTTTGCTTTTGCAGACATCTAAATTGTCAATTGAGGACTTGATGGCTTGCGTTGACCTTGTTGAGGTTCTTGTTGTTGATTACACTCAAAGGTTGTATTATTTAATATATGATAATATTGTGCATCTTGTTTGAGTTGGAGTTGCCGACTGTTCAGCTACTTCTTCCATTCTAATTAAAATGTTATTCTTTATTTGGTGTGTTATATATAGTAACATTTATCAAAGCATCTTTGCATCAACTTCTGAGTCTTCCCTTATATCTTTTCTCCGGAGAATCCGAGCGTTTGAACTAAAATCAGTTTCAGTCTCACTGAAAAGAAATGGATGGTTGTGCCTTCATCCTTGTAAAATCAACAAGAAGTTCTTCATATTTTGTGGGGTGAATATGTAGCCCTAAAGTCAAAATTTTCAAACCAAATGTAAATTGGAACCTACAGAAAATAACAAGTTGCAGTATAATCTGACAAAATGTAAGGCCTAATTGAATTAACCTGTGTGTGCTGCAGGCTCCTGGAGAATTTACCTACCAGAGCATTCATGCAGGTGATTAGCATGATATCACTTGGTTCTATGTTGCAATTATTTCTGGTTATTAATTATTTGCTGTTTTATCTCAGTTTATATTGTTTTTGCTTTGCCATCCAAATTGGGACATAAGGAAAGCAGCCCATGGCACTGCTAGGAAAATTCTTGTTGCATCTCCTCTATTATCTGAAGCTATTTTGCTCGAATTCTCAAGTTATCTCTCTGTTGTTGGAGAAAAAACTACTCTCCTTAAGATGAGGTAAACTCTATTGTTTATCAATCTTCTTCTTTTGCCTCAATTTTAGTCCTTTTGGTTCTTTTCAATGGGCAGATTACTGCAACTTTTCTGAGTCCTTTGGAAGAAAGATCTAAATCAACTTTTATGGTTATATTGATGTGAGCCTTCCCTGAAATGCGCTTGTGGCTTCCAATCAAAACCTCGTATGGAATCCTCATTCATTTTTCAGATCTGATGCAACTAACATCAATCTGGAGCGATAACTATTTGTTGTTTTGTGTTTCCGAAGGGGAGTACTATATTAACATTTTGTCGTTACTAGTAAAGGGGATGATAGAGGAGCTGGAGGACTTACTCAATCACATTATATGGTCTACTTTGCCCTAAACTGGGTTGTTTGGGGCTTATGGTACTCCTCGTTATCTTGTTATCCTTAATTAACAAATGTCAAAACTCCAAAGGACCTGCCTAAAAGTGATGGGAATGAAGCAAATGGAGTCCAGGAACCAATTTGTCAGTGTGAAAGTACTCAGTGGATGAGATGCTTGATCTATATTACCATGATGCAGTGGCTGGAAACTGAATAATTGTCGCCAATGTGCCTGTATCAGTAGGGGAGGAATCAACGATTTATATTTTGGTCTCATAGGGAGCATTCAACAGATCTGGTTTAAGTTTTTAACGTAAAAAGGGAGGAAAAAATTCAAACATTCGCTATAGAGCTATGTGCTAGGAGTCACGACACATGGGCTATTGAGGCACAGTGTTTTTTATGCTAACCGCATTCTTCCACTGGTGCTAGTTTGGAAGCCTGTTCTTCATACCCTTCTAGACTTAATAGTCACTAATGGTTCTTAGATTTTGCGGTTAAAAATGGATCTTGACTATAGTTTTGTTGGTACATATGTCACGCCCACTTGATTGTATCTTCTGAAAATTTGAAACTCAAAGTATGATTTATATTCTGTGAGTGGGTTGTTGGAGAAGTTTTCAATATATCTGGAACTTATCTCCTGCATGCGATTAGCTACACATTGTTTAGCTGCACCCCTGCCTTGCAGGTTGAGTAAGGTTTCCACTGTTCCGGTTGATGAACCTGCATGTTATCCATCATCTCTCTGCTCGGATTTAACGGATACTGCTTTCTGCATAGAAGTCTTTAGTTGTAAGTTGCCCAGAAATAAAAATACATAGGTTTGGTGTCTGAAGCGGTTGATAGGGAATGAACACCTGGTGATGGTTTGTCTGAACTGGTATGGGGTGCTGCAATCAGAACTCATGGTGATAGTTCTTTTCCTTTATATTTCAGAAAGGAGTGGGAGTTCTTACTTTATATATTCATTGGAAAGATAAAAGGACTAAAACCCTGAGGTTCGGAATGTAGATTTTTTTGGTTTATTTCATATGACAAGTTGATCATTAAAGAGCTGTTGGACGGGTGAACAAGGCAGCTGAAGTGGTTCAAAGGTAACATGTGGAGGTGCTTTGTTGAACTTATCTCATATCTGCCTTGAAGAACTGAGAGGCCTTGTGTGCATATTTTCTAATTAATATTATAAAGGACTTAAGGTTGATGGTAATGAGGATGGTGGTTTTGGGTTTGAGAATGAATGGTGGTCTAGGAAGGGGCTGTTGGTGCAATGGTTTGTGTATGAGGCTATCATGACTGAGCTAGCAGCCTAGCACAAAGGGTATGCTAATGAAAATTGGTGGTTATTCGGGTCAGAGATTATTTGTTTTGATTCAGTAGGATGCATGTTAAGGGTTGGAGCCATGTTCATAATGTAATGTCTGGCTTGATTAAGTATGCTGGGAAGGAAAGATTCTTGATATTTGAAGTTTCACTAAAAGGTGAAAACTATCGAGTTCAGTAATAAAATGGGTAAAATTTGGAATTTAGTAGCAAATGTTATCTATTTTTGGTCACTTCAATTCTTTGTTTTGCCTAATGGGCATTGAATTCACAAGTGGTGTTTGCCGGGTTGTTAGAAGTCTTTTTGTTTTGCAAGTTTTTCTTTTATGTCTCCAGTGGATTTTAATTGAGGCCTTAATTTTTATTTGGCAAGTTATGTTATTAAACAATTATGACTTTTTTGTTCTTGGAAATTGCTACATTGTTGATATCTTTTGATTTTTTCTGTACAATACAAGTGAAATGAATTTACTTTGGCTTCGCACATTGAGTTGCTTCCTTTTTCTTTTTCTTTTTGTTTTATTGAAATTATTTGGTATTCAGTGACACAGAAAATATGGTAGATTCTCAAGTTCCATTCCTTCCACCAGTTGAAGTTTTGGTGAAGGCTTTAGCTGTGATAGCATCTGCAGTGTCGGCTAGTGCCCCCGATGCTTGCATGCAGCTCCTGTTTTGCTCACATCATCCATATATTGTTGGGACAGGGAAAAAAGATGCAGTTTGGAAGGTATCTTTCTACTTCTCCTGATGAAAGCTATAATTTTCTTTGGTCTTATTTTGCTTCCTGGGATTCACAATCTGCTTCTGCAACAACTGAAAATACCACCAGCTCTATATCCACTATTTTTGCAATGAAATGATTGTTTCTCAATGGTTGATAGTAACAAACATGCATTTCCGAATTTGGAGCTAGAATTTTGCGGTTTTGTGCTTTCTAATCCCACGAGTAGGACTTATTAATTTTTTTAACATTAAGTGGTAGGATTAATAGTTTTTTCTCAATTAACATATGTGTACCTCATCCTTTTCACAATCATTCTGATGATTTTCTTTTGTTTTATTCTCAGAGGGTGCAAAAATGTCTGCAAAAGTTGGGCTTTGATGTGATTGGTCTTGTTACCTCTAATGTTGCTGAGTTATGCAAGGTGACTAGCATCTCCCACTGGAACTATTCATTGATTAGCTCTGTTAAAATAAATCTATTGGATATTTTTTGAGAGATCAATTGTGCACCTTTCCGATTGAAATGTGTTTTTCCCACCGTTGTCGGATTGCTGATATTGGAATCCTATTCTTTTAACCCTTTGTTTTACTGGTATCATGTTGGTACACCTTTATTTAGCCATCATCCTTATGCCCATTCTGCTGTGCAGAGTTGGCTTTAGTTATTCAGTGAATAAATTTTTCTCTAGTTTTTTGGTTGATAAATAACCTACCAATTCGCAATTACTCGTGCTTTTGTTGCAATGGAAACCTCCATTATGGTCCTTTAATTTCCATAAGTGAAGGAAGAGACAAGAATATTTTACTCATGAGACACTGCGAGATATTATATTAATTTTGTGTTTTAATTTCGTTTTGTAATGAAGAACTTATTAGGTTCGAAGGGACTGATGAGCTCTAATTACTTTGAACAAGAAGGGGCCATAAATTCCTTGTCAACATTGATGTCCATTATACCTGGAGATATATATGCACAGTTTGAAAAGGTTAGCCACGGCTTTTGTTTTCTTTGTCTTTTTGTGCTATTATTTTCAATGGTCACGGTTCAATGGGTTTATGTTGTACTCACTATGAAATTCCCTTTGCAGTATTTCATCAATCTCCCAGATCGTATTGCCCATGACACACTCTCAGAGACTGATATTCAGGTCTTATTTTATCCTGGACTGAGTAAAGATAATCTAGTTGTTTGTTCATTATGGTTGTGAGATTTATGGCTTCTTTATTATAGATGTTATTCGTCTTCTGATACAATTGGCATGCAATTCTGTATCTCCTAGATTCTCTGGCTATTTGTATACATGATATATAACCATTCACTTTGATCTGTTACATGCTTGAGTTTGGTTTCATTGGAGTTGCTAATTCTTGATTTGTTTAACTTGCTGAAGGGAGTATTACTACATTTCTGCTCCTATTGTCCTTGTTAAAATCTGGGTGGCTGCATCTGATCTTCAGTCAATTGTTCTTGTGTTGTTTTTATTTTTTTGTTGTTCTGGGTAATGGCTATCTTCAATTTCCTGAAAATTCTGTTAGTACTATTAGCCTTTGGATGTTATTGTACTATCTATGTGATTTAAGGCGTTACTCGTCTCACTAGTTGTTGCTTCACAAAGTTGTAAGACAGAGTTCACTGATAATTTTACTTTCTTGGTGGCTTTCCCAACTTGCACACTAGCATTCTCTTACTATGAGTTCATCCCGTCGTAAAAGTACTAGTGTGTTTCTTGGTTCCTGCTTGTGTACTTTCTTATGTTTTTGCAGTTGAATAAATCTGGCTTGTTGTTTGAAGCTTTAAAGTCTAAACCTACAGCACCAAGTAGCTCGTATCAGATCTGTCCAATCAATGTCTTTTGCACAGAATTAATGACCATAAATATTCAATTTTATTTGGGGATATGGAGAAACTTCTTATAATCTACTCTATCATGCTAAGAAACCCTTAAGGCTCTGAGACTGCTGATCATTACATTCTGCCTTGTTGGGTTATTAGATTTATTTGCTTATATAAATGGTCTCCAAATTTCATTTTTGTCTCATTTTCTTTTGCCTTTTGTCCTTCGATTTTCCAAGAGGTGTCGTGGAAAATAAATATGTTCTAGATGTAGTTTTCTGCATTAGTGATAGTGCTCTTTTGAGTTGACAATAATTATTAAAATTTTCCACTAGGGGTTTTACACATGACAGAGGGAGTGCGTCTAAACCTTGCTAGCATCTTCCTGCAATGGTTACTCATTATATTATTGGTTATCAGATCGAGCAAAGCTTGAATGGTTGCAAAGTATGTCTTAGTGTTCTGTTATCATGCATGAAAGGGTGAAGGAGACTGTTTGTCTGGGCATTGACAATGCCGATTAAGAGTCTTCGTCCTTTTTAAATTAACAGGCCATGATCATCTGTCATATGACTTGTATGCTGCTGCAATTAATCTGTTACTTTCGTCTGGTCTCTCATTAGGTGTGATTGTTGGTGATCTATTTTTGCATGGTTCAGAATTCTTTTGATCATTTTGCCTTGCCTTGGTAGTGTGAAGTTATGGTTGATCACTTTTTCATGAGCTTCAGTATCCTGTCTTGTTTTTTGTTCCTCACATCTATGAAGTTTGCCTTTCTTGTAATCTTCTTGTGTAAGGCCATTTCCAGGTGACTTGTTTTGTGTGCTTGACTGAAATGGACTCATCTTTGCTAGTTTTCTCTTTCCATTTCAGATATTTCGTACTCCTGAGGGAATGCTTTCAACTGAGCAAGGCGTTTATATTGCGGAGTCTGTTGTGTCCAAGAATGTTAGGCAAGCAAAAGGACGCTTCCGAGTTTATGGTAGTGATGACACCATGGTAATAGCACGTGAACTTGTCAGTGAGAAGTATTGAGATAGCTTATAATGTGTGTCCTAACCAGAAAGTTCATGGCTTCAGGACCAAGTTAGCTCTAATCACTCTGTTGTCAACTCAAATCATTCTACAAGGCGGGATGTACCCAATAAAGAAGTTGCTGGTGCTGGGAAAAAAGATGCTGGAAAATCAATGAAGAAAGCTGGCAAGTCTTTTACATATACTAATCTGGGATTGATGTCCCTCCCTTCCGCCGCCCCCCCCCCCCCCTCCTTGGCTTATATGTCTTTGTTTCTCTTATTTTAATGTTAACAGAGAAGACAAAAACGGCGAAAGAAGAAGCTCGTGAGTTGCAGCTTAAAGAAGAGGGTCGTATTCGTGAAAAGGTCATGTCAATTCAGCAGAATATTTCTTTGACACTCAAAGCTTTGGGAGAAATGGCCATCGCTAATCCCATATTCACACATAGTCAGCTTCCTTCTTCGGTTAGTTTTCTTTCTTGTAGGATACAGTATTTCATTCGCATGTTTGGCTCTCACATTCATATACTTGTGGTAGTTGTCAGTAGTAGTTACCTAGTTGAGGATTATGTTGTCCTTTAGAAGATTTTGTTATTTTGTTCAGTAGTGTGCATGATTATGAGAGATTTTACAGATATCAAAGATGCTGCTGATTGTGGTATTGTTGTACAAATAATTTTCTTTCAAGATAATTTTCCCATCGTAGTTAACATGAAGGAAGGATATACTCTTTGGATTTGAGGGATCTACCTCTCACACCTTTAGGGCATCAAATACTGTGACAAGTGTTTGACACTTGTGGACATGCTTGCAACATGATTTGCTGCTTAGGGATTATCCAGGAAAAGACATTAAGGGCTTGGACATGCTAATTTGATATTGTGGGCGTAAATTTCTTCTATTATTTGCAAAATTGCTGTTGAAGTAATATATCTTCTATTATTCTTTTATCAATAAGCATGAGTTCACCGAGTTTGGCAGCTTTGAAGACAATATATCTGCTACTCATAATGAGGCTGACATTTTCCATGCTATCATCTATTTTCAGGTGAAGTATGTGAATCCTTTTCTTCGTTCCCCAATTGTTGGTGATGCTGCCTTTGAGGCATTGGTGAAGCTTTCAAAATGTACTATTGATCCTCTTAGCAATTGGGCCCTTGAGATTGCCACTGCTTTACGCCTGATTGCCACAGAAGAAACTAGTATCTTGTGGGAATTATTTCCATCTATTGGCGAAGAGGAGGACAATGGAACACCATCATTGGGACTCTTTGAACGTCTAGTCAGCGGCTTAACCAGTTCGTGCAAATCTGGACCTCTTCCAGTTGACTCTTTTACATTTATTTTTCCGGTAACTATTCTACTCTATTTCTGTCGACTCACTGATTTGACGCTTCAACAAACTACCATTTACGTTCATCAATTTTTTGTGCAGGTAATTGAGAGGATACTGCTTTCTCCCAAGAAGACAGGTCTTCATGATGCTGTTCTCCAGATCCTTTTCTTGCACATGGATCCTATTTTACCTTTACCAAGGATAAGAATGCTATCAGTTACGCACCTGATACTAACAGCAAATTGCACTTTGCCAGTTGATCTCTCCAGTTATTATTTTACTCATGCTATACTTTGCAGGTTTTGTACCATGTTCTGGGCGTTGTCCCTGCTTACCAAACATCTATTGGCCCAGCACTGAATGAGTTGTGCCTTGGTTTATTACCAGATGAAGTAGCCCCTGTATGGCTTTGTTTGTTGTTAGTGCACTTTTGCAACCTTTCTCATTGTTCCATTGAAGCCCATTTAATTTCGTATGCTCTTTGGTCAGGCCTTATCTGGCATTTATGCCAAAGACATTCATGTTAGAATGGCTTGCTTAAACGCTGTTAAGTGCATTCCTGCTGTCTCCAATTGCTCAATTCCACAAAATGTTGAGGTTGCAACCAGCATATGGCTTGCTTTGCATGACATAGAGAAGGTGTAGAATCCTTTCTTTTCCCCAATTATATATTACTTGAGCTATGCTTATTTTTTGCTTATCTGTTCTATTCTTCACAACTGTGCCATATAGTGGACCACTCTGTGTTTCTTTCTGAAGTATTTCGCTCAATTGAAAATGTTTATCTTGATGTTTAAACTTTTTCCTTGTGTTTATATATCCACCGGATCTATGTTTCTTAAACTTGATGGCTCTTGTATTCATTTGGGCTTTGACTTGTTCAACTTCTCTTCCACTATCAAGAACCTGTTGTGGCAGAAGCTCTATGACGGATCTGAAATTTTTTTTGTGTTTCTTTTCTGTTTATTATAAAAATGTATTTTGCTGTTGATACCTGATGCATCTGTGCCTTAATTTGATAACTTGATGTCCCTTGTTTTTTATTTCATATTACCCTTTTTTTCAAAGGCATGTTGTTGATATTTTTTTTCCCTACTTATCTGACTTGTTCCTTGTGGTTTTTCATGGTTTCTTTATGGGAATGTTCAAAAATTCAATCTCAGGTATAATGATGCTAGTATAGTTTCACTGTGACGAACTAAGCTGACCCTATTTTCACTCTTAAACAATTTGATGGATTTTGTTCACTTTTACATGGTTCATGTTTACAAATTTTAATACCTACCATACTTGCTAAACAACAAAGGCAGAATAGTACTGTGGAAATCTTGTCATCATTTTGTTATTTTCTCAATTTTTCTTGTTGAATTTAGATAAATTGCTACAGCCACAAGCTTTATCCTTCCGTTGGATTGTTTTTGTAATGTGAGATGACTTGGATTATATACCTTAGCATTCACAATAGTGTTCCTTTTTGCTCCTGTCAGCCTGTTCTATGTGTCTAGAGATTATATGCACCTTTTGCTGGAGAAACTAGATTCCTGTGGTTCTGTTCTGTTGCCAGAGAAATTGAGAGAGGACAGGAGACAGAATAAAATATTTGGTTACTTGGTCTTAACTCAAATGATACGGGGGTGGGAATAATCACGATTTTATGGAAGATAATGGAGAACTTGGATAAACTTTATTTTGAAACTTATATTTCAATTTAATTTATGATCCTGGATGTCCAACTCATCTCGAAAGCTGAAAGAGCCCAAGCAAACTAAGTTTGTCATTCCTTTTCGCCTTCAGTCTGTTGCAGAAGTTGCTGAGGATGTATGGGATAGTTACCGTTATGACTTTGGTACCGACTACTCTGGACTCTTTGAAGCACTTTCACATGTTAACTACAATGTTCGAGTTGCTGCAGCAGAGGCACTTGCGGCTGCTTTGGATGAAAACCCTGACTCCATACAGGTAACATACTAATCGAACTTTGAAATGTGTGATTTGTAAACAATTAGTTTCACTTTTTCTGACCATGTGTCATTCAGGAATCCCTGTCAACTTTGTTTTCTTTATATCTTCGCGATGTTGGATTTGCTGAGGAGAATATTGATGCCGGTTGGCTTGGCAGACAAGGAATTGCTCTGGCTTTACTCTCTGTGGCAGATGTTCTTCGAACCAAAGATCTTCCTGTTGTGATGACCTTCCTGATATCACGAGCTTTGGTACCCATACTTGATGTCTTGCACACCTATGTTAATATCATTTAACTAAATCTGAATGCTCAACTTGATGTTCTTTCTTGAACTCCTTAGACTGGATATTGTGAAAACTATTTTCATGCAATCAGATGTGCAGTTTTTGATGGATTCGAGGAGGCACTTTCTTAGTTTTGCTATATAAATTTCCACTTTTACTTTTCTACAATTTCCTCTTCTTTTTGTGTCTGACTGAAATTGAACTTGGTGCATGAACTTCTACCTGCAGGCTGATCCCAATGCCGATGTTCGAGGAAGAATGGTTGATGCTGGTATTATGATTATTGACAAGCATGGAAGAGACAACGTTTCCTTGTTGTTTCCCATATTTGAGAATTACTTGAACAAAAAGGCAACTTCCCTCTCTAATGTTACCTGCTGGTTCTTACTTTTAAATCCTGATTTTATACTTGTAATATTGTCTCTATATATTATATTCCTGATCTAATTTTGAAAAATCTGCATTTCTTGGTTGCTATTATGTACATTTTGGACCTTCTGAGAGGTTGAGTTTACTAAATGAAACAGTATTTATTCCCTTACTTTCTTATCTATGAAACTTGCAGGCGTCAGATGAGGAAAAATACGATTTGGTGCGTGAAGGTGTGGTCATATTCACAGGAGCCCTGGCAAAGCATTTGTCAAAGGTCTGAGCCTTTCCTTATAAGCTGACTAACAGTGAAATGGATGTTTCACATGAAATTTCTGTTGATTTGTGTCATATTCCAGGGTGACCCTAAAGTTCATGCTGTTGTGGAGAAATTGTTGGATGTACTGAACACTCCTTCTGAGACTGTACAACGAGCAGTTTCTTCCTGCCTTTCACCATTAATGCAATCAAAGCAGGTATTCCGCTGGTTCCCTATAAGACTGAGACACTCTTTTCAAACTGCTTGTGCTTTTCTTGGGAACCATTTTTGAGTTCCTGATTTCTCTGCTTATAGTAAATTTTATATATCTTTAATCTGTTGTAGATTGTACCGATGTTCTTTGTGGTTTTGGATTAAGTGAATTTGTTTGTCCTATTTGTAACTTGGTTTCTGTGGACATAGCCAATTGAATCGGAGTCATGCTAACAAATTCTGATACTTTATGTGTATGGTACATGGACTTGTTAGCAATTAAAGTATGACAAATTTTTCCAACCTAAAGTGATCAGTCATTCTTACGGTTCCATGTGTTTGGATGGATTATCTCACTCTTATTCTAGTTGGCAAATTATATTCCACGTTAATGAGAGTGTTGGAGATAACTCAAAGAAAATATGCCTAAATTTTCTGGCACCTTATGCATCAGGAGGAAGCAGCAGCTCTTATTTCCAGACTTCTTGATCAGCTGATGAAGAGTGACAAATATGGTGAGCGTCGTGGAGCAGCATTTGGACTAGCTGGAGTGGTTAAAGGATTTGGGATATCATGTCTGAAGAAGTATAATGTTGTGACAGCCTTACGAGATGGGCTTTCAGACAGGTTTGATTTGGAGAGAGTTTCATGTCATAATTGTTGACTTCTTTACTTCTTTTCCTTTACCTCACGGTTACAGTAGTTGAGCAACAGCTGGAAGCAGGGATCTAGGCTTTTGAATTTGTGGTTACAAGAACGAGTCAGTTTAACTAATATTTGTATATTTTTTCCTTATAATTTAATTCGTGACCGGATGTTATCAAGGTAAATTAAAAGCAATAGATAAGGTACTAGAAAAATGTGTTCTTGAATATTTTTAGAGTAAAATGTTTATAATTGTATCAGAAAATATCAGATTTTGCTACATATTTTAAAAATTTAAGATCAAATTTCAAAATCTCAAAGTGTGCTATCCTATCGAAAGTAATTTTAATAGTTATGATAAGTTACAAATATTAAGCATTGCTGGAGAGATTTGTATATTGGACAAACTTTAGGTGCCATTTTGTAAATTTAACCAAACGTTGCTGGGGGTTTATATTCATCATTTACACGAGACCATATTGTTGAGGGTAAAAGTGGATCTTCACTGTTTGTTTTTCCTGATGTCCTCTTTCTGCTGCTGTGGCCTAATGAAAAGGAAATCTGTCAATGAATATTAAACCTTAGGGAGGAGGTACTGTGTACCGTACAAACATCAACCAAGGTCTCTACAATTAACTCCTACTTTTCGTCACCTGAATTCTGAATTTGACATAAGATCATAGGGACTTGGAAATTTTATGATGACAATCATGTATGGAATGCAATATAGGTCTTTTCAATTATCTGTTTGAATATTTCATTCAAATCACAACTGAAAAAGAATAATTTAGTATGATATAATTGGTGCATACAGTTCAGGTCAATTCTAATACTGAAGAAGTTGAATTGCAATTTGCAAACATGGATATCTTTACTGTTAAGAAGAAACTCACTGGAATGGGACTTGGATGACCAATAAGTTCTCATATTGCATTATATATGTGGATTTTTCTTTTCTCTTGTATACTCATAAGTGGAGTAACATGCTTATATTCTCAACCATTCTGTAGTCTACACACCTTGATCATTTTTGGCAATGGTTTTGGTATCGGATTGTGGGAATTATTCATAATCAGCAGGCTCCCTGATCCAGCAACAATGCTGTCATATTTTTGCACTGCAGAAATTCTGCTAAAAGCCGTGAAGGAGCTTTGCTGGCATTTGAATGTTTCTGTGAAAAGCTGGGGAGATTATTTGAACCGTACGTGTTTTGAGATTATCATGTGAAACATTTGCTCCCGTATTAACTCCTGACAGAGTGATGATGAACTCCCTCCCCTCTTTTTCCTTCAGGTATGTGATTCAGATGTTACCCCTACTCCTTGTATCCTTCTCTGATCAAGTTGTTGCTGTTCGAGAAGCTGCTGAGGGTGCAGCACGTGCAATGATGTCAAAACTTAGTGCTCAAGGAGTCAAACTGGTTCTTCCGTCCCTTTTAAAGGTTTTCATTTTCATACCAGCTCCCAAGTAAACTTGATTTTGCTAAACGTCTTCATTTGCATGTACCAGCTCCCTCGATGAACTTGGTTTTGCTAAAGTAGAACTTTAACTACTTGAGATTGATTTTGTGAGACTTGGTTGATTATAATGTTGATATAATTCCCAACTTGTAGATGAATGTGGTTGGATGTCGGACTAATTTTCTTCTGTTAGTCTCCTCCAAAAAAGTATGATAGTTTTCTGAAGTAGATTGTATCCAGAGCTTGATGTGTTTGCAGTTGCTTAATCATCTGAAATTCAGATTTTGACAAATTTCACTGAACTCTTAGCTGTTGGATCCCTCTGACTGGACTTGCCAAGGGAATTTTGTTCGAATTTCGTGGTTTGTTGGTTTCTAGTAAAATGATCTTCATATCTTCAAAATAGTAATCTATTATATCAGTTTCTGTTGTTGAAATGTTCCTCTGCCCTGCCTGACTTCTCACATCTAGATTGCTCCCCAAGTTCCAGATTGAGATATATGTATATATATATAGTACTGGGTATAAGTACATGTCAAGGATGACTTTTTCAGCTGAGCCATTCAAATTTTATTAACTTCATCATATAGTGGAATGATTGAAAAACTTCTACTTTTATATACTTGCATGTCTTGGTTGTGTTTTAGTTTCATGTCCTGGTACAGAGCTAGTTTAGAGATTGTTGAGCATTTTCATTTGTTTCTAGGGAACTTTACACCACGTGTAAATTCAGGATAATGTTTAATAGAAACAAAAAGAATTCAAACACAATAACAAATTTTGTGAATCTAGAATATCTGAAAGAGGTGGTAGTGAAATCCAAGTTGGTCCCAAATTTTTAGTTAGGAGATCAGGTTAAAACTTAAATTTCGAATTGCATAATATTGCCATCTTAATTGTAACGGAAGATATTCTCCTGTCTTAACCATGTAAATGCTTCCATCTTGTATCAAGACGCCAATATTGCTTTTCAAGATCTGCACATCATTTACTGATCACATATAGCTTTTACTTAACATTGGTATTTAACGGAAAAATATAAGGGCCATCTTTTGGAAATGACAGAAAAATTCTCTATATGCGTTCTAAGATATCTTCTTATGCTAACACCACAGTATAATGGTAAGAGTCGATTAAGCTGGTTTCGAGTTTTGTGCTTCCGTGGGAGTTAACATTATTCCTTCATCCTTTCTCAATTTGGTGTCCTCCGATCAGTTTCATTTTGTAAGCATGTGAGCAAAGGTTAACTATTGTGCTTCTCATGTCAGGGTCTTGAAGATAAAGCTTGGAGAACGAAGCAAAGCAGTGTACAGCTACTAGGTGCAATGGCTTACTGTGCTCCACAGCAACTCTCTCAATGTCTTCCCAAGATTGTTCCAAAGTTGACGGAGGTTTCTGATTTTAGATTTCCTCTGGCTTTTGTCTTTCTCTGCTTCTTACACACATAGAACGCATGTATGAAGTTTCAGTTGATGGGCTGCTAGATTTGAGCTGTTTTTTCGGTTTTACTACAGGTACTTACAGATACTCACCCCAAAGTTCAGTCAGCTGGGCAAACAGCGCTTCAGCAGGTAAAATAGAAATTATTCAAAGTTCAATTAGTGCACTTTATTATATTTTGATGAGTCTCCATTTCGGTTAGGTTGGGAGCGTGATTAAAAATCCAGAAATAGCAGCACTCGTCCCCACACTTTTGATGGGTCTCACGGATCCTAATGATTATACGAAGTATTCTCTTGATATTCTTCTCCAGGTAAAATATCAACCTCACTCATGTTCGTGGAGTGTGTCGTCTTAGTGCAAATGGGTTTCTAATGGCTTCTGAATTTTGCAGACAACCTTCATTAATACTGTAGATGCTCCTTCTCTTGCACTCTTGGTGCCCATAGTCCACAGAGGGCTGAGGGAAAGGAGTGCCGAGACAAAGAAGAAGGCTGCCCAAATAGTTGGGAACATGTGTTCGTTAGTTACAGAGCCGAAGGATATGATTCCTTATATCGGTTTGCTTCTCCCTGAAGTTAAAAAGGTAACTTTTTATTGATAACTACTGTAGCCAATTGTTAAGAGAAGGAATTTATATTAAAATTTAATTGTTTGTTAACAGGTTCTCGTTGATCCAATTCCTGAAGTTAGATCAGTTGCTGCAAGGGCGATTGGTTCTCTCATAAGAGGAATGGGAGAAGAGAACTTCCCTGATCTTGTTCCATGGTTATTAGATACTCTGAAGTCTGATGGTAGCAATGTTGAGCGTTCTGGAGCCGCTCAAGGACTGAGTGAGGTAAGAAAATAGTAATTTGTTTTTCTTTTTCATTTTCATCATTTGTTTGAAAAGTACATTATACTCCTGGTTGTATGAACAATGGTTATTATGATTACTTTCATTCTGTTTTCATTTGTGTTTGAGCTTCTCCATTTGAAGCACAGGGGGAAGGGTTTTCTTGGCTCATGCTCTCTAGAAATGGGTGGGACTCTGTTGTTGTTTTGGAGCTACTCTTGAATCACGGTTTTGATTACTGTTTAAGCTGAGATCAATTTCTGAACTGCCTTTGCACACTGACCAACATATCATCTATTTGACACTAATGTTCGAATTACGGATACACCCCTTGCCTTTTTTTAATTTACTAGTACACCTTACGGCTGTAGTTAATTAGAACTACACCACCTAGTGCAAAATCTTACACAAATACCCCATAGATAACACTAATAACCCCTCAGGGGTGTACTAGTAATGTTACGAAGGGCGGAGCGTGTTTGTGTAATTAGAACTAATCTCAAGGGGTGTCAGATGTAAGTCACTCTTGATATTATACATTCACAGCCAATTGAATCTGATATTCTGCTGCTTAATTGAAGGGTGCTGCTCACAGTACCCCTATGTTATAACATTGCAGAAGTTTGTCGTTGCTTACCTGTATACCTGACAAAGAAAGACACTCTGGAGAAAATCTTCTTTTACTTCTTTCAGAAATTGAAAAAATGTTGCTTCACTTATCAATGCTTGCAAATACTTTATGTTTAACGGCTTAGAGTTAGTGGTGTTTCACACCATTAATTTAAGTGAGACTTTTAGGTAGAATATTCTCAAGTTGATGAAATGTGGTTGTTCTTCATACTTTGAGATGTGATTTATTATTTTGATATTATGCATGGATATTGGTGAAAGGATGATTTCTTGGTTCTTATTATTTTTAATGGAAGTGACGATGCGATATGCTGCGTCTTCTGTCTTCAGGTACTAGCTGCACTTGGGACACAGTATTTCGAGGACATACTTCCTGACATTATAAGGAACTGTTCTCACCCAAAAGCTTCAGTTCGAGATGGTTACTTAACGCTTTTCAAGGTGAATATTGTTTTTCACTGGTTTCTGTATATCTTTGTTTCAATTCATGCAGGCTATATAATTTGATGAAACGTTTAAACTGTCCTGCAGTATCTGCCAAGATCTTTAGGTGTTCAGTTCCAGAACTATTTGCAACAGGTTCTCCCTGCTATTTTAGATGGTAAGCCCCGCTCCTCAAGTTATGGTTCAGATGAATGCTCAATGCAGCTGGTGTTCTGGTCAAACGGCTTCACTTTCATGTTTACTGGAGTTTTTGTAATGTTAGCATTCTTTTTGTCCAGGTCTTGCTGATGAGAATGAGTCTGTACGTGATGCGGCACTCAGTGCTGGGCATGTCCTGGTTGAGCATTATGCAACAACGTATGTGCTTATGAACGATATAGTTTCCTCTATATCTCGAGCGGTCATTCATATTTCTGCATCTTGATTGACTTTAATTCGATACTATTTGGTCCTGTATTCATATGATTTACTTGTTGCATTACGTGTGGCCAAACGATATGATGCTTCCACATAAAAGTTTTGAAACTTACCTTTAATAGCTTGCTGTATTCTTACTGCTTGAGGTGGCTTTTCAGTTTTAAGTTTAACTATTATGATCTGGAGTGGCCTTGCCTTTATATGTTTTCAGATCTCTGCCACTACTCCTTCCTGCTGTGGAGGATGGTATATTCAATGATAACTGGCGAATTCGACAGAGTTCTGTGGAATTATTAGGCGATCTTTTATTTAAGGTGTGTACTCTTCACAGCCTTTCTGGTCTTCTTTCCCTTGTTGAAGCTACATAATCGTATCATCTTATTTAGGTTGCTGGAACCTCCGGAAAAGCACTTCTGGAGGGTGGCAGTGATGACGAAGGTGCTAGTACTGAAGCACAAGGACGGGCTATTATTGAAGTTCTTGGAAGAGAAAAGCGTAATGAAGTTCTTGCTGCCTTGTATATGGTTCGTACTGATGTCAGCATAACTGTTCGGCAGGTATAGTGGTGTTAACTCTTTATTATGACTTCTGCTCTTGGTTTTGTATTCCAAGTTTTTCTCCGTCATAGTATTTTTATATTTTAACTTTATGTTCTGCCAGGCTGCATTGCATGTGTGGAAGACCATAGTTGCAAACACTCCAAAAACTCTGAAGGAAATAATGCCAGTGTTAATGAACACGTTAATCACTTCTCTGGCTTCATCTTCTTCAGAGAGGAGACAGGTGCCTTATTAAATGCTGTCTCATGAGATTGAAGAAATGTAATTTAGTGAACATATTATTGACATGTAAAATTGTTCTCTTAATAGGTTGCTGGACGATCATTGGGTGAGCTTGTCAGGAAGCTTGGTGACAGAGTGCTTCCTCTGATTGTTCCAATTTTAGCACAGGGTCTTAGTGACCCGAATCCTAGCAGAAGACAAGTGAGCGTTTCTTCTCTTTCCTATTGCAAACTATATTTTGCTCACCTGGCACCCAACTTAATAATTAAATGGCTGAATATGTGGTTGAGCTGTTGTTGCTTAATTGCAATCTTAGGTATTCACAAGAAGCAATTTCTGATATACATAGCAATAAACAAATTCTTTAACTGTTATTTGTTACTCTAACTTTGTGTAGTTATCAGTTTTGGAATCTGTAAGAAATGTGGTTATATATTTAAATATTTTTCATTATTTTAACTATTTATACAAATTGAGATGCAGGGTGTGTGCATTGGTCTAAGTGAAGTGATGGCTACGGCTGGAAAGAGTCAGTTGCTAACTTTCATGGATGAGCTAATTCCTACAATCCGGACTGCGCTTTGTGATAAGTCTGTATCATTTTTTTTTTCGGGTATGTAACTGCAGAACATGGTACATAGATTACTCATACCCTCCTTTTGTTTATCGCTTTCTACAGCACGCCTGAGGTTCGCGAGTCTGCAGGCTTAGCATTCAGTACCCTGTACAAGGTATCCTTTCAACATACCTATAAAAAGATTTGGTTGATGCGTAACTTTGTAAAATGAAAGTTCTTCATGTTTTTTGGTTATGTAGAGTGCTGGTATGCAAGCAATCGATGAAATTGTTCCAACGCTTCTTCATGCTTTGGAGGATGAACAAACCTCTGATACTGCTCTAGATGGCCTAAAGCAAATCTTGAGGTATGTTTTAGGTTCATATCTGTGGTTGCTTTGTATTATTTTTTTAACAGTTGCAATACTAAATTATCTTTGTTAATTATAGTGTCAGGACCACTGCTGTGCTACCTCATATCCTCCCTAAGCTCGTTCATCTTCCACTGTCGTACGTACAAACGTTTGCAGATTTCTTGAACTTTTTATATGGACAGTACTCTACATTTTTACCAACATATCTTGGTTTGCCTACAGCGCCTTCAATGCGCATGCTTTGGGAGCTCTGGCTGAGGTTGCAGGACCTGGTCTAAATTTCCACCTTGGTACTGTCCTTCCTGCTTTACTTGCTGCTATGGGCGATGATGATAAGGTATGTGGTGCTCCTGATCTGCAACACTTAAAATATTTAACAGCATACTGTTCAGTTACAAAAATAAACCAGTTTCACGTTTTGTGTTACCCGAGGGGTTTTAAGATAGAGAGTCTTGTTCCCTTCACCTTCATCAACATGTGTCAAGACAACTCCTCCCACTTTGTGGTTTCCTGATCTTCCAATGGAGATCTATAAAGTATCGTTATAATTACATAAACATCATTAAAGATGAGAATAGAGGTGCCTTTTTTTGGGGGGGGGAATGATTCTTGTGTTTGACCTCAGATAATAGTGAATTATGATCAAATTCTTAACCGACAACAATCTGAAGTAAAAATGGGTTGTTGACTTTGAGATCTAATGAATGACCCCTAATATATTTGTATTAGTCAGCATGACTCCCTCTTGTGTCGCAACTTTCATATAATTGATGCACAATGTCCAATTTGCTTGGTTACCTGCACAATATATGAGACTGTGTCCATGCTTCTAGATACTTAATTATATAATTTGAAATTGCATAAATACTTATTAACTGAATATTCTGCCCACTTAGAATGAGATGACCAAAACTGAAAATATTTAATCATACATGCTGTTGCGTTCTCTGCCTCCATTACCTAATTTTGATCTTGCTTATTTATGTGGTTAAGTGATGTTTATTTATGCTTCTGCTTTTCTTTGAAATTGTAGAATGTTCAGGAGTTGGCAAAGAAGGCAGCAGAAACAGTCGTCTTGGTTATTGATGACGAAGGCACAGATTCTTTGATCTCCGAGCTTCTAAAAGGCGTTGCTGATAATCAGGCAGGAAATGTTTGTTGTTGACCTGCAATATTCTCTGGACCACCTCTGAGTCCTGCACAAAGAATAAAATAACTACTAGCAAAGAATCCTAATTGATTGCTTATTCATTCTTCCAGGCTTCGATAAGAAGAAGTTCTTCGTATCTGATTGGGTACTTCTTCCAGAATAGCAAATTGTATCTGGTTGATGAAGCACCAAACATGATATCTACCTTGATAGTTTTGCTTAGTGATCCCGATTCTGCTACAGTTGCGGTAATGTCCAAAAGGATATCTAGTGTTGTATCAGTTTAGGTTCTGCATTTTTCACCCTGTGACATTTTCTATAGGTTGCATGGGAAGCATTGCTGAGGGTTGTAAATTCAGTGCCTAAAGAGGTTCTTCCTTCATATATTAAGCTGGTCCGGGATGCGGTGTCTACATCTAGGGACAAAGAACGCAGAAAGAAGAAAGTAAGTTTTGACAGTCTGCTATTTTGTAATTGCAACAGATGGAAGATACCTTGAATGAGATACGGAATTTTTTTTTATTAAATTCATCTGCTGAAGATCAGTTATTTATGATTAAGTTATGAGCATTTATTCCTTGGATACAGGGAGGACCTGTTCTAATACCTGGATTTGCTCTGCCAAAAGCTCTTCAACCTGTACTACCTATCTTCCTCCAGGTACTAAATCGAATTTCACTGAAGTTGATTATCTAGATATCTGCAGTCTGAAAGTAGTTGGTTTTCGGCCCTCACCAAAAAGGGGCTAAAAAGAACAAAATAGAAACAGAATAAATATCATAAAGTGATCCCCCCCCCCCCAAGAAAATTGCTGTCTGGAATAGCAACTGAGCACTTTCAAATCTATGCAGCAATTTAATTTTTCTTGTCAATGTTCTTGGTTCTGCGTGCAGCTTCTGGAGAGTGGTACTATATTAATCATTTTTTAAGTTATCAACTCGGAACTTTCAAAATTGTTTTTCTTATTTTTTTATGTTTTTGAATAATTGAATGAAGAATCTAGAAGCCGTATGTTTCATGTTTATTATAACAGTTATGCTTATGAAGCCTGTGATTGATGTCATATCATATTTTCTTGTATGTTTTCGTTTCAAATTCTTCTTATATTAGCTTCTTAGAAGACCTGATGTGTAATTTTATGTTTCTCAGGGTCTTATAAGTGGATCTGCTGAACTAAGAGAACAGGCAGCTTTGGGTCTTGGCGAGCTGATAGAAGTGACAAGTGAAAAGGCTCTGAAAGAGTTCGTTATTCCAATTACAGGGTATGTGATATGATATTTTTTATTCACGCGTTTAAGCTGAAGCTGCTTAGTGCTCAATTAGATACTTCTCTTTGGGTTTTCCTGACATATAAAACATTTTGGTTCTTGGACTGATTTTTACTTTTCACGGAGATTTAGTATTATTTCTGACCATGCTTTGTGGGAATCTTAGTTGCTAATTTATCTTACAAAACCTTTGTATATATATATTTTTTTTTCAAATTTATATTATCAAAGAGAAAATCTACTTCTAATTCGGTGATGTCCTTTTCTATTTGAAGTATTTTAATATCAGAATAATTATGTGTGTACTTATATATTATATTTTTCATTAGAATACGTTTTCACTTAAATATTTAGACAAATTAATTTACTGCACAAATGTCATCATATTCTGTACACAGTTATCAGCTTCCTAACTGGTTTGTCCCTTGCATGACCCTTTGACGTTTCTAAAGTAAGTTGAACGCGCACATTAATCTTACATGTGCTTTTCTTTAGCCCACTGATTCGCATCATAGGAGACCGATTTCCTTGGCAAGTAAAGAGTGCAATTCTGTCAACTTTGAGTATCATGATACAGAAGGGTGGTATTGCACTAAAGCCTTTTCTTCCCCAACTTCAAACAACTTTTGTCAAGTGTCTACAAGACAATACAAGGTTAGTTCATGGGAATTTTGCTCAATTTAATGCTATCTGTTAGGCCTTTACCCGTGGAGTGATATTGGCATGGAGAACTAATTTACTTATTTAAGCCTTCATTTCACCATCCTATATTGTGTTGTAGGACTGTACGTTCAAGTGCTGCATTCGCCCTTGGAAAGCTTAGTGCTCTCAGTACCAGGATCGATCCCTTAGTTGGTGATCTTTTGTCTGGTCTGCAGGTGAACTTCAGAAATTCATCTTTCATGCTCAAGTGGGCTTAAATCTCTAGAATATAATCAAACTCATTATTGGTTACCAGGCATCAGATCTTGCAATTCGGGAGGCAATATTGACAGCTTTGGAAGGCGTGATAAAGAATGCTGGGAAAAGTTTAAGTAGTGTGGTTATAATACGTGTCCATACCCAGCTAAATGATATCATATATAGTGAAGATGATCAAATACGAAGTTCTGCTGCCAGTATCTTGGGAATTTTATTGCAGGTGAATGGCAGTAATCTTTGCAAGTTATTATAACCTATGACATTATTTCATGAACTTGTTCTTATTCTCCATGGACCTTAAATAATTTTTATTCTAGAAAGTCTGGTCCCAGTTAAAATTATATATGTGTATTATTCATAGGTCAAGAGGAAAGTGGTGTTCTATGTGTTGATGAGTAATGATATTTGTGTGACAGTACTTGGAAAACGCTCAGATTTCTGAAGTACTTACGGGAGTAACAGATTCAGCCTCCTCTTCTACTTGGACTACAAGGCATGGATCTATTCTTGCTATATCTTCCATGCTTAGGCATAATGCTGCCATAGTTTGTGCCTCTCCATTGTTTCCAAGCATTATGGAATGTCTGAAAAGTTCAATGAAGGATGAAAAGGTATGTCCTTGTTTTATCACTTGAATTTTCACATGAAATTTTATCACCAATTGAAGTTACTTTAACACAATAGGACTTTCTAAACATCAATTTGCCATCACAGTGGAATGATAATTTTAGGGGAGTTATTTTGTGCCAGGAGCCATCTTTAACACTTATTATGCCAACGATGGCTTGTGATGGGTTGCTAGGTGCAATGCCTATCTATATTCAGTTTCATGTATATTAGAACGGAGTTGGCATTCTGATTATTGAATTTTCAGGAGTTATATATTTTTTTGGTAATGCCTTATGCTTCTAATACTTTGGTTTTATGTAGTTCCCTGTTCGAGAATCGTCAGTTCGAGCTTTGGGAAGACTTTTTCTATATCAAATCAGGAATGATCCTTCAAACACTGCTGCGCATGTGGCTACTTTGAACTATTTGGTATTGGCAATGCAGGATGACTCAAGTGAAGTCAGAAGAAGGGCCTTAAATGCTCTGAAGGCAGTTGCCAAAGTACATATGTTGCATCATCATGACTACAATAGTAGCTTATTTTATGTAACTCTATTAAATGTAAACCTTAACTACTTAATCTTGAAAATTTATGCAGGCAAATGCCCAGGGGCTCATAATTCATACTTCTTTATTTGGACCTGCGCTTGCTGAATGCCTAAAGGATGGATCTACGCCTGTTAGGCTAGCTGCAGAAAGATGTGCTCTGCACAGCTTCCAATTGTCAAAGGGTATGCATTTCTTGCTTCCTGTTGCCGCTAAGTTATCTTGATTTCCAATTTTGAAGCCAACTCCATGATCCAGATTTCTGCTTAAGTTTTGGTGATGTGGACTTCCCTGCTTTAGTTCATTCCTAACTCCAGGTCTGCTTGTCTTCCAGGAACAGAATATGTTCAAGCTGCACAAAAATATATCACAGGTTTGGATGCTAGAAGAATATCAAAACTCCCGGAACACAGGTGAGAAATTTTGTTCATCTCACCTCTTGCGGATCTTAGTGGATGCTTTTTAATGCTATTTTTCTTGCACTCTTGGTACCCATATATTTAAGAAATTGTGTGGCTGTTACAATTGTTCTTTCTTCTATGCAAAATATTTCTGCAATTACGTGTGCCTCTAATTTAACCTTTCTTTTCTCATCTTAAGCCTTCATTTAATGATGTTTAAATGTACCACTGATGTCATAATAAACGGAATCTCGCAAATTAATGGTGCATGATGTGGTCTAAAGTCTTTGCATTGTTTTCTGGTACAAATTTTATTAGACATAGACTGCAAGCTTTTCTCAAGTATGTAAAATGTTTAACAATCCCGACATAACTGGCTCCATTGGTACAGTGATGACAGCGAAGAGAGTGAAGGTGAGGTCAGTGGCTGATTAAGACTTTGAAGTGCAGTTTTGACCTATACAGTTTGGGCCCGTCGTTGAAGGTTTCTTGAATCTCTTGAGCAGGGAGAAACGGGGTCAAGTTAATACCCCGGAATCCCCTTTTTGTTAAGAGGATCCGATACACCCATATATACTCAAGTATACACCCACTGAAGAAGGGCACTTCCTGGTTCATCTCTGTTTTGTAATTGCTGATGTTGTCGACAGCCATTTTGTCCTTGCAGAGGAACTCAGAGTGAGATCCTGTTTCTATATAAACGTTTCTGGAACAATGAAATCTACGGCTAATGAAAATTATAGTGTTATTCAAATGTCCTGAATTAGGGGTGTGTGAGATTTCATAGATTTTGTATTTATGCTTTGGTTTGATTTGATTTGAGCATCCAAATTGCTGGTCGCTTTGTTTGGCGTCTTGCGGTTGAAAGGTGGTATAAGTACTTAGAATTTGTTGAAAGCTGAAATAAATGTAACACATAAGTTTTCGTTCAGATAAATATCAAATTATTTTTCTTTTCAATGTAAAGTTTAATACATAAAAGTCAAAATTGCAAAAGTAGTCCTATATGTATAGGTGGTAAAATTAGTCCCGTAGTATTTGATTGATAATTTTAATCCTGTAGTTTCAATTTAGTGGCAATTTTAATCACTCTAACAAAAAATTGTTAGATTTTTTAGTTGGACAAATTGGGGCGTAGAATTTTAAATTGGTTGAGGGGAAATGATGGGTTGGCAAAGGCGAAGCTTTGGCCAGAAGGCTAGCGTCGAGGTCATTCACCAGACGGGAAAATTGAGGGATGAAATGTTATGATTCAAATTCAGCTGAAGTATTAGGGTTCAAATTGACTTAATTCGAATCCTAGCATTCCATCCTTCAATTTCTCCCTCTAATGAACGATCCTGATGCCGGCCTTCTAACAGTAGCTTCGCCTTTGCCAACCCATCATTAACCAATTTTCATATATGTTCACTCCCTTTCAACTAATTTTCATTTTCATTCATTTCCCCCCTCGTATTGGTAGAGAAAGGCGAAAGATAGTCTTTTCCCCTTTATTTTTAATTTTTTTCTTATGTCAATATCTTAAGAGGATATTGTGCATTTAATTCAAACTTAGTTGGCAATCGGAACCCTAAACGCCAACTTGTCCGATTAATATTTGGAGATTTTTGGTCGGAAGGACTAAAATTACCACTAAATTGAAACTTATAGGACTAAAATTATCAATTTCAATATTTATGGGATTAATTTTGCCACTCCCCCATATATGCAGGACTAATTCTGCAATTTTGTCTGTGTATGTATATAAATTTTTCAATGTCAGTTGCCTCTAAACTCTTTTAACAATCATCTACTGAGTCTTGAGTCCGGCGTATCCTCTTTAATTCTGGAAGTGGAAATTATAAATAAGAGTTGCGTTTGTTACGAAATTAATTCTTATGAGACTTCATAAAAGTTAGATTTAGGAAATACTATGTTGTGAGAAAAATTAGGAGAGCTGAGCAGAACTGCAACTGAAACCAATATAATATCATGAAACAGGTGGGCAATTAGCATTAGAATTCTATAATTTATGGACAATCAACCTTAAAGTATGTCGACTTATCAAGTAATTGAGATTTAGTGAGTCCCTTGTGATTTATTATTTGTGAATTGAGCTCAAAATTAAAAATTTGATTTAGTGGAAAGAGGAAAGTTTAGTATACTTTCAACTCATATTGCCAACACAAAATACAAGGGGAAAAAAGAAAGAAAAGAAGTAGAAGATTAAATGAAAATTAGTAATAAAAGAATCAAAATACAACGTTACTACTATTATAACATGTACTAAAATGTAGAATGCGTGAATGAGTACACTGTACATTCATCAACTTAACACATTAGGCTTCTGCAGTCTGAGAACTCCAAATACAAATCAAGTTTAAGATCCAACAACACAATTCACATGATAGAACGACGCTATTTCCTAAGGTGTCTGATGATCAAGACACTGTCAGATAACCTTGTAAATCCACCAATAACCCAGAAAACCAGCAGCCCTTTTTCCCAAGAGCCTGTGTCTCATAACTCTGTACGTTTCTGGTAAATAAAACATAAAATTGCATTTAAAGCACAATCAAAAACTATATTCAATTTGTAGTATACTTTGGAATACAAGAGCAGCATAATTAAACCAAACCTAACACCACAAAGACGTTCAAGTTCCGCGGTCCCGAGTTTGCAAATGCCATCATTATCAGTAACAGGCACGTCGAGATGCAACACATGAAATGCTATCAAAGTTAGCTCTCACTTGTAGGCACAGAGGAGAATGCAATTTCTTCATTGTCTTGTGTTGTGGCTTCCATAATAGAGCTGTCCAGCCAAGAGACCTTTCACATTACATCCACAAGCCAGATTCACTGCCCTGCCAATAAAAGGACTGTGGCTTTCTTTAATGATTCGCACGCTTTCCTCAGATCATATTCTGTGTGAGCAGCAGAAACAAATAATCTGATTCCAGCAGGTAACTTGCACTTGTCTGTTGTTGATATTTTTGAAGTTGCAACGGAGATGGAGTGTTCTTTCAATAACTGCAAACACATCATCTGGTTCTCAGCGCATCATATTTATTTTTGGCAGAGAGTGAAACAGGTCCAACACAGACACATAGACATGGCTTAAGAGTTGAGACCACTTACATGATTAGCATTATCTTCCACAACTCGAAGATCAACCTTTATGGATCCTGTGGACCTCTGCAGTCTCAGAAAAACTATCGGTGATTCCAGATCATTGACTATTTCAAGGCCTTGGAGGTCTGACAAACCTGCTGTAATCCATACATGATATCAGGCAGAGAATTTTTTATGGGAACACATTCTGCTACCCAATATCCTACCAATTTATTTAGCAAGTACCAACAAGCACTGAAACTCTCTAATTCTCCAGCAAGAAATTTTACAATGACGATGTCATACCATTGTTAGGGAGACATAAAAACTACTTGACAAAAGAAAATACTATCTACAAGGATATAAATAACTTATAGGATAAAGATGCATCCAATTCCTTAAAGATTGCTCAGATGCTTAGTTTCTGACAAAAATAACGAACAAGGCAACACTGGAGCCCATTCCTCCAATAAAACAAAAAATGCATGAAAGGGGAAAATGGATCAATTGAAACATCCTAGGGGATTAGCAACAAAGTTGAAGGTTGAATGCTCCAACCTAATACATAAAACCAATTTTATTTTGAGTTGGAAATATGTATGTGTTTCTATGCAAGAGTGTATGATATAAAAGGTGCGATAACTGAGGTTTTTAAGGCCATCTAAAATGAGCCACTACTTTCCATTATTTAAGACATGCTTTATGCGTATACCACCCTAAACACAGGAAGCCTACTCAAGTGCTACTAGAGTTCCTGATGAGGTACACATTTATGTTGGTTTCAGGGAGGCATCCAGAATACCTATCCTTTTGCCAGCCAAAGACACAGCAGGTAAACCTAGACCATTCAATCTCCCAAAACTAGGGTTCGGATTTGCATTCATAATGGACACCAAAAAACATGCACCCCTGGTGATCAATCACTCGAGAACTTCCGTGCAAAACCCTCCTTCAGCAGCCAATGCATGTCCCATTGAGGCAGTGACAATATCCACCTTCGCAATCTAGCAAAAAACTAGTGGAATGGAGAAGATGACAAAATTATACAACCAATTAATCAGCAAGGTGGTGAGAACTTACTGGAACTTTGGAACTTTGCAATGTTTAGTTAGACCTCTACCAGTACTTCCAAGAACTCCAAAAGAATTTCTTTCATCTAGTATACCCAGAATTGGTATTTCTCCTTCAATTTGATGATTTCATCCAGTAGCGCAATTTGACCAGAATTCTGGAATTACACCAGATCAGTCAGAAGAAAACTTTTCATGATCCAGCACAAAACTCCGAAGTAAGTTGCTTGACCATGGAAGTCAAATAGGAGTGAAGACACAAATATATTGACAGCACAAGTCCTCATTTTCCCATATTGAATAGAATTCATCTCCCACAAACACCCACCATATCAGTGAAATTTCAACGAAGACAAAAAACAAGACACAAAGAATAATTAAAACTAATGTTACGGCTGCAAGAAAAAATACCTGATAGACAGCTTCTACAATGATATGACGCCTAAGCTTCTTAGCTCGTCTGCTCTCGTGCGTAACATTCTCCAGAATGCTTTCTAAAGACAACATGTCATTGTGCTTGAAATAAACAACAGTACTCCTAGAGAGGTGAAGGCCATTTTGTATTCCCCAATGGACGCCCTCGTCACTGTAAGAGCCACCAACGCCCAAACAAGAGAGGAAAAAGAGGAAAAATGATCAATGTTCAAAGAATTAATTTGAAGAGATTACTTATCTGCCACAAGAGAAAAATGAAGTAATCTCTAAATTATCACATTTACCAAAGTTACCACATTAAAATGCACAAAACTCTAAGTTACCACATTTACCAAAGTTCACTACTTGTAGCTTATCATGCCCTAAAAGACCAAGGTAATTTGCTGCTGGGAAGTTCACTACTTCTCTACCATTGACTACACTCTACACTGTGTGGTCCAGCAGCACTGCATAAAGGAACTCATATGTAACTACGAATCTAAAAGTTCACAGCATAGTCTTGAAACTAAAGTCTTAAGTGCAAAAGAAATTTCAGCTGTGAATCAGAAGAAATGCTATCATTTCAGTGAAGAACTAATGTCACACAAAAAGGTCATGCATGTAAATTGAAGCAATGCCATAAGAGGAAATGAAATATTTATGTTCCACCTATTTTGTTAATACTTATTATATTTCTTCAGGTGAACATAATAATTAAGCTGAAAAAAGGAGAAATAAATTTAATTTCCACATTATCTACAGAAAAATTGAAAAAACGGTCGGATAAAAAAAAATCACCTTTCCAATACTGGAGGTTCATACTTCATGTCTTCAGTAATAGAAGGAATGACGTTTTCTGGGATGCATTCATCCATAACTCATCTACTTTGAAATCATATCCTATACAGCGCATAACTTCAAGCCTTCTACTCGAAGATCAAGATTCAGATTCAACAAGGACTGTATAAACTACTATGTGTAGTATTATTTCACAGTATTCGTTCTTTATGAAAACAGGAAACAGGATATATATATATAGATATATATATATATATACACTGTAAACAATCCTCTAGTAAGCCAATAGATAAGGGCTGGAAACTGTAGTAACGAAATTAGCAAAATAGAGTAGAATGGAATGTCTTCGTATGCAAACTAAAGTAGATTAGAACAACTTTGTCCAAAATCCCAGATAGGGGAACATTGCAATCAGTAGTCTCATCAAAAGTGGAGTATCTCCCTTTGTTCTCCTCCTTAATTTTACTTCCGCTTGAGCTCTTGGTTCATTTGCGTTTTTAGCAGATCCAACACGAGGTTCCTTATCCACTCTTTGTTGATTATCTAGCTCGTCCCATCCATTGAATCTTTGTTGTTTACATTTCTCATTTTTGGTAGAAATATTATTTGCATCTACCCATGACTTATAATTCCCAGCTTCCTTTCCCTTCTGAGTTCGGAATTCTTTTTCTTTTCTCACTCTAGTACGGTTTGTGGCTCCAACAAAAGGCCTCTTCTTGTTCTTAGGTCTTGGTCTTGGGGGTTCATTGGCCCTTCCCAATAATGCTTCAGCAGCCAAAGAAAGTGCTGATTGGGCAAGGGGTAGTGCCAAGGCCATGATGATAGTGTCAGGTCCCGTTCCAAGCAGCAACGAGATGATAACTGCAGGAATCATCCACCCAAAGGCTCGAAAAATCTGCAGTAAAGCTAACACCATTGCATCATAAAAAGTGCAAACAAAATTCCCGGCATGACTACTTAGCATCATGTGTAGTGAAATATTAGCTGAAAATGAGTTGCCCTAGAATGCATCTTACGAAATTGTAAATCACTAGTTACTGCGCCTAAGAGTACAAAATCGTAAAATTTCTCACTTTTTCAACCCTACTCTGCCCATGTGAACTTTAAAATTTAAGACAGGTGAGTATAAAATAATCAAGCAACGAATTTCTCATGGGTTTGCCAAGATTCACTACAACTATGGGATAATATTATCTTAACTCTACATTAATAGCACTGAAGATATAGCAAAAAATTGAGTCCAAAAGACTACCTTAAAAACCCAATTAAACCCAATGGAAGCTTCGAGAATCCCAAACCCTTCGTCGTCTTCGTCGTCGTCTTCATCAGACCACCAAATCCTCTCTTTCGCTGAGTTTCTGAAACTATACTCCTCATCATACTCCTCCGCCACATAAGAGTCTGTAAATCTGGAGCGCTGCCTGGGGTTTACATTCTTCTCCCAATCCCACCGCGAGCCGCCGCTCCGGCCACCGGAAAAACACCGCCACCAAAGAATTTTACCATCACCATAACCATCATCCAAGAACCGACTATAACAATTACGGCAAATTGGAAGGGGGAAATGGCAGAGAAATTGAGAGCCCATCATCAACGGTGACGATTCATGAAAGCCCCATTATCGGGAGTAAATGAAAAATGGAAAGTAGAACAATTCCATCACGGGGTACAATATTGTGATGCAGTCACTTTATCCACTAACCCAATTTGATTGTCAGTTGGTCTTCAACCTGCAAAAGTAGGAGTGAAATGTCCATATTGCCCTTAACATTTCCTATATGTACATATAACACCCTAACAAATTCAACATTACAAAAACTTCCAAATTTATAATATATATGCTTTGTTATTTATTATCTTCCGATTATTGTTTATATAAAAATTCAATAAATTAATTGTACATTTAAAGATATAATCATCAATATAGAACTAAAGACCAACTAATATTTTGATTTCACAAAAACTTTGCTTGTTCTAAATTTAAATTATTATTTTTTTCATTTGTGACGAGCAAAAATAGGCATTTATATTGATACCCCTTAAATTAACTTCGGTAAATTATACTGATACCCCTTAAATTAGATTTAATTACACAAATTTTTTTTATTTTTTATAGAATTACTAGTACACCCTCTATAGTTGTAATTGTAATTTACATCAGCAGCCCCTCAAAGGCAAAAACTTACATCAGTACCTCCTGAGATAAGTTACATGGTCTTCTCTTTACGAGGTGTATTTGTAATTTTACAAAAATGTATGGAATAACTGTATAATTAGACATAATTTTAAGGGATGCAGATGAAATTGTTTACACAATTTTTGAGTTTGCAAAAATGGCTTACAAGAATAAAAACAAAACGAAGTTTTATAATTTATTTAAGAAGATGTAACAGTATCTGAAGTAAAGATTATCCCATGATTCTTACCCTCGAATATCGATCGAAGGGCTTACAACATATTTTTGGATGTAGATGCATAATGTCCTCCGGTTGTGTGGAGCAAATTACATGTTATTTTGAATTGTGGTAGGCTTGAAAACTTAATATCGAGGAAGATATGGAACCTTTGCAATTGCAACACTTTCATCACGACATACAGATTTGTTGTAGTCTTGTGTTGTTGTGTGTTGACTTGTTGTACAGTGATGGCATCTTTTTTATAGGCACGAGTAGCACTTAAAAAATTTGGACTCACTTCAATTGTATTTACACACCATGGACTTTGACATAAATTAGTCTCTTGACGTGTTGTATTTGAATATATTTTGACCCTATTTAACCGATCCAACATAGAATAAATAAATTTATACTTATCTTGAACTGACTCATAAAATGCATAATGCCTAAATTTAGTGCGGGCTTATTTATTATCTTAGATATATGTAAAATTCAAATTTATTATGAACTTTAATTTGAAACCTAATTATTAGTCAATTTATTTGGAATTTTAATTGATTATTTGTTCCAAAATTTTCGACACACAGTAATTTATCCTAGAAAACATGAAATGACCCAAAAAAAAATGTATATGTAGTGGCATCTTTATAAGGTTAATTAAATTCTATCGACACCTAAAGTGCGGTCTAATTAAACAAACACCTTTTGTCATTCGTAAAATTACAAGTAAATTCTTGCCACATAATATAGGGTGTACTTGTAATAACAACTCCAACATCAAGAATGTACAATAATTTTACATTGAATAGAGTATTTGTGTAATTAAATTTGATTTTAGATAGTGTCCGTATCATTGACCTAATATCAAGGGTGTAAATGTCATTTTGATTAGTTTCATTTATGTGGTACTATTCCCTCACTTTTCTTTCAATATAATTCCTAATTTACCCTTATATATTTGGGAAAACTGCAGCGCACCCTTTGTGATATGGGTAATGTGCATGATACCCCCTGTGATATAAAAAATACCAAATTACCTCGTGAAAATTTTATTGTAGCAATTAGACCCATGCGAGTCCAAGGTGTGGCACACATGCCAATGTTGCAGCTGGGGGCCATATTTATTTTATATTTTAACAATTCTGCCCCTCCTTCATCAAATGAAAGAGGTTAAGAGCAAAATACCACCTGTGTTAGTGATAAAGAGCAAATTACCCCCTGTATTTTAAAGTGCACCAGCTTGCTCATCTGTTATTGTAATTTCTCCTTCTTCCACTTGTTTCTCACTTAAATTTCAGAAATGGAAGCTGAAAATGTACAGAAAAATTAAGCACAAACACTAAACAAAATTGACAAAAATATAAAATTGAATTCCATTAGAATGGATTGAAACCTGATATTGTTTTTACTGCCACATTGCAAGTTTGAATGAAATCCATATCTACAAACATTGAGTGTCATATTATAGACAAGTTTTGCCACATTTAGAAAAGGAACAGACCATTTACCCAAAAAAAAAAAAAAGGCCATTAACAAGATAAAGATGCAGTCTAAACTACTCTTCTTGTCTTCTCTTTTATCTTTACTTCATTTTGTCCAAAACTTGTGAAATAGTTGTCTCTTGTTGTATCTCTTAGTTGCAAGTACTGAAAAAGTTGCTGGAGTATCATTCCCCAACAAGGATGCATTTCTAGGGCCTTGATAGCCTACTTGTTATTGCATTAAATTTGGATTTAGAAAAATATTGCTGCAACTGGGTTTATTTAAAAATATTTTAATAAAGAAGAGCATACATGGATTGCAAAGCTTGGTGCAGGTGTAGGTGGTTGTATTACATTTCTGCTTTTTCTCTTTCCTTTTGCTACAGCCTGCAAATTGTGATCAGAAATGAGTTTTAAAATAAAGGTGAAGGGATAAAATAGAAAGAGCATAATTCATTGAACAGGCTTGATGTTAGATATCCCAACTTAATACCATGCAATTTTAATCCCTAAATGTAAATGAAGACATACAACAAAAACAATTGTTCAATTCCTCTGCATTTGCACTACTGCAATTTTACCGGGTAGTTATACTCTGTTCAATTCAATTGAGAGTACTTATTTTTTAAGACTTCAAAAAAATAAGCAGCAGAAAAATAACCTTGTTTAGAAATCTTAATCTACCAAGCCTTGGTCCATCCTCGATTCCATAAATGTCAACTAAAATCTCGTAATGATGCTCATCAACTAATTCTCCAACTTCCAAGCAAGCCTTGATCCCCGTATCAACACAAACACATTATAGAGATCAATCTAAATAACCAAATATATTCAAAGTGTAGTAAGGATTATTCGACTTCAATCAAGAGAATTGTAGAACTCATTTGAAGCTTTAGAATTACTCACAATGAACACTCAAAATCCATTTTCCTTCCAACACACCCATTAAAAATTTGAGTGTCCTTCTGCATGCCCGATTCTCATTTGTGGAGGCAATTACATGGGTGACACTTGAGTCCCAATTCTTCAGTATCGTTACTCCACATGACAAAATCCACAATCCCCCAAAAAAGGTATAAAACATACTAAACCCTAATCTGCTTTCCAAATGAAGAAAATACAGAAAAATAAAAATAAAGTTATTAAAATACTTACCGAGTTGCTTCGTTTTAATATTCAGTCATTTTAATAGGGTTCATGGTTCAGTCGCCTCTCTTCCTCTCTCTCCAGAAACAAAGTCGACAATAGAAACTCTAAGTTTGACTAGCAGTCAGTCTTTTCAAATATAAGGAGGGATATTTTTGTCTTTCATCCTTCACACCAACGTTTAGTTCGTGCAGGGAGGCAGTGTGCTACATTGTTTGATTCACAGGAGGGTAATTTGCGTTTTTATTTAACACAAAGGGTAATTTGCTCTTTATCACTAATACAGGGGTATTTTACTTTTAACCCTTATATATTTTTTTGTTCTCATAGCTCGATTTTAAATATTGTGTTGGATAAACCTGACTGACTAGAGTCCGTATAAAAGCCTTTTTTTTTTAAATATATTTACCAAATTGCCCTTTGAATGGAAATATGAAAAATGAACATTTGGATCTAGTTGTTGTTATAATAATAATAATAATAATAATAATAATAAGGAATAATTACACTCTGCTATCTTGAGTTTGGTGTAATTACACGTAAACCCCATATGGTTTGAGAAATTACATCTAACACCCATGAGTTTTTGCTTCCATATATTAAAAATCTATATTTACTCCTGATTGACTTATTACTAATTTAACTTACGTCTTCACGTATTAATGCGTGTGAAGAAGTATGTGTATCTTCACCATTATAAGGGTACTTTAGTCAAAAAAAATTCTTGACCTTCAATAAATGAGTAATAGGTCAACTGAAGGTAAATATTAATTTTCATTCAGTTTTTTTTGTTAATATCAGCAAATTCAATAAATCTTGACTAATGGATGGACTTATTTGTTAGACCAAAGTAAATCTCAGGGGTGCTAAATGTAATTTTTCAAACCACAGAGAACAACGTGTGATTACATCAAATCGCAGGAGAGGAGAGTGTAATTATCTCTAATAATAATAATAATAATAAAATAGGGGTAACAACAAACAAATATGTACCTAATTAATAATATATGAGAGGACATTAAAGTCATTGTGCACATGAAACTATGTGAAGAGTCAAAATTCCAGACTTCCAGACTTGGAGAGTTAAAGAAGCTGACACCCCCCCCCCCTCTTAAAATAATAATAATTATTATATTATTATTTATTTTTTGGGGCTGAATCCCATTCGAGATTCGAGAATTAATGGAACCTCAAAAACATTAATTAATTCACATCTAATTAATTTTAATCATTATTTAATAATCGAAAATATTTAATTATTTTTTGCATTAAAAAAATTGTGAAGATAGGTGCAGGTAGCAGGTCCACATGCTTGGGACATGGAATTTTCCCACAAGAAAACAAAATAGAAGCCTCCCCCACGTACGTTACTCTTTTAGAAAATAATAATTATTATTATTATTTTGTCTTCATTATAAATTAATTAAATTAATCAATTTATTAATTTGCTTCATAAGTTTAAAATTAATTTAAACCCTATAATTAAAGTAAAGGGTTGTATTAATTATTTATCAAAAAATTAAATTTTTCCCTACACTGTAAATCACTTCCGTTTAAAAATCATGATAAATCAATATTGTGTCTATTGTGAATCTATGATCAAATAAAACCAGTACTTTATATAATTTCAGCAACGATCAAAATATCTTTCATGATTTCTCATTAGGGCTAGCGTCTTGAACTCGTGTGCATGAATAATAATTAATGGTCGATGCGTAAGTATTATTAATTTGTATTTATTATAATTTTTTATTTTTAATTATAATTATAATAAATTATATATAACAAAAAGTCATATGTTTCTGAAATATTTTAATATTAAAACAATAATTGTTTGGAGGAAAAGGGATATGAATTTCTTGATTCCAAAGAAAATTAAGAGCTTTTGCAAATATTTAATATTTTCCCATCTTACTTGCAAGAGTAATAAATGTTACAATTATATATATATGCTTACAAAGAACAAAAAGAGACATTAAAATCTTTTGCCTTGATTCTTCTTCTGATTACTGGGCCATATATATATATATATTTGTTTATTTAACTAATTTTAGTGGTAGATTTATAAAATTTAAATAAGTTAATTAGCCACATATATAAATATTGATTTTCCAAAAATAGTGCATGCTCTAGCACATGCATAACTATACTGTAAGTAATTAATTATATTGCACTCTATCATAATTTATGTTAATTATATAAAACTAAAATTAATGATCAATACGGAATAATTTTGAAGGATTAAATGCAATTTTGGTCCTCTAATTATAGCCAAATTTCGTTTTAGTCCTTTAACTTGTGAGGGTTTGGACTTGGTTCTCTATGTATTTTAATTGTTCAATTTTGGGACTTTTTTCGCCGGAAAAACATATATTTTCGCTCTAGTTTCACCGCTACCTTCTTTCTAAAAATTTGCCGTCGTCACTCAATATTGCTGAGAGCCACATATACCGTTCGACTCCCCAGCTCAAGACGAATAAAACCCCTCAATCAATTTCAGGTTTCGATCACCACAAAAACTGGGCTTTCACCTTCACCGCTGCAGCCTCTTCGCGTCAATTTGCTGCAGTCCATACGAACGGCGGTCGCGGACTACCACAGTTCGACTCGCCTCTTCCTTGCGACTCTAACGAGACAAGTCCCAGCTATTTTCATCAACGTGGTGTGGAGATCCAAGGATTTGAAGTTCACGGCCATCGTCCGGCAGAATGGATATTTTTCTGGCAAAAAAAGTCTCAAAATTGAGCAATTAAAATACATAGAGGATCAAATCCAAACCCTAACAAGTTAAAAGACTAAAACGAAATTTGACTATAATTAAAAGACCAAAATTGTATTTAATCCTAATTTTAATTATAATTAGTTAGGTGGCTGTGACAGACATAGTTTTGTAGATACCAATAAAAATAACTGCACATCACTATTACAAAAAATCAAAAACCAAAGAAATCATGATAACATTAAGGGTTAATATATTACATTGCCTTTTTTATCAAATTTGGTGTAATTATATATAAATTTTTTATAATTTAAAAATTATATTTATTAATCGTAACGTCTGTTTGTGTTTAATAAATAAAAGTGAATGTAAGTCCAAATTCACCAAAACATGTAACCAGTACTGTGTGTGTGGGAGGGGTGCATTAAAGAAGGGAGAAAGGGGGTAGGTCTGTATTAATTATTAATTATTTATAATGCTCTGATTATACATATATATATATATGTGTGTGTGTGTGTGTGGATGGATACTTCTTATTTTCCTTCTTTTGATCTCATTGTGGAGCAACTGTGCGTGTGTGTGTGTGAAATGAAGAAGGGTCATTGTTGATAGATATGTATCTATAAATCTCAGGCAGAGAAACATAAATATTCACATATATATATATATATAGAGAGAGAGAGAGAGAGAAAGGAGAAAGAGAGGCAATCATGAGTTTGATGGTAGCTGAATGTGTTTGGGACTGAGTGCATATTCCATCTCTCTGCTTAATTGCCCTGCAACCACCTCCCTTTAATTCCCCAGCAACTCTTCTTCACTCCCTTACTCTTCTCTGTGTGTGTGTGTGTGTGTGAGAGAGAGAGAGAGAGAGAGGTATTAGGTGTATATATATATTATATATATTATGATGAGGAGATGGAATTGAATAGAGGTCATTGTCGAAGCCTGCTTTCTTGCTGGCCTGTTTTGGGGTGGGCTTATTATTAAGAGAAGGTGTAGAGTGTGGAACTTGTCTTACCCACCCACTAATGGTGTGAGAGTGTGTGTGTGTGTGTGTGTGTGTGTTTTGTTCTCTTTTTTTGGCACTGAATGAAATGGGCAGTGTTGGGAAGATTAAGGGGTTTTCAATTTCATCACCATCATCAACAGCAGCAGCTCTTGTGTTATTTCCTCTTGTGTTTCTTGCACAAGAATCCATAGCCACTTCCGCTTCGAATTCCTTAAACTACACTAACTTCAGACCACAAATCAGCAGCTTGAGACTGGCCAGGATTCAGAGGCATTTGGACGGGATCAACAAACCTCCTGTCCTCACCATTCAGGTACACACACCCCACTTGCTCTCTCTCTCTCTCTCTCTCTCTTTTCTCTCTCTTTGATTCATTTTTGTGTGTGAATTCGTTTTGTTGCAGAGCCCCGATGGAGATATCATAGATTGTGTTCATAGAAGAAAGCAGCCAGCTTTAGATCATCCTCTTCTCAAGAATCACAAGATCCAGGTATATACCCCCCCTACATCCCCATTATACCCTCTCTCTCTCTCTCTCTCTCACACACACACACACAAACACACACTGGAAGGTGGAAAAAGAGAGAGACAAAAGCAACTTTTTATTAAATTTGAGGAAACGTAACGCAAACACATACATATATACTAACTTTTTTCAGCTGCTAATTTCTCTCTTCATGGTTCCATAAGTTTCCAACTACCAACCACCTCCTTTTTTTCTCTTCACATCCACAATACCCTGCCCTCTCACTGTGTGTAAAAACAAGAAGAAAAATCACACACAAATATATATAAATTATATATATATATATATTGTCGATAAATAAATTGCTTCGTGTGTTTACATACGCTCGAAAATGGATTATATATATTCATCGAAAATTTCAATTCAAATTAGATTTGATCGAATCCAACAACAGCTATTAGGACGTTGCTATTTTGTATTTTTTCTTAAATATACAAAATATTAATTAATAATAATGTGAGATATATATATACACATACAGAGAGTTCCATCAGCAATGCCAAAGGCAATGAGAATGGTGAAGACAGATGCCGCAAAAGACAAAGCCAACAGCAGCGGCGGCGGATCCAAAGGGGTCCGGCAAACATGGCATCAAGATGGGCGGCGCTGCCCCAAGGGCACCGTGCCGATACGGCGGAGCACCGTGCATGATGTGCTCAGGGCTAAATCTTTGTACGATTTCGGCAAGAAGAAGTCCAGGTACACGCCGCCGGCGGCAGGCCGCCGTCCAGAAGCCCCTGATGTTGTCAGCGGCAATGGCCATGAGGTATGTGTCTATCTGTGTGTGTGTGTGTGTGTGTAGATTCTTGATTTGTACACACACTTATATGTGCGTCTCATAAGCAAAAGACACACACATACACATGTGGGTGTGTGTAGTGATTTTCAGTGGGGTGCAAGAAGAAATTGCATGGGGTATTTTATTATAATTATTTAAAATTATATTTTATAAATAAATAAATGTGTGAAATTATATTGATTATTGGAATTTCAATAAATTAAATTATTTGGTGCAAAGTAATTAGTGCAATTAGAATATAGAGTAAATCCGTGGCTGCCACGGCATTGTATACAGTTTTGTCATCTTTGGACACACAATTTTATGTAAAATAAGTGCTATTTTTAATTTATTAAAAACGTTTGTAATATATTATTTTATTTTTGGGAAATAAATCTAAAAAATTATAAATTAAACAATAGTAAAAATTAAGAATATTTGTGGTAGGAATTTCAGTACGTGTTTAAAAATTTAAGAAAAATAACTTAATATTTGTAAGGATTAATTACATTGACACTCCCTGAGGTTATAAGGTCAAATTACACAAAAAATCCCTATATTTTGCAAAATTGTAGCTACACCCCTGCAAGGTGTTGGTGTAATATTTTTCAAGAAGGGTTTGTGTAAGTTTTGTATTTGAATATGGAGTGCACTTGTAACTACAATTATAACATCAAAAGATATAGTAATTTTATAAAAACCCAGGGGTTTTTTTGCATTTTAACCTAACTTCAGGAGGTGTAAATGCAATTTATCATATTTATAATTTTTATCAATAAACTCAATAAACTAGACAACTGGATAAGCTAATCAACCACTGTGATAATTATTATATCACGTAACCTAAAAAATTTTAGTTCAAATTAAGTCTTATAAATTATAATGTCCAAGATTATATTTATTCTGAAATATTCATTTAAAATAATATTAAAAGGGGGGGGGGGGGTTGAATAATTAATTAAGTCTGATGAAATTATATTTGGACAATAATTTTCCCATATGAATATATGGGACTTAATTTTTATCCCACCAATGAATTTATTTATGAAATTCATGCGATTTTTTTGTTTTTTTTGGAAATGAAAAAAGACGTATCTTTAATTAATGGCATGAGTATATATATAAATATGTGTGTATTAATAAGTCGGGTTTTGATAAAAGCACGCGATAGCATACACGACGGGATCGGGGGAAGTGTACGGGGCAAAAGCGACAATAAACGTGTGGGACCCACGGATAGAAGTGGTGAATGAGTTCAGTCTCTCTCAGATTTGGGTTCTCTCCGGCTCCTTTGATGGCTCTGACCTCAACAGCATTGAAGCTGGTTGGCAGGTACCTCCTCCTTCCCCATCCACCCACACCCACACCCACACACACGCACACCTGTTTGTGTGTGTGTATTTATATATATATATTGCATCACACATACACATGATTTCTTGGGGTTAATTATTTGTTATTCTACCAGTGTCATTATAAATGCATTACTAATTATTTTCAGTGGTAATCTTTTTACTTAAATATTAAGAATAATTATATGGGTAAAATACATTGCCCTCGGAAATATTCGTCGTATAATTAAATTACCCTCTAAACTAATAAATGTAATATTTACCCCCCACAATTAAATTTTTAGCCAATATTGCCCTTATATTCTATATGTATATCTAGTTCAAAGAATATATTTCTTTTAGTAACTTTGCATTTTAAGTTAATTAAATTTTTCTTAATTGAAAAAAAAACTTGTATTTATAATAAAATAAAATATAATTAACGAGTTAAATAGTTCAAATTTTATTTTTTTATTATTTATTCTTTTAGGTAAAAAATAATATTAATTTTTTAACATATTTTCTTTAAAAAATATAATAAAATATATTTATTCATTTTTTAAAAATATTTAATTTTTGGTTAAGCATATATATATTTGTCCATTTCTTTTAAGAAGCATATATGAGTTGTGAGTTATATTATATTTATTATGTATCTACTATATATATTAATTTATACTCCACTTTTAATGTAAATTCTTCACTTATTAAAAAAATTAATTAAAAATTAATTTGGTGATGATTTAACATGCAAAATACTAAAATATATTAAAAATAATATAGTTGCTCAAGGCATGATGGGCATTTTTGTCCAACTAAGGGGGTAAGTATTATATTTGTTAGTTTAGAGTAGTAAATGTTACACGACGAATAGTATAAGATGGCAAGTGTATTTTACCCTAATTATATTTATACCCCTTTTATCTATAGTTTATTAACACAAATTATCTCTACATTTAAAAAATTATACATACACCTACTATTATAAAGTCAAATTTATTATTTTTTTTTAAGAAAAAAAAAGGTTTGAAATTCTGAAGCTGTGATGGTTGTACTAGTCAGGTTAGTCCGGAGCTGTATGGTGACAGCACCCCAAGATTATTCACCTACTGGACGGTTAGTGCTCTCTCCTCTCTCTCTATACGTTATTTTTGTGTGTATATAATATTTAATCTTTTATATTTTTAAATATATTCTAAAGCCAAAAAAAAAACTTAAGGTAGCATCAAGTCAACAGAAAAATTGATGTGGTGGTGCTAAAATGACGTGGAGTCATTTTTATAAAATTTAAATATAATAATTATTTATCTTTTGTTTAATTTTTTATGAAGAACATATTTCTTTCGTTTTTTTTTAAAAAAAAGACAATTGATATTTCTCTCATTTGTTATGACAAAAAATAATATCATTGACAAAATATTAAGTAACAATTATAAAATTATTTCGATTTAATTATTAGTGACATGATTGGGCACAAAATATTCTTAATTATAATTTTAGAAACAATTTTTTTCATTATTATTATTATGAATTGTTAAAAGTACAGTAAAATCTCTATAAATTAATAAACTCTCTAAAATAATAAAATTTTCCAGTCCTGACTTCGGGCCTTTGTAAAAAATCATCAAATTCGATTATAAGATAATAAGATAATAATTTTTTGAAAAATTTCTTTACAGATATTAGGTCCCATTAAAACTCTAAATTAATAATTCATAAATATTACAATTATAAATATTATGATAATTTGCTAAAATATGAAGTTTGTAATGCTTTACGCATTTGATCATTCATGGATGATTTTGTGATGGCTTTTAAATGAGAAGACATGGTTGGGTGTTATGAATTATTTTATTTTCATATTGAGATTTATATAGTTTATATTTCATTTATCATGCACGAATGTATTTAATTGGTTATAATAGTTATTTAAGTGCAACGAATTAATGTAAACATGTATATTTAGGTCATTTCAATGAATTAATACATGCGTCTATGAATATAATAGTTAATTGTATACAATGAATTGGTATTATACATGAATATATTTAATTAGTTACAAATAATTGATTGATGCATGAATATAATCGACGAAACATATATGAATTCATTTATTTTCAATACATATATACTAAATTTGTTGAATTTAAAAAGTTTCTCTTTTAATTAATAAAATATTAATTTATCAATAAATTAATAAAATTTTATGATTCCAAAGTTATTAATTTATAAAAATTTTACTGTATATAAGTTTTTAGGAGGGAATCTTGATATAGGTCAGAACCCAATTAAATAAATATATATAATTCTAATCCTTCGGATCGAAACTTGGAACTCCAAAAAGTCAAATTAAATGCATAGACTTTCCCAATTTTTTAATTATTAATTAATAAATTAATAAATGAACCTCGAGATTGTTCCTTGAGAAAGTCATCGTCTCCATTTCCACCCCACTATTTTATAAATATCTAAACATTTAAATAATATATCAAGATTCATAAATGTATTATTTTTTTGTACCTACTTAATGCTACTGACAATTAAATAATGTATATATATATATATATATATTCCATTTGAAGCCTTTGAAATCGCAAAGAGTGACTTTGTGTTAATATTTGAATGTACTGAATAATATAATATATACAAATGTTAAAAAATTAGGGATATTATACTTTTTTTTTTCCTGAAATTTGATATAATAACACGTAGACATCTTGTGATTTGGAGAATTACATTTAACATCCTTGAGGGTTGTTTCCATTTAATAAATAAATCATTTCGTTAGTTAAAATCTATCAAATTTGCTGATATTAACAAAAAAAATCGAATATAAAAAATCTATATATATTCTTGATTAACTTAGTACTGATTTATTACAGACCAAATAATTTTTTTTATAACCAAAGTACCCTCATACGTTTTCATACATTAATGCATGTGAGGAGATATATTTTCACCGTTATATGGGTAGTTTAGTCCAAAAAAAATATTTGGTCTGCAATAAGTCAGTAATAAGTCAATCGAGGGTAAATGTTAAATTATTATTTAATATTTTTATTAATATCAATAAATTTTAACTATCCTACACATACATAAAGAGTAATAAATACAGTTGGAATAATTAGGAGTGGAGCATTTATTTTTGCTTACCCTTCTTCTGCCTTAGCATTGATTGAATTTGCAAGGTCAAAATGGTCATTTCGTGTTATGAATTGTTTTAGAGCGATGCATACCAAGCGACGGGATGCTACAACCTTTTGTGTTCAGGATTTGTGCAGACAACCAACGAAATAGCGATTGGAGCTGCCATTTCACCGTTATCGTCGTTCGATGGCAATCAATACGACATCACCATCCTAATATGGAAGGTCCAATCAAATTACCATAATTTTTTCAAAGGTGAAATCTCCATAATGCCCTTCTCACATAAACCAATTTATTGTAGGACCCAAACTTGGGGAATTGGTGGATGGGCTTTGGTGAAAACACCCTAGTGGGCTATTGGCCCACTGAGATTTTCAGCCACTTAGCGGACCGGGCCACGATGGTCGAGTGGGGCGGTGAGGTCGTTAACTCTCGAGCTAACGGCCATCACACCTCGACACAGATGGGCTCAGGCCATTTTCCCGAAGAGGGGTTCGCCAAGGCCAGCTACTTCCGGAACCTAGAGATCGTCGACTCGGACAACAGCCTCAGCTCAGCCCATGACATATCAACCTTGGCTGAGAACACAAACTGTTACAACATCAAGAGCTCCTACAACAATGAATGGGGAACCCATTTTTACTATGGTGGGCCTGGGAAAAGCCCACAGTGCCCTTGAAAAGCCCATCTTAGGCCCAATTGCTATATTCTTTGGTTAGGGTGTAGAAATATATGCTATTTCCAATCATGTTTTTTGCTAATTTTCCATATTGGTTTTCATGTTTTGTGTGTGTTGGGGGAAGGAATTGTATGGTTAAATAAGCATCAAACAGGTGTGGAAATAGCTAACATTCTATTGGAAGAAGAAAAAAAAAGAAGTAATTATTAGTAGTTTGTATTGTAATTCTACATTTGTTACTATTAAGATTAATCTTTTTTGGTTAATTGAGTGCGTGTTTTTTCTCGTTGTTGATTTTTATGTAATCAAAACCACAAGAATGTATGGGAAAAGCCATACTAGAGAAAATTCTTCTCATTTCTGTAAAATTTTTTCATCAATTAGAAAGATGGTGTACCAAGGCATTAAATACATAATGGGCGTAACTGCCCCAGCAAATTTAACAAACTTTGTTACATAAAAGATAAAAAACAGTTACAAAGAATCCATCCCGTATTTAGGATAACTGCTGTTGTGATATCAGCGACTTGGCTAGCGACCTCAGTATCAACGACCTCATGAAGTTCAGTTGGTAATATGTCCTCAGGATGCGCATGATGACCGGTCTGGATGGCGACCTCCACATGTGCGACCTGATGTTCGACCGCATGATGTCAAGGCTAGAAGGTCGAACTCTCAACACTCGTACTTGATTTTTATTTTAAAGCCCTTCGTGATAACTCATAGTTGGAGAATATTTGTTAAATAAAAATTAATTTCACAGGGACATTTGTATTTTTTAAATAATGAACAATATTTAAAATTATGAAAAATATTAGGGGAGTATGTAACTTACCCTTATTAGAAATTGATATTTTTCCTTTTATATTCCCCTCTTCCATATGATATAAAATATTCTACAAATATCAAATACTTAAATCACCTAAATTCAATCTCATAACATATATATATATATATATCTAAAATAAAAATATAATATACTAAATTAATTATAATAAAAAAACCCAACCTTTTTTTTTGGAAAAACAAGAAATTTATAAAAATTGCTAAGCATTGAAATGGGCCATCTCACAAAAGCCCAATACCATACTAGAAATTTATGTGAAGCCCTCAACAAGAAAAAGGCTGAATCCAAACACAGAGCAAAGAGCGGCAAATCCACCACTCTCCGGAGAGCTTTCACCTTCACCCTCAACTCTGAGAAGGGACTTCGTAATATATTACGGTTGTACGTATACATACGTATATATACATAGAGGTATACGTACATACAGAGGGAGAAAGTGATGGGAGGCGAAGAAGAGATTTTTGTGACGCCTGGTGAAGTATTGGGGAAAGCCACGGAGTTGAAAGCTGGGAAGGGTGCTTATGTTTCGACCAATGATAGAACGGTGTATGCCTCCCTCACCGGATTCCGCTCCCTTACTCCTCCACCGGAGGGCTCCGACGACCCGGTAATCAATTTGAAGAACTCATCTCTGCAAAAGCGTTATTATTCTGATTTTGGGTTAAAGAATTGTTTTCTTTTTCTTTTTTGTTTGAGTTTTTTTGCGATTTAATTTGTAAAATTGTTTGTGGTTGTTTCTAGAGGCCTACGGTGGAGGTGAAAGGTCACAAGGCACATGGTCCAGTTCCTGAGCCCGGTCTTGTTGTTATTGCAAGAGTAAGCTTCTTTATTTGCTGATTGTTGCCGTCTCTGTTCAATTTCATTTGCTAGTGTGAAGGAGTATGCTGAATAATATAGCTTGCCCAGAGTAGAAGTTGCTTGTTTTGGGAATTCTTTGATTGGTACTGGAAAAGCTGTGGGGAGTTGATAGGCAAATGTACGAGGTAGTATGAGATATTGGGGTGTGACTGAGGGATCCAGGAATTGATATGCGTGTAATTTCGTCGTGTGTTTTCTTCCTCTGGGCTAAGTTACTTCCTTGTTTGTGTTGCAGCAACCTTTTTGTTAGTTATCAGAGTTAAACAGATCTTTCTAGTTGCATTTTGGTGCAAAAGCAAAATTAGTTAATTTTATTTATTTTGGGGTTTATCCTTGTCTTTTGACTGCTTATATTGGTTGTGGCAGGTTACAAAGGTGATGGCTAAAATGGCTTCAGCTGATATAATGTGTGTAGGTCCCAAGTCTGTACGAGAAAAATTTACGGGCATTATTAGGTACCGATATCTAAATGCTGGTTTCTCCAGCGTTTCCAATTATCATGATGCAATGATGATAGCTTGATTTCTGGATAAGATGCGATTTTTTGTATTCCACTAGGCAGCTGTTTCAAGCTTTGGAATTGTTGAAGTGGGTGAGAAATAACTTATAACCAACTTTGTAATATGACAGGCAGCAAGATGTCAGAGCAACGGAGATTGACAAAGTAGATATGCACTCTTCGTTCCACCCGGGTGACATTGTTAGAGCATTAGTTGTATCCTCCATGAAACGAAACATCTATTTTGCCCCCCTTCTTTTTGTTTGAATTTTATTCCATTTCCATAGTTGATTAATCAATGTTTACTAGCAATCTGCCTTTGAAGCAGCTTGGTCATGTTCCTGAATAATTGCGAAACATACACTTCTCTCTATCATTCTTTTGCAAACACAGATGGAATTTATAATGGTGGCTGTTTAGTCCGAGTCAGAAAATATATATATATATATATATATATATATGTACATCTCAATGCCGATTCTTCTTGTTTTTATTGTTGGCATTATTCTCTGTGTGTGTGTGTGTGTGTGTTCACTAACCTGACTATGCCTATTGATTTACATTGTATCGATTCTATTCTAATCTTCTGTGTAATCTGTTCGCCTTAATGTTTTTATTTGAAAAGCTATCACTCGGAGATGCCCGAGCTTATTATTTATCAACTGCAAAAAATGAACTTGGTGTTGTTTCAGCAGAGAGTGCAGCTGGTATGAATTTCTTTACAGCATTTATTCTACTGACATTAGTTTCTGAAACTTTTGTGTATTAAACAAGCCCACCTTCAATGAAATAATAGGCTTGTTTATCTTATTCATTGGACATTTAGTGAATATGGAATTGGTCGTTGCATGATGGACTCTCATTAGCTTCTTACTACATTCACACTCTGCTTTCAGCATTATTATGATAACAGTGACAGGCTAGATTTTTTGTGATGACTTCTCATAACTAAATTGGCCAATGTTTTTCTGTCAAAGTTGCCTTACATATGTCTTGCCGCATACCTTGTTGAAAGGATTATTAAGGTTTCTGTTGTTAATGTGCACCACTTTTTACTGACTAGGGCTAAGTTGTATATCTCTTCACTTGACGTTGATCATTAACAGTCCGTTAGCCATTAGGTTGCCTTATTATAGGTTTTCTGCTTAGTTTCAATAGTCTGATTTTGTTCATATAGATGCTTATGACATTTTATTCATCCTTCAGAACCCTAATAAGATGGCTTTTTAACTTTCTGCAGGTGCAATGATGATTCCTATAAGTTGGACGGAGATGCAGTGTCCCTTAACAGGTCAAGTAGAGCAGAGAAAGGTGGCAAAGGTCGGAGCCTGACTGATGGATGCACGTGTAGACTTAGAAATCATCGTGTGGAAAGCCGAGGCTAGTTGCAGACTAAAGAGTAGAAAATGTTGCTTGTAGTATAAAACATCTTAAGCTAGTGTGGTGCTACTTTGTCCAGGCTTCCTTCTTGAGGGGAAGTGTGGGAAACTTTGTCTTTGATTCCAAAGATTTGATGCAAGAAAACATCAGTTGTAGCCGAAAGTGCAGTTATACTACTTTTAATGGGAATTCCCAGCTTTATTTCCTTGCTTGGGATGCACTTGTAATGTGAGAAGACAAAGCTAACAGATATTAGAGTGATTTCTGGGATGGCAACAGGGTGAGGGAGGGTTGATATACGTTTTACTTGAAAATTCGTGATTTGGGCCCATCCCGCTCATAATGGGATGCGGACTTGTCTATTTCGTCTTAAAAGTCATCTGGCTTGCAGCTCTGATGGATTTAATATGGAAGATCCACGCATTGAGTGTTTCCATTGCTTGTACAATATAATGCAGGGTTTCCTCAAAATACTTCTTAAATTACATTTACACCTCTTAAGAAAATTCACTGTTTATTAATATTTAAATGAAAAATATAAATGTTAGTAAAAATATTTATATAAATTTTTAATTGTATCTCTTATTTAATATAAACGTATAATAATTTTGTATTTATAAGGAAAAAAATATAATGATGTTAATCTCACTCTCTCTCTCTATATATATATATATTTATTACATTTATCCTTTGATAAGTATAAAAATATAATTGAAAAAATGAGAGGTGAAACTAAAAATTTATTTTATAAGGTTAATATTTTTTGTCTAAATCTCAACAGAAGGAGATCATGTGTAAATTAAAAATTTTCCAGAGAAAGTGTAAGTATAACTTTAAATTTTTTTAAGAAAAAGTATAATTGTATATTTTTTAGAGTGTCGACTATCCCTATAATTTTTAGGGATAATTATACCCCTCGCTTGAGGTTTGGTGTAATTACATGTAACCTTCTATAATTTAAAAAATTACATCTAGTATTCTTGAGGTTTACTTCCGTCTAACAAATAAGTTCTTCCGTTAGTTAAAATTCATCAAATTTATTGATATTAACCCAAAAAAGATTGAATGGAAATTGATATTTACCCTCGATCGACTTATTACTGACTTATTACAAGTCAAAAAAAATCTTCCAACTAAACTATCCTTATAACAGTGAAGATATACCTCATCACATGCATTAAAATTAAAGAAGTATGATGGTACTTTGATCATAAAAATATTTAGATAACCTGCAATAAATCAGTAATAAAACAATCGAAGGTAAATATAGTTTTCTTTAATATAAGCAAACTTGATAAATTTTGATTAATAGATAGACTTATATGTTAGATAGAATCACATCAGCAAACCTCAAAAGAATTAGATATAATATTCTAAACTATAAAGAGTTTATATGTAGTTATACCAAATTTTAGAAAAAAGATCAAACCAGACGTGTATTTGAAACAAACTCCACCATATCCAAGAATTTGTGCAATCATTGTCAGCATGGCAAGTGTCACAACCAGATGGATGGATAAAAATCTCCAGAATCCCAAAACCAGAAAAAATAATGCCGAGAGTGAGTGAGAGGCAGAGGAGAGGACTAACTCTTAACACAACTGCCAAAATCTCTTTCACAACCACCTTTCAAAAATGGCTACTGCTTCTCTTCCACCTCTGCATCTTCCACCTCCCTCCAAATTCTCTTCCTCTCATGCCCACTACTTCTCTCAAATTCCACTCCATCTGTCCTCTTTCCCACACTGCAATTCCCTCAAATCCAAATCCCTGTCAAGAATCTCATTTGCTCTCACAGAGTCATCAGACTCCCCGAAATCCCTTGACCCTGACCCGAAAATTCTCCTCCAAGAACTCGCTGTATGGGCAATAAAATCAGCACCCTTCTTTCTTCCATTGTGAATGTCATGATGTTTTGCTCGAAAACTGTTTTATGTTTATGTTCTTTATTTTGGGGGTATTGGTAATTTCCTTTTGTTGGGCTCGCAGGGTTGTTTTGTTCTTCCGGCGGATTATTTTCAGCAGCTACCGCGGGATCTCCGGTTAGATGTAAGTTTTAATGTTAGAGTAAATGCGCAGATGACTTTTTGGATTTGTGGTTTGTACAATATCGCTCAGAGGTTGTACCTTGGATTGGTGGGTTGTTTGTTAGCTGATGCATGTTGGCGTTTGGAGCATACTCTCATAGTGTGATGTACATTTTGGGTTTACGTATATTATGCCTCAAAGGTTGTAACTTGCACTTAACAAAAGAAAAGTTGTACCCGCATTCTGTAAATTCCTTAAGAAGTTTAGTTTTCAGAGTAAAAGGACAATTTATAGTGGCAAAGTAGCGTTGTTCGGACTTTGAGCATCGTACTATATTGCTGAAAGATTGTAACTTGTTTTGGTTGGATGATTGGAACTGTTGAAGCATATTGGGATGGCACCCAATTTTATACCTTTTGCTCTGGAGATAACTCTTGTATCTCTTTGATCATTGCTTTGTAATACAATGATGTAACATGAGTGTAACCTGTGTTGGGGGTTGCATATTGAGAGTAGGAAACTGTACTTTGCTCTAACAAGATTAAACGTTGTTCCAGATTTGGCTTATTACTTTCTTGGGTTTTGTTCTCTCTTCATTTATGGACAGGAGAAATTCTTCTTGTGGAGAATGTCTAACTATCTTCCCATTTATTTATTTATTTTTTATGTTGAAGCTGAACGATGCAGCATTTGATCTTTCAAATGGTGCTGTCAGAGATGAGGTTAGTACTCAATATTTATCTTATAAATGGAAATATTCATATACTAGGAATTTTGACCGATACTCCTTTTGTGAAGACAAATGCTTTGTTTAGTTTTTGAACTTAAATGAGAAAACACCAAGGAAGTATTATCTTAACTTCAAATGATAATACCAGGTGTTTGTTCTTTGATCTTTTTCCTTTTCCTCTTCATTTTCTAACCAAAATCCAAGATTTAAGTTAGTTTGAAGGAAAAACAAAAAATTACATGAGAACATCAATTAATATAATCTTGTGATGCTGTTTGCCTTCTGTTAATCTTCACCTCTAAGCTCAATTTCATAAAGCTTCATATTTGTACAGTAGTGTATGTATGATTTTCTCTATGTGCTCATGATAGGCACTGGATACCACATTCTCGTTATGCACTTAGGGTTTCCTATAAAGCTGATCTGGGTCCAAACTGAAATTTGGATTACCTTGGTATTTACTCGTATGGATAAAAAGATAGTATCAGCTTGTACTTGTACCAGATCTACTGAATAATTAGCTATAGATATACCACCTTGCTATGATAAATTCTCCAGTGTGAGCTACAGATAAAAGTTTATAGAAAGACAGCAGCATTCACACTAGAAAGGGAAAAGAAAACAGGATTTGGGTTTGACGTAGGCGTCCTTTTATCCTGATCAACGACTAGAGAGGTATTGAGAACACAGTCTTTTTCTATCTTTGAAGCATAAATGAAAAATTAAACCTCTATGCTATTATCTGAATACCTCATGTAACCATTTTTAGGTGATTCCTTATGAATTATGGTGTCATATAACATTCCTAGTGGTATTACATTATGAAAGTATCTTGCAGTAACCTGCAGATTCTTTTTGCAAGTTCAGATCAATGATTGGCTTTAAGAGATGATTGAAAACTTTCTTCCTCCACTGCATACTCTATCTATTACAAACATGATAAGGGTGATGCTGCAAAATTACTTTTGAGGCTACTTGTCTGTTAATGGAAAATCGCTTTAACTCTTCCAAATCCTCTAAATGCTAATTGACTAATTCATAGATGTTAATATCTGCTTCACTTTGTATTATAGTGTGGTGAAGAGCTGGGAGAGACTTTATTAAATATAAGTCGAGCATGGGAAGTTGCAGACACATTGACTTCGGCGAACTTAGTAAGCAAGCTGCCTCTATTAGCAGGCTCTCTCACCACCAAAAGTAAATCAGGCAAGTGTGTGGTCATATATACACTTCTATGATCATTCACATATTTTATGCTTTGTTAAACTCAGTTCGAATTACTACTTCACTGATTTGGCCTTATTGCTAGTTAGCACTTGGCAAGCGCTTGGTATCTGCTTCTAGGAGGTTCCAGTCCATGGGTCAGTATGGTCAAGGTGAACTACAAAATGTATGGACTGGAACGTTTTGGTTTTTCTTTAGATATGATGGTATTGCCTAAATTTAACTTATAGTGAACTTTTAACCAGCATAGATGCTTCCCCCCCCCCCCCCCCCCCTCTTTTTCTGCCTATCCTCAAACTTACTGTTAGTTCTTGATCAGCATAGATTGCCAAAGTGATGAATAGGACAGGAAAGCTTTTATCTGCAAGGCCTACTGAGGTAGCTACTGAAGAACCAAAACAGGAAAACAGGGTGCTGAAGGTATACTTGCTTGCAGTTGAAAGAAATTTCAGTTGCAATTGGATGGGCACCTTATTTCATGAGAATGTGTTCTGTTGATCTGTTTTTTTTTTTTCTTGGATCTCATGTGTGTCTGTAATTGAGAAAAATGCCTCCAAACTTTTTTCTTCCGTTTCCTAGACAACCTTGCATGCTAGAACCCCTTCAAACTTTTGGAAAACTGTTCTCTCCTACATACCCAAAACGTAAATGATATGTCACAACAATAGTAATCATCGTATTCTTTCCTATAAAACAACCCTTCCAAACACACATATCTAATGGTTTCTCATTTCCATAAATTTACTTTTTCTCATTTAATTTTTCTGGAAATCAAGTTCTAGGAAGTAGCCATCCAGCCAATCGCAGCCTATCGTTTCTGCTTCATTACATTGCAACTAATTTAACAGAATAACATTGGCCCTATGCAACAGTTTGGCGATCTTCAGGTTGAATTGACTCCAGAAAAAGCATACATTGGTGCTGCCATTGGCTTCATTTTTGGGTAACCACTACATGTAAGCTGTGAGTCTTCGTTCGTCAACTTGAGTTTTTAAAACTTACAACATTCATTCTTGAAACCTCCAACTATAGGATTCTTTCATGGCAAATAAGTCAAGGCATCCAAAGCATACCGGAAAGCTCGTTGGAGTACGCAAATGACAACGCATTGCTTCTTGCGAAGGTGAATGAAAATGTACTCGGTTTAGTGCATTTCTTTTATGATCCTCACTGATGATCAATCACGAAAATGATCATGGTGAATGCAGTCGTTGCGTGGAGCTCTTCTCGCGCTTTTCTATTCGTCAACGGTCTTATCTGCTTTTGCAACTGTTGGACTCGTCCTACTTGGAGGTCAATTGAAGTCAAAAGGAAACTGAGACTGTAAGTTTAATACTTGAATAGACACTTGCCTTCTGCTGCTGAAGTTTGTTATGTAATTCTGTAGCTATATGTCAAAAGTAAAGTTTTGTAATATATCAAGTGGTTCTACTTTTATTTTGGGCATATCGAGTTCACGTGATCCACAGAATGTTGAGCAAATTTTGAATTATTTGAAATAGGAGAAATTTTGCATGGAGCAAGACAAATTATCTGGTAAAATGTTTCTCATTGGCTGATCCAGGAGCTCATCTCAATCTTTTAAGCAAACGAAGTTATTTTAGCTTTAGGATTCTTGTAACAACCAAATCATAAAACTAAATAGATCGATAATGTCAGTGCCCATAATGAGGTTGTTAATTGCTTGATTTTGTGGATTGAAGTCTCATTTTTGGTTGTGTAACTAATTGGATCTTGTAAATGGTTGCCTCCAAAAGTAGGGTTACTAGCGGCTATGCGAGTGGCTTGTGAGATTTGCTGTTATATTTTTGACAGAGGAATGAGAATTTCAAAGGATAAAGGTGAGAACCAAAATCGAATGAAGCCTAAGTTGTGGATGAAAAATGAGATTTTCCATCAGGGTCTCCCATGTACTGCAACATATTTAGATTGTCTAAAGAGCAAGCTCGTCATGACAGTTCCACCGATTATAGTCAGACCAGGATATTCACAACCTACAATCATCGCTGAATCTAGCTTGTGATTTGTAGAATAATGATAAGTTTGATAAACTGAAATACCATCTTAACTGGTTGCTAATATTAATAGGTCGTCAGTACAAGTAGCCAACCCCTGGGTCACTAGGGGGTGGGGGTGGGGATTTGCTTTGAGCTCCTTGGACTTACTTGCTTACTAGTACTATCTTGTCCCGAAATCCATCAAGAATCTTGTTTCTTTTGAAAAATAGCAGCAGTTATTGGTACTGTCACAGCATATAGAGACATCAATGTTTTTCTGGTATGAAATTCTTTAATTGGGGTCAAAGTGACCACTTCTCCTTCTGAGAAGCCATGTCCAGACTGTGTGATTTAGCCTCTTGGATTATATTTATTAGCTTAAACAGTTGTGTTTTAGTCTTCTGGATTATATTTAAAGCCTTCCAACTGCAGACATCACTGTCAGTATGAGCTACACATGTCCTGTCATTTGCTTCATTTTCTAGCTAGGCTTTCTTTCTTCTTACCATTATGTTTTCTTGATTTCCTCTACCTTTATTAGCTCATCTTTTCTGTTCTCCCTCACTTGTCTGTACTTAGGTATGGATCTTACTGGTAACGTAATATGCAACTTGATTTGGTTTGTAGTACACTAGATTTTATGTTTAAGCCGTTCAACTTCTTCTCAAGTTGTCGAGTTGATCCTCATATACTTGTGTTCACAAAGGTTTTTAAAAACAACACTTTGTGGACTCCGGTTATAAACTTTAGTGTAGTTGATAATAGTCAGTGATACTAATAAATGTGCAATTATTGGACCTCGAGCTACTCTTTAACCCTAGAGAAAAGCCAGTGATGACTGAGTTAGACGTACAATCACAACTTCAAATTCTAATTATTATAAAAAGGGATAACTGTATTTACTCTCCTTGATCTATAATTTATTTATATAAATAATTCATATTTTTTGCATAATTACATAAACCACTCCAAGGATAGTTTGTGCAATAATGATGTTTTTACGAGGTGTATGAGTAATTTTTCAAAAAGTTGTGATGGTCTGTATGAATGATGTTGACCTTTTGTGGGTGTTTGTGCAGTTTTTAAAAAATAAGAGTGATTTGTGTGAATAGATCATGGTTCATGGGTGTATTTATAATTATCCCTTATACTAATACGTTGGACCAATTTGCAAATACGTCCTTGTGAATTTGTTCGTCCAAATTCATATTAAGTTGCAAAGTTATAACGACAACAAATATATGGGTGTTTTTTTTGTTTTTTTTTTTTTGGGGGGGGGGTTTGTTAAAAATATTTATAAATTATTTTTTAGGTCAAAATTGCATTTAAATAATTGGAGATGACGTGTCAAAACGTGGGCGTTTCACAGCCTCACCCTTATTAACAACAAAAGTGGGAATATCATAGACATAATTAGGAAGTAAAAATTAATATAAAGTTTGATTAAGTAGTTTCTATATTATAATACATTTTATTAATTAAATAATTGTAGTAAGTGTAGAATGTGTATATTTTAATTGAAAGTATCAGCTTGAGATTCTTTGCATCTTGAGATTATTTACTTTTTTATTATTTATTTATTTAGAGTTAGGTTTGACATTAATGCAAGTGGATTAGTATTTAATCCGCGGTGGGCCCGCCTCGATTACCTCAGCTAATTTTGATTAATCAAACATTCTGGATATAATACTCCAATACAGATCGATATGAAAAGCCAATGAAGCTTACTTCATTTGGCGAAATTGAGGTCCCATGATCTTAAAGTGTGTTGTGTTTGCTGAACAGTAGGTGTTGGTTATATTTGATTTATTTAATATTATTATTGTAATTCGATAACAATCAATTTTAATTATATTTTGATTTACGGATGATTTTTTTTTTTAAAAAATAAAGCGTAAAAGAAATGTTTAATATGTAAAAGAGATTAATAACGTCATAAATTTGTGGATACCACATATTTATTTATTTGATAACTAATTTTGAGAGAGATGATAATTATATAAATTTAATTAGTCTTAATTAGGCGGCTAATACAGAAGCATAATTAACAATTAATAGTTATGGATTCCATTTAGTGTAATGTATTCTTAAGTAATTAATTAATTCAATTCTTGAATCTTTCATACTAATTATATTTAAAACTTGGCAAATAGTTCAAATATATGATAATAAATAAATAAATAAATTGAGAGACTGATTTCTCAATTAGGGTTAATTGTAATTTGGTATATTAAATAATAATTAATTAGTACCTTTCTTATTTATATCATCATTGATGACCTAACAACCTTAGGGCAAATTGTTTTAAATAAATTGAGTAAGTCAAAGAACCTAAATTAACCTAATTTCTATCCCATGGTTTTGTTACCTCATGACCTTAAAAATTTTATGAAATTATTTCTTGGCTGAATTACAGGACTTCCTATGAGGCATGACGTAATTATGAATATCTCTTATTATTTAAAAAATTACAAATATTCCTATTGATATTTGATGAAATTATATAATTCTTGGATGGAGGTACGAAATTGCCAATTATGTTCTTACTGTATTTTTTAAAAAAAAATTGGACGGAATGGATGAATTTTTTTATCCATTTAGTCAATAAAAAAATTATAAAATAAATAAATTATAAAATCTTGGTCTACAAGAGCATTTTGATTAGTTTACCACAAAAAATGAATGAAAAACTAGCAGAATGGACCAATTGTTAGACGGATGTTAAAATTATGGAGGTATTGGGATATTCATAATAATGCCGAACCTCATGGAAAGTCTTGAATTTGAATAAACAAACAACTACATATAAATAAATTAACAACTATTACTAAAGAAAAATTAAAAACTGATACATTAATAGAATTCTAGTCCATGACCTCATACTAATAGAATTCAGTTTTATTGTTAAATAGATTCTAATATTAGTTGATCATAGAGTAAATAAGTCAAGATTAATATTCCCTAAGGTTATAGTTATAATTAATTAAAAAAAAAAGAAAAATTTCACTTTTAATTTACATAAAAATTGCATTTTTCATATTGGAAATATTAATCATATAACAGAAAATGGCATGTTTTCTTCATATCAAAGCCAAAATCGTTTCAAAATGACCAACGACTTAATAGGTATATAGTTACAGGATTAAACATATTAATTTTATAAATATTACATTTTTCCAAAAATGTAATATTTATATACTTAAAGGACTAAAAATAAAATCTTAGCTTAGTGTCTACATAGAACAAAATAGTCTTACATACCCCCATTATTTGGGTATGGCTTGATTTGACAATTTGCAAAGAGTTGACTTCTCCTACATATGTAAAATTCAGCAATTACCTAATCCCTAAAACATTTACTTTAAACAATATATCTACATGTCTCAAAATTGTGTGACATAAGTCACAAATCCCCTAATTTGATTTTTCTTTTCTTTATCATAAATTATTCTTTAATTTTTATATATTTTCATGATCTATGTAGGTTTACATATTTTTATTATTAAATTATACTCATGCATCACTTTTTCCATTTACACATACACCTATAAAAAAATATTATTTTAATATAAATTTTATATATTTGAAATGAAAATTAAGATATAATTCCATTTTATAATAAAGAATCTTAATTATGATGATATATGTATAAAATTCGGATCTGTCTAAAAGATTTGTTATATTTACCTGTTTAAGGAGGTAAGTTGCTTTATTTTGAAAATATATATGAAAGTAAATTACTTTATTTTTTAAAATACAAGAAGATAAATTACTATTTTTTTTTTATAAGGGGATAATTTGAACATTTACAATAGCATAAGAGAGTTACTGCATTTTTTCCTATAAGATCATAATAATAATTTTCAATTAAGAAAAAGAAAATCCAGAATGGGATTCCCACTATAAAAATCATCTCAAGAATTCATTTCCACTTCAATTTTTTTTCCTCAAACAAAACAAGAAGCGGTTCCTCCATGGCTGATCCCATGAGCTGCACAGCCTCAGACCTCCTCCCCCTCCTCGGCGGCGCCCCCAACGCCACCGCGGCCGCCGCCTTCATATGCACCCGCTTCGAGGCGGTCTCCGCCAAGCTCTCGGACGCCACGTACGCCATCGACAACACGTACCTCCTCTTCTCGGCGTACTTGGTTTTCGCCATGCAGCTGGGGTTCGCCATGCTGTGCGCGGGCTCCGTGCGCGCCAAGAACACCATGAACATCATGCTGACCAACGTCCTGGACGCGGCCGCCGGCGGCCTGAGCTACTATCTCTTCGGCTACGCCTTCGCGTTCGGAGGCCCGTCCAATGGGTTTATCGGCAAGCATTTCTTCGGGCTGAAAGAGTTCCCCGCGCCGGCGGCGGATTACAGCTTCTTTCTGTATCAGTGGGCTTTCGCCATTGCTGCAGCAGGTGTGTATTAAATTACGATTAATGTGTAATTTTTCATCTGCTGCGATTACTTTTACTGAATATTTAATATTTGGGATAATTACACTGTTTAGGGCAATTACACATACAACCCTTATAATTTTGAAAAATTATATCTAACACCCTATGATTTGCTTCCATCTATTAACAAAAAAAATTATATTAATTCTTAAGAGACTTATTACTGAGTTATTGCAAGTCAAATAAATATTTTTTTATGATCAAATTACCTTCATACATCTTCAAGCATTAATGTATGAAAGGAGGTATATTTTCACTATTATAAGGATAGTTTAGTTCGAAAAAAATTGTTTGGCCTGCAATAAATCAGTAATAAGTTAATCGATGGTAAATATCAATTTTCATTCATTTTTCTGGCTAATACTAGCAAATTGAGTGAATTTTGACTAACGAATAAACTTATTTATTAGATGGAAGCATACCTCATGAGTGCTAGATATAATTTTCTAACCACAAGGGGTTTATGTGGAATTACACCAAACTTCAGGAAAGGGGAGTGTAATCATCCCTTAATATTTTCATCCTTTTTACTCTCAATGATGAGTCGTGGATTTATGCCACCCTCATCAATTATAAACATTCACTTACGCTGAGATAATCGTTAAATTGAAAGAAAATAGACAAAAGTACTCTTAACTATTAATAATAGGATAAAATACACTTTGTCCCTTCTAAATTATTCTCGATATAATATTTATTCTTAAACTAGCAAATATAATAATTATCCTGTAAAGTTTGACAAAAATACCCCTCATGTTTTGAATAATTATATTATTCTTAAAATAGTGTAGCATTTTGCACATTAAATCATCACCAAATTATTTTTTAAGTTTAAAAATAAAAATAAGTCAAGAATTTAAATTAAAAATAGAGTAACAAGTTAATATATATATATATATATATATTATATTGTAACACTCCCTACAATATTATACTTAATTATCGCTAATTATCATACACTTTCCTGATTACAACCCTTCTTATAAGATATTTTCAGTTATCAATATAATATATAAACGTCTCATGAGATAATAAGCATATTCAAAAGATAATATTTTACTCTCTCCAAACGTTCTTATTTACAAAGTTCCAAAGAAAAATAACGCAACAACCAGTTATACAAGATTTTAAATGCAAATCGGGCTAGAGATTGGCATATTTAATATTCTCATAACAAAAGTTTTGGCTTTAGATGTCATGGCTAAGCCATCTATTCACAATAACGACATGGTTCAAACTCCAATAACTAGTCAGTGTGATCTATCTCCGAAAAAAGTACATGGCAAGGCGTGAGCTGCCCACTCAGTAAGTATAGTAAAACAATCGATATACATATATATATGTCACAAGTCAAATATTATACAATCATATCAACCAACTAATATTCGTCAAATAATACCAGTAGATATAAGAAATCACAAATGCTCATAATCATATATCAGTTTTTGACATAATAGTGACATTTTAGTTTATTTTTTTAAGGCTTTGCTTAATCAAACTGGAGTACATTACTCAATGGCTTTACCGACTATCAACCTCATCTCAATCACAATATTTCCTTTTTTTTTTACTCGATATCACACAGCACACAGCTTGTATGATATCCCCATCACCAATCATATTACACAACACACAACTCGTATGATATGCCACATCATTTCCACTTATCAATTACAGCACACAGCTCGTCATTAATCATATCATCATAAACCATTGCAGTATGCCCTTCCCTAGTTAGGTAAGTCATCTTTTATTCCAGTTGACAATAACAATATCATTAACTTCATCAGTAAGTTCAATGACCACTTGTAATATTTTTGTCATTAAAATTATATCTAATATAATGCACAAATATTTTTTTTCCAAAAGTGATGTATATGTTGGTAATACACATTTATTTATAAGGGTAAAAAAGTAATTTTTATATATAGCCATATAATAAATACACAAACTCCACCACACTACATAATTTCTAGCACCATTATAAATACTCAAAATATTATTTTTACAAGAGGGTTACTCTCTCCAAAACCTAATTTCACCTGGTAAGTTGTTGTGTCAAGAGTATAATTCCCATTTCATCCTTCATCAAAGTCACAACCACATAAAAAGGTACTAAAATTGATATCAATACTTGACAATTATAATGTTAATTTATTAACATTGTAAATGAATAAAATTAGAAGGAATAAAATGCAGTCAACTCGTGTTTTTTGTCCGAGACGGCGTACTTTAGAGGTATAAAATGTATCTAACTCTGTTTTTCTTTATTACATATGTGATCAGGTATTACTAGTGGATCAATTGCAGAAAGGACGCAGTTTGTGGCATACCTAATATACTCCTCATTCCTAACCGGTTTTGTGTACCCAATAGTCTCACACTGGTTCTGGTCTGGTGATGGTTGGGCTGGGGCGGCTAAGTCCGATGGAAACTTTCTATTTGGCTCAGGAGTCATTGATTTTGCCGGTTCAGGCGTGGTTCACATGGTTGGTGGCATTGCCGGTTTGTGGGGAGCACTCATTGAAGGCCCTAGGATAGGTAGGTTCGATCGGACCGGCCGGTCTGTTGCCCTACGTGGCCATAGTGCCTCACTAGTAGTGTTGGGCAGCTTCTTATTGTGGTTCGGCTGGTACGGATTTAACCCCGGTTCCTTTCTGACAATTTTGAAGTCGTATGATACAAAGGGGTCCTACTACGGCCAATGGAGTGCAGTCGGGAGGACGGCTGTCACGACAACATTGGCCGGGAGCACGGCCGCCCTGACAACTCTTTTTGGAAAGAGGTTCTTGGTGGGCCATTGGAATGTGATTGATGTGTGCAACGGGTTGTTGGGAGGTTTTGCTGCGATCACTTCAGGGTGCTCGGTAGTTGAGCCCTGGGCCGCTATCATATGCGGGTTCATGGCAGCTTGGGTCCTAATTGGGTTCAACAAGTTGGCTGAGAAATTGAAGTATGACGATCCATTGGAGGCAGCCCAACTTCACGGTGGTTGCGGGGCGTGGGGTGTGTTGTTCACTGGACTATTTGCAAAGAAAGATTACGTGAATGAAGTGTATCCGGGCAAACCGGATAGACCATACGGGTTGTTCATGGGTGGTGGTGGGAGGCTCTTAGCAGCGCAGGTTATCCAAATCTTGGTGATAATTGGGTGGGTCACGGCTACAATGGCACCACTCTTCTTGGTACTCCACAAGCTGAGGCTACTTAGGATCTCTAGTGAGGATGAAATGGCCGGAATGGACTTGACAAGGCATGGAGGGATGGCCTATATTTACCACGATGAAGGTGAGAATTCCAACTTGCCACAGTTCAAGATGAGGAGGATTGAGCCAACAGATACTCCGACACCCGACCATACATCCGACCACCCCCCACATATTCGTGTGTGACATGAAAAAGTCGACACTTTTTTTGGAGTGAATTAATACGTCTTATAAAGACATGTGAATACAAGTTCGGATATGGTTATTGAGGATGACAAGATGTGAATGTTGGCCATATGAAAGGATGTTTTTGCCTTGTGTTGGAGCCTCTAGGAGATCGATTAAGGTGAAGTTTGCTATTAGGACATCAATGTTCAAGTGGTTTTCTACATTGATATGTTTCTATATAATACCTGTGCATTCATGTATAAAATATTTCCTTAAATATACGCTTCAATATAATTATGTGCACATGGCGCGAATCAAACAATGAGAATGCCCCTATAGACTGTATAAACTATACGTGTAGTGTTACTTCACAGCATTCGTTCTTTCTAACACAGAATACAAGATAAATACATAGACTGTAAACAGTCCTCTAGTAAGCTAGCAGATAAGGACTGTAGACTGTAGTAATGAAATTAGGAAAATTAACTGTGGAAGCAGGGTTCAGACACCGAACCAGTGCACATCATACCAAGATTCACCATACATTTCAGCTCTAAAATGGCATAGTCAGCAAATGTTGTTCGACCCCATCTCATTATCTGGTTCCGACTGGTTGAGCATGAGCAACGTCAAGGCCATGTGACCATATTGAATGAAATCTTGATTCCCCCAGAATGGATACCTTTGAATGCAAACTAAAGTAGATTAGAATATTTTTGTCCAAAATCCCAGATAGGGAAACATGGCAATCAACAGTCTCATAAGAAGTGGAGTATCTCCCTTTATTCCCCTGCGTATTTTTACTGCCATTTGCGCTCTTGGTTCATTTGCATTTTTAACAGATGCAACACGAGGTTCCTCATCCACTCTTGGTTGATTATCTAGCTCATCCCATCCATTGAATCTTTGTTGTTTACGTTTCTCATTTTTGGTACAAGCATTATTTGCATCTACCCATGACTTATAATTCCCGGCTTCCTTTCCCTTACGAGTTTGGACTTCTTTTTCTTTTCTCACTCTGGTATGATTTTTGGCTCCAGCAAAAGGCTTCTTCTTGCTTTTAGGTCTTGGTCTTGGGGGTTCATCGGCCGTCCCCAATAATGCTTCAGCAGCCAAAGAAAGTGCTGATTGGGCAAGGGGTAGTGCTAAGGCCATGATGATAGCGTTAGGTCCAGTTCCAAGCAGCAACGAGATGATAACTGCAGGAATCATCCACCCAAAGGCTCGAAAAATCTGCAGTAAAGCTAACTCTATTGCATCACAAAATGGAAACAAAATTCCTGGCACGAGTCCTTAGCATCATGTGTAGTGAAATATTAGCTGAAATGAGCGCCCATAGTCGACCATCTTACTAATGTTTACAAAGAAAATTTTATAACAATGTCGTGAATGAACAATCTATTTACTGCAGCAAAACTGACAGATGGTTGATGCATTAAACAATTATGTAAAGAACAGAATCTCTACATGCTAAAAGAGATTATGTAATAGCACAACATTAACTCGAACACAATAGCAAGAGATAGATTATGTAATGAATAGAATCTCTACATGCTAAAAGAATAGGGCACAATTAACTAGCAAAAGAGTTTAAACTTGAGAAAAAGCCTCAGATAGACCTTGGATAATCTAAATGTCTTAGGCGTCTATAAATGGATGACTATAGTAAAGCGAGAGACCTATTAATTGAGGTGTAACGGATGCATAAAGTAGAGCGAACAGAAGCAGATAAAAAAAAAATTGCTAATTACGTTCGATACTAAGTACAATATATCCAGAATGGCCACAAAAAAGAAGCCGACACTTTGCCGCCTGCTTAAAGCACCAAGTGAGACCAAATACATGATTATGAAGAAGATTAGCAAGACTGACATGAATTATTTGAAATTAGAAGGCGATTCAGTCTATGATCTGTGGTAAGAACTAGCTTTACCAACCCGATTCTGACTTCCAAAACTTCAATCGAACTTGCCCGTCAACCTCTACCAAGATTATGAAAGATATCAGCTGTGAAAAGCAACAACCTCCGAGTATATTTGCTTCTCAACAAAGATTACACTGTTATTTCAACTTATAACCAGAATGACTAGATTGTCGAAAGTTAGCCTGAACTTGAACACGAATATGTGGACGTAGTCAAATGGGAAAATCGAACTGCCTTATATGTGTTTTACTCCCATCTGCCTATTTACCAAATTGCTGGCAAGACCAGGAACAGAGCTATATGTGAACTTTAGAATTTAAGACAGGTGAGTATAAAATAATCAAGCTCTGAATTTCTCATATGTCTGTCAAGATTCACCACAACTCTGGGATAATATTATCTTAACTCTACACTAATAGCAGTTAAAAAAATCAAGCAAAATTGAGTTCAAAGGACTACCTTCAAAACCCAATTAAATCCAATGGAAGCTTCGAGAATCCCAAACCCTTCGTCGTCTTCATCGTCATCTTCTGCACCGAAATCATCAGACCACCAAATCCTCTCCTTCGCGCCGTTTCTGAAACTATACTCAAACTCCTCATCATACTCGTCCGTCACATAAGAGTCTGTAAATCTGGACCTCTGCCTGGGGTTTACATTCTTCTCCCAATCCCACCGCGAGCCGCCGCTCCGGCCACCAGAAAAACACCACCACCAACGAATTTTACTATTACCGTATCCACCATCCAAGGACCGACCATAACAGTTGTGGCAAATTGAAACGGGGAAATGGCAGAGAAATTGAATTGCTTGAGAGCCCATCAACAGTGGCGATTCAAGAAAGCTCCATTATCAGAGTAATGAAAATAGAAAGTACAATAATTCCATCACGAGGTACAATATTGCGATGCAGTAACTTGATCCACTAAGCCAGTTTGATTGCTGGTTGGTCTTCAACTGTTTTTGAGCTGAAAAAGTAGGAGATGTCCATATTGTCCCTAACTTTTCACATATGTACATATAACACCCCTAACATATTCATTGTTACAAAACCTCCAAATTTAATTGGCTAAATTCCACTTTACACATGTGTTTGTTGAATTAACAAAAAACTCCTTGTATTTAATACAATAGGCAAAAAATCTCTCTTAATATTAAAATTCTAGACAAAAAATCCCATTCTATTATAAATTTATGGAAAGTGGTGTGTACGTGCGGATGTTGTACCTCGTTCTCGATTTCAGCCGTTTTGGTTAATATTTTAGTCTATTTTTAATTAAAATGCCCCTTTTTTTCACTTATTTTTAACTTGGTTTGAGTATTTGTATTTCTATTTTCATCTCTAAAAAATTAAAAAAAATATAAATATATTTATTTAATAATACAAAACATTATATAAAAGTTTTAATATTCAATAATTTAAATTAAAAAATTGAATTACAATCACAATATAAAATTTAAAAATAAAAAAATGTGGATATTAATAAAATATAAAAATTATACATTACCAACTAATTTAAATATTATATACTTAAAAATATTAAATAAATTATATTTAAATTTATTACATTATAAAAATTATACATTATTATTTTTTATTTTAAATTTTTTTAAAAATATCAAAAAGATAAAAATATACTTTCTATACATATTTATATACATTATTTGTTTTATTTCAAAAATTTTTAAAATATATTTATATGAAAAAAAATACCAAAAAAATATAAAAACTTACATTATAAAAAATAATAAACTAAATTTTATTTTTTTAAATTTAGATATGGACATGAATATAAATCTTAAACAATTATAATAAATTATAATTTATAAATTGATTTAAATAAAATATTTTATTAAATTTATATTATTTTTTATAAATGATATTTATATTTAAATTAGTATTATATCAGACAAATTATTAATTAAATTTCTAATAATTATAATAATTATCTAAAATTAGTTTTAATTAATTAAAATATATATTTAATGATTAATTAATTAAAAAAGAAAAAAGAAAAAATTGGGGACGTCCGCCGCCCCTATCTCATCATCACCCTCTTTCTCCTGTCTGGGCGACGACGGCATCTCCAAATTTGGGGGTGACAGTGAGATTGTCAGCCCTTTTTTTTTGGGCAACAACTCTTTCTTGTTGTTGGGAGATGTCGTCATCCCTAGATCAGTCACAACAAGGGCGGGGCATGGCAATGGAGGTAGGCGGTGGGGGTTGGGGAGGCTGGGATGGGAGTAGGGTTTTCTTTTTTTTTTTTTTTTAAAAAAAAATTATATATATAAAATGATAATTTATTTTTTATAGTTTTTAATTATTTATATATAATTAAAATAGGACATAACGGTCAAACGATGTAAAGCTTTAGTGCCATTACACTTCAAAATAAAAAATGGCGCATGTGTTGAATTAAAAAAACACAGGGGGTACTTTATCGATTTTTGAAACAGGATGGGGGGTTTTCGTTGAGTTTTCAAAATACAAATTTTTTTTTTTTTGCAATTTAGCCATATAATTTGTGCTAAAGTTATTTATTATCTTTCAATTATTATTTATATAAATTATCAAAAAGATTATTTTATTTCATTAGCAGCTTTAGCCTTATTGGCCTAACCCCACCTCTTTCTCCAATCGAAGTCAGACTTGCGTACTCTGAGACTGTTCTGGGAACCTACTTGCCCTACTTCCCTATCGACAAAGAACTCTGCAATGAATGCCTATGATGTGACTAGCAGGGCAGGTAGAATGGAAGTCGAGTGAGGAATAGTCGAACTTTTACGTTCAATAGTTCAACACTGATAAATTGATGAAACAATAGCCGATCCAATAGCTGCTTCAGCGACTGCAATAGCTATAACAAAAATTGAGAAAATGTTTCCTCTTAATTGACGATTATAAAAAATATCAAAAAAATTATAAAATCGATATTAACTGAATTTAATGTAAGTTCAAGACACATACGGGCTCTAACCATATTTCGACTTGTGATAAATCCCTTGATACCAATAGAAAATAAATAGGCACTCAAAGCAAATATATGTTCGAGCATCATGTCACTTTTATAGCTAGTCACTTGCGTTACTTGAAATGATACTATCTGGCTATCCTAGACTTCGAGCAATCGCTTGAGTTCTTCCTCAGGCCCCCCGTGAGTCCATGGAGAATTAAAAGATTACCTGAAGATAAAACAATAGAAAAGATATGTTGAAGAACGGGGAAGTGATTCTTCCCTTATCTCCTTTGAGTGATACCCTTATCTCCTTTGAGTGATACAAGTGGTTTAGACTTTCCAACCTCTGAAATTTCCACTTCAGCGGGTCAGCCGATCAAAACATAGAGAGCGCAGTTCCAGCAGAAGCCTAATCAAACCGAGAGTTTATATATTGCTATTTCTTTTTATTATCTAGTCGATGCCAAGATGAACAAAAGCTTAACACCTCTCATTCTTATTACTTTTTCAACGAATAAAATGAAAAATCAAAAGGTCGTCTTATTCAAAACCCCAATTATGATATACCTTCTCTTCCACTTCATACCTAGGAACGCACTGTTTTTATAAAGATAAGCGCACTTTCACATCTTCTTAACCTGAAAATGGCTGGGGAGAGGATTGCAAATTTTATATCATCAAAATAAAGATGAGCTAATATTTTAATTTAAAATAAATTCTCTCTACTCTAAATTTTAATCTTTTTTATTTTTCATAAGCAAAACTTGGTTTATACATTTAATATTCAATATTTTTAAAAAGGATTTTCATATCTAAATATGCTTTAGAATGTGTTTCCAAGCAGACTCTTGATGCCCTTTGACCTTCCAAACAATCATGCTTTGCTGTTTAGAGTGCAAACCTAAATATCTTTGATTTATTTTTTAATAATTATTTTTGAAATTTAATTCAATCAAAACTATATCTTTGAAATAAAAACTACAATTTGTTACTTTTAATTCAACCACGATTATTTTTTATTTAATTATCTATTTTTCCATGCTAATCAAATTATAATTCTTCATTTGTCTTTAAAACGTGGCGAGTTTAGAATTTAACTACAGTATGTGTAAATAATTATGGTTCATGACCCATCTTTGGTAAGCCCAGCCCAAAAAGGCCCAACACCTAAATCTCACTGGATAGTCTGGATGGCTCTCAACCTAGCCCACACTACCTTGGCCCATGACCCGACCCACCACCTGGCCTATTACCCGACCCAAGTTCTATCCTATTTAATCTTAACCCTAACCCTAATCTCCCATTCTTCCGCCTCCCTCTCTTCTCTTTGTATATGTTCTCCTTCTCTTCTCTCTTTGTCGCTTGGTTTTCTCCTCCTCATTTTCCCAAAGGTTTTGAAATCATTCCACCGCCTCCTCTTCTTCTCCGCCTCTTTAATGTTGCCCTTTGTATAATCAATTGTTAATCCAAATCTTGTTATAATTTTTTTAATTAATTATTTCAAGTTCATTATATTAGAACATATAGCGATTGAAGCACACTTCATGCGCGTGCAAAAAATTATTTTTTTATTATATATTAATTAATTGAATAAATATAGAAGAAAGACAAAATAAATACTTGATCAATTCTGATGCTAATCTAAGAGAGTAAGCCCTTCACCCTTATAAGAATAATTTTGACACATAACAGAACCTAAGAGATCATAATCATATAAGAATTATGGGCATCTCCATCATGTTTATGACAAAAAATCAAGATTTCATATCGGCCCATGGACGAAGATGGCTTAGTACTGTCCTAGCTACTGCCTGACCTCCCTACTAGGTGGCAGAAAACCATTCGACCAAAAAAAAAAAAAAAAGCAAACGGCCACATAGGCTATGACAAAACTCAAAGACGAAGGCGGATATAACGCGTGCCCTAACCACCCCTTGGGAACTTGCGGATTATCTGACCGAGGTTCCCTTAGCTAACGGGATTCCTTGGAAATTCTTACCTACTGCCTCCTATTTTTTAGGGGATTTATCCTCGAGGTCAGACTTCTTCACCCGCTGGGGGACTATGGCTACAAAAGCAAGCCTTCCCCCTCGATTAAAAGTAACACATTTTTGCATTACATACGCATGAAAGCACTACAAGAACACTCTACCAAATACTCTCTTATCATCTTTTAAGCACTCATTTCTATCTTATGTTGCTTAATTCTATTTTTCCTCAACTGTTTATTGATCTGAGTATAGGAGTGTTAACATTTTTTTTTCAGGTCTCCTTTCCCGACTTTTCAAAAAATTTAGCCGGAACCTCAAGTCCGAATATCTATTTAGCGAGCGATTCTTACTCGCATCACTACCCAAAAAAATTCCATAATCTTTTCGAATCAAGCCAAATCTTGTCAACTAAACACACAATCCTTCTCGAGCTTGTAGAAGTGTAGCAAAATTCAGTTGTTGTCTAAGATACAGAGAGAAGTTCAATTTTTCGGAAATAGTATACGTCTCATTAATTGATTCAATATATCAATAATTCAAATCAACGATATTGCAAATGAACAAATTATTTTTCATAAAAAAATAATAGCAATTTATTCTCCTCCCCCTATATTTTTTAAAATGAATCAATTTACCTCACATTTTGAAAAACACAAAAGGGCAAAATGCCGCTTATTTTCATAAAATGATAAATTTACTTATTTTGCAATACAACAAAAGATTTACTTACATTTTTTTTTAAAAAATAATAAATTATTATCAAAATACACATATATTTATATTTTTAAAACTCGAACTCATAAAATTTTAATCTTATCAATTCGGCAAGGGTTTATGTCCCCTGGATCCTACAGCCAAACAGGGCCTAATCTTTCTGTTGGGTTGCAGTTACTTATTTCAACTGTCTACGGTTTGAGCCCAATGGCTTCACTTTCGGGTCTATATATATAAATGGGCTGAGAAAGGTAGCCATCACTTCTTAGTTTCATCCGTCGAATTTCTCCAGTTGAAAGAGACTGTACTGCTCCTCCGCCATACACCGCCCCCTACTCCTCCGCTGCCGCCACCTTCTCAACAAGAAGCCAAGAAATCCAATCAAGAAGAGCATAAAGTCCATAAGAATAAGAGATTCATTGCGATTTTGATGCAAAAGCTGTTCCATTTCTCCAAAACCCTATTCCCACTCTCGCTAAATTTGTTGCCAAAACCCTCGTCCGCTTCTTCTCCGGTGCCTCATTCTTCAGTGTTCGTTCCCTGCTTCCGATCTTACAAATCTGCGTCAACCACCGGTGATTTTATCAAAATCTCGATGGCATCGTCGGCAACGGTGAAGTTGCCGGCGTCACCGATAGAAGAGGGTTTAGGGAGGAGATTTTGGATCAAGTTTAGAAAGGAGTGGACCCAAGCTCTCTACACTCCTTTTGTGGTCAGTTTGGCCGCCGGAAATCTCAAACTCGATACATTTCGCCATTATATCGCGCAGGACGTACATTTCCTCCGCGCCTTTGCGAAAGCGTTAGTATTCTACAACCGTTTTAATAGTTTGTTTTCCCTTTTTGCCTGTTTTAGTTTATTGTGTTTTCGCTAATAGGGCTGTCTTAATGTTTGTTTCTTTGTGTTGAGTGTAGGCTTGTTGAAGTTTCTATGGTATCTTGGAATGTTAGTATTGATTCTATGTCAGTTATTGGATAGTTTTCTTTGTTGGTTTTTCTTTATGAATTCATTCGTCAAATAGTGAATTTTAGTATAAATATGGGTTTTCGGACTGTCAACCTCTTATCATCTTGCTCTGTTATTCTTTTTATAGGTTTATTTGGTATACAAATTAGGATTCATTAGTAGGGATAAAATTGCAGTAAAGCGACCATATTATCCACTTCTTCTGCACAAAACATATACTCATTACATTATTTGTTATTCTTGGGATGATAGTTTACTGGGAAAATGTGGGAGAACAAATAATCGGGAAGTGTCTTCTTTTATCTTCAATTTCAGGAATAAAACAAATAACAAATTATCTTAACCAGTTTCCTATAGGTGGTGATGCTTCTTTATGCGGAATGCTATTCTCGTTCTTCTTTCCACCTGCCATTATTAGTTCATTTCTCCAGCTGATGACTTGCCAAGTGGCAGAGGAGCAGATTGACACAAAATTAAAACACACAAAATCTTTTACAAATGAAAACAAAAATATAAAGACACGGGAGATCCACAGTTTTTGGAGGGCAATCCATCACCTATGGATTCAAAATTATCAGAAAGATTTTCTTTGACCAAGTTGCCAGATGTTGTAACAAATGTAAATCTAGGTCGCCACAGGCCTAGTGTCCATGTTTTGGCTTCTGTTTCACCCTCTGCTGCATGTCTATGATGTCAATTGTGGTCAAAAGTGACAGGATTTCTTATATTCATAAAAAAAATGTGCATCAGGTATGAAATGGCTCAGGAGTGTGCGGATGATGATGATGCAAAAGTTGGGATTAACGAATTGCGGAAAAGTGTTCTAGAAGAGCTTAAAATGCATGATTCATTTGTTCAAGTAAGTATGGATAAGACTCTGCAGATGCATATATGCATGCGGATGCTTTATGCATTTTCTGGTATGAAACGTTGGTTTCTATGAACTGATATATTGCTTTTGTTGTATTTACTAAAAGAAAAGGATAGATTTACTCAAGATAAAAGCTGCTAGTCGCAATGCCTTAGGGCTTGGTGATAAACCAGAACTTTGAAGAAGATAAGTGTGTTAATGTCATCAAATACTGAACAGTGGAGTTGTAGTTTTCGGTGAATTTGTTGTGAAGAAGAATATTTGTACTGAAGATGTCTTCTGAAGATTAGCTTAGGCCAGAAGGAGATGAGTCTAATCAGATCAGCCTGCTTGTGGCTAATTCTGTTAGTTGTTTCATTATTTTTGATGGAACCTTTTCTGTTCTCATACCAGTCCCCCTTCCCCCGCACACCACCCACCCATACACAAAACCACTAAACAAATACATAAATGCTTCTGAATTATCTTGAAAGTTTGGCAACAGATTCACGTATGCTCACCTTTGTTAGTGTACATGCTCCTAATTCAACTTCTCATTTTCTTTATTATACGTTCTCTAAAGAATCGCTGTTTCCTCTGATCAGTATCTATCATGTAATGCAACATGAGCTGTGCTGTCTTTCGTTATGTTGTTTGGGTATCATGTGCAGATAAGTTTTCCATTCTGTAACGGTTGTCCGTATTGGAATATGCAGGGATGGGGTTTTGATTTGCCCAAAGAGAGCACTCCACACGCTGCAACTGTTAAGTATACAGACTTTTTACTGGCAACAGCCTCTGGAAAACTTGAAGGAGTAAAAGCTCCTGGTAAACTGGCCACTCCTTTTGAGAAAACAAAATTGGCAGCTTATACTCTTGGTGCTATGACTCCTTGTATGAGGCTTTATGCCTTTCTGGGCAAGGAGTTGGAGGCATTTCTGGATCCCAATGAAGTTCATCTTTATAAGAAATGGATTGACAATTATTCATCTGATGTTTTTCAGGTTTGTATTACTAATGAAAAACCCATCAGGGCCTCTTTGTTGTTAACAATTGACTTTCTCAGTCATGAAAAAGAAATTGGACATAGTGTTTACATCTGAGCAAGTCTGTTTTGTTGATGTAGGCTGCAGCTTTGCAAACAGAGGACCTTCTGGACAAGTTAAGTGTGTCTTTAACTGGGGAAGAGCTTGATGTCATTGAAAAGCTCTATCATCAAGCTATGAAACTGGAAATAGAGTTCTTCCTAGCTCAGCCGCTTGCTCAGAAAACTGTTGTTCCTCTATCTAAAGAGCATAATCCGGCAGAACATTGTCTCATGTTATTTTCAGATTTTGATTTGACATGCACTGTTTTGGACTCATCTGCCATCTTGGCAGAAATAGCTATTATAACCGCCCCAAAATCAGACCAAAATAAATCAGAAAACCAACTTTCTCGGATGTCTTCAGTCGAGTTAAGAAGTACATGGGGAGAACTTTCCAAAGAATACACTGAAGAGTATGAACAGTGTGTAGAAAGCATCTTGCTTTCAAATAAAGGTGAGTGCATTATAGTATCTCCCTCTTAAAAGAATAACGATGCTTTTTCGTCTTTACTTATGATTTGGCATGTGTATGACCTGAGGCTTGAGAAACAACTGTGCTTTGCAGTGGAAAAATTCGATTATGAAGGGCTGCGAAGAGCACTCGAAGACCTCTCAGATTTTGAGAAAAAAGCAAATCTGAGGGTGATAGATTCTGGGGTGCTTAAGGGTCTGAATGTCGATGATATAAAACGAGCTGGTGAACGCCTTATTCTCCAAGATGGTTGTACCAGTTTCTTCCAGAACATGGTTAAGAGTGAGAAATTGAACACAAATGTCCATGTCCTGTCCTATTGCTGGTGTGGAGATCTCATCCGGTCTGCTTTTTCCTCAGGTGAGTTCTTCTGTGGAACGATGGGAGTTTGTATTTATTTATGGATTCAATCAGTTTCAATTATTTATGCCTTATTTGTTTTAATTTACTTATGAGCTAATGATTCCGTTTTCCCATTTGCAAATGAGCTTATTACAACCTATACTACAAAATCAAAACAATTCTCGTTAATTGCTATAAATTAAGGGAAGAGTTGTTGCCTTTACTTATTCATTTCACAAGTTTTAGCATCTGACCAAGTATATGTATCTCAGGAAGGAGACATCTGATTACTTGTACCCTTAACATGCCTTTTTCTTGCTATTGTTGTCTTCTTAGGGAAAGCTGAATTTGTCCATTTTCTTATAGCAAAGTTTCTGTATTGTTCTATCCTGTTAGTTATCACCTGAACTTAGGATTCTTCAAAGGACTGATTTTGTTCCAGGTGTGCAGCAACTTTTTGGTATGCTAATTTTCTCTGATGTCAAGCAGGTGGCTTGGACTCTGTGAATATACATGCAAATGAGTTCATCTACGAAAACTCTTTATCCACGGGCGACATTGTTAAGAAAGTTGAGTCTCCTCTCGACAAGGTTGAAGCTTTTACTAATATTCTGCAGAACTGCTGCAAGGATCAGAAGATTCTGACAGTATATATTGGAGATTCAGTGGGTGACTTACTTTGCTTGCTTGAGGCAGATGTTGGTATCGTGATAGGTTCAAGCTCAAGTCTGAGGAGAGTGGGAAGTCATTTTGGTGTTTCTTTTGTTCCTCTATTCCCAGGTTTAATCGAGAAACAGAAACAGTTTGCTGAGGAAAGTTCATCTGGGTGGAAGGGCCTGTCGGGAGTTCTATATACAGTATCTAGCTGGGCAGAGATTCATGCTTTCATTCTTGGATCATAGAAAACAATTTGAGAGATGTTCATATAATAGGATACATATACAAGCTTGGTGGCTGTTTTTGTCTCAGGCCACCAATCACCTCTGTTGTTTTTGGTACAGGGTCTTCTAATCAGCAATGAGCTGTGTATCGTTCCCTTTGTTTTTTACTATGGGGATCATTCAGAACTGTAAATGCAATTCTTTTGCCTGGTGCTCTTCTACTCGTCGAACCTTTTACTCACTCCTGCTTGAACCCTGCCCCATTCGATGTGTATAATATTGGGTTTTTACATTTGAATGACATTTTGGACTAGTTGGTATGTGGATTCTCAAAACTGCAATTGTATTTGAAGGGGAACTTCTTTTCCATTTCGCAGCTTTTCCTATGATGATTGAATTTTTTGTTTTTCCACATCACAAACGAAGCCATATGTAGATGATGTGCTCTTGTCTTGATACAAAATTTGTTTTAGCAGCATATCTACTTACCTTTTTGTTTCTAATTGCAAATAGTTGAGATATTTTTATAGTTGTTCACTCGATTTTTGGTATTAAATTATAATATAGTATATTTGGACTATACCCTTTGACAATATGACAAAGAGATGAAGCATTTTCATTTTTCTAACCTAAACAACAAAAGGGTATCCATTTACAATATGGTATCCCATAAGGCAAATCAATCTCAACAAGATTCTCATGAGATAAGAAGACAAATCCCCCAACTATTTTTTGGTCATGTTAGGCCCTTTGTGTGATTGATGGAAAATTGAGTTAGACTTCTTACTCATCTCCTCCAATAATTTTTGTTGTTTAATGGATAAAGATTCAAACTTTTTCTTGCCTCCGTACGAAAATTTGTCATTATCAACATGGTGACTTTTGCATTGTTGATCTTCTTAGTGGGTTGGATGGACATTAGTCACTCACTTTTAACCTTGTTGCAAACTTCTTTTCAGAAAAAATAACATTATTTAATTCACCCAATATTATTATTTTATAAAAGTATCTGTCGATGATTCATTGGTTGCAAGTACAACATTAAAAGAAATTGATATGAAACTAAATTCTTATCAATAACTATAGTACGACTCCAACTTTCTTTTTTTTTTTTTGGCTAAAGTATGGCTCAAATTTAAAGCATTTAAAATGGTGTCTTTCTTTAGTGGGTAATTAACCGACTTTGAGGATGTTTGGTTGGAAAAATAAGTGAGAAACTGCTATAAGCTCCTAATAATTTATTTTCTAGTATTATAAGTTTATTCTCTAAAAATATTCAACCACACACTTCTATTTAATCATTTTATAAAATATTTTAAAAAAATTATAAATTCTTATAATACAAAAACATAAAAATTCTCAATAGATGTCTATCATACTTTACACTAAAAAAACTCTTGAAGCCGCCCACAATGCTTTCTACTTCCTTTATTTTCCATGTATAGTTTGGCCAACATATTTATATATGCACACCTTTCTTTGCCCCCTCCTAAATGGAGAGGTATGACCCACAATTCTTGATGGGCTCTCCTCAGATTCCCACTTCAATTTGAAGCAAAGTTCCTTTATTTAGTTTCCATCCACTTCAACAAAGTAAAAATTATTGAATAGGTCCTCTACTATGTTTAATACATTATTATTTTTTTCCTATTCAACCCTTTGTACCTGTCGCCCTTTGTTTATTTCCCTATGAACTAAGCAAATATTATTCTTCATTATAAGTACTCATAACTACTCTTTCAAGCTCCAAACCCTCTTACACATACGCCTATCTTCTTCTTCTCCTTCTTTTTCTTCTTTCTCCTCCTTTAGCTCCAATGATCAATTTTAGGTCATATTTCGTGCCAAGAACCATGTCGGGACCAACGAAAAATGACCCGTCAAGATATCTTTGTGGTCCTCGCTTACGTGTCGAGATATATATACACAAGAGTGTATGCATATTTGGTACATGGGATGTATTGTGAAGCAATTGACACCAAGGGGTTGAATTTTTCAAGAAAAAGTGCAACTTCTAGGCAAGTCTAATGCTTGGCTTCCATTTACTTTGTTTTTTCTTTTTTCCCCCTTCTTGAATGGCTAAATGGGATTTGGACAAATGGTGGGAGGTATGAAAATTTGGGATTTTTGGATAATTATGTTGTTGTCCAAAGATTTCAAGATTAACATTTATCCCTTTGTCTTTTCAACAAACCAACCCCCCCCCCCCCCCCAATTGTTTTTCCTTTCAACTTTCTCATATTGTTTATGGGAGTTCTTGTGGTTTTAAGCTTTGTAAGAGAGGCCATTTTCCTTGTAAAACCCTAATTAATGATGGTTCACTTCTCCTTTACATTTAGACTCTTAAATCATTTGGTGTTTATTTAATTTTTTCATTACGTTGATCGTTAAATAATTAGTTGTAATAAATTAAAAGATCGAATTGTGTTTAACATATATATAGTTCAAATTTCTAAGATACAATGAGTAAAAATAATTTATGTATAAATACATAATAATTTATTAATGGGAAAAGAAAGCATAATTAAAAATTAACATTGAAAATAAAAAAAATCCAACATTGGCACATGCAAAGATAAAGGATGTTATGTAATACAAATGATTTCTACCTCAATTACAAACTTTTGGAAAGCTAAAAAAGTTTGGTGGACTGGTCCCATCACACACACTAACACTATGATTGTGTGTGTATATGGAGTAGGAGTTGGTTTAATAAATTGCAATATTAGCTGTTAAAGTTGCAATGATTTGTCAAAATAATTAGTTAATATAAGAGGAAGAAGACTTTACCATATGATTAATTACTTTTTTTTTTCTTTTCATAATAATTCTAAATATTTAAACCACCAAACATTAGTAATACCTAACATGTAAGTACGACTCGTCGGGTAATTTCAAATTATATTTTAAATATCCTAAAAATTATTTTCGAGAGACTATCGAATCCCAAATATTCTTTTCCAAAATACTATTGTAATAGAGCGATGTAGTATTGTTAGGAATGGCGATTCAGTGATTTTAAACTTACACTGAAATAAATTGAAAAAAATTATCATATATTCAAATATTTTACACGCATTTATTGTAAATGTTTGCTGGTTTTTATGGATATGATGGGCTCTTAGACTTGCAGATCATTGTCAACTTTTGCTGGCTATAATCCATCTTTAGTAGATCTACATAGGCAATATCAGTGCTTGCTTTTACTATTCAAGTATATATTAGGTATGATTACGCTATTCGTTTTTTAAGTTTGGTGTAATTACACGTAAGTATTCTTAGTTTCGGAGATTACATCTAGCACTCTTAAAGTTTGCTTTCATCTAATAAATAAGTCATTATACTAGTCAAAATTCATCGAATTTGTTGATATGAACAAAAAATTAAAAAAAAAAATCTATATTTACCTCCGATTGAGTTATTACTTATTTATTGCAGGTCAAATAAATATTTTTATGAGCAAATTACCCTCATACGTCTTCACGCGTTAATGCATGTGAGGAAGTATATCTTCACCCTTATAAGGGTAGTTTAGTCGAAAAAAAAATATTTGACCTGCAGTAAGTTATTAATAAGTCAATCGAGAGTAAATATCAATTTTTATTCAGATTTTTTTGTTTATATAAGTAAATTTGGTAAATTTTGACTAACGGCTGGACTTATTTGTTAGCGAAAAGCAAACCTCAGAACTATTAGATATAATTTCTCAAACCATATAAAATTTACGTATAATGACACCAAATTTAAAAAAAAAAAGTGTAATTATCCCTATATAATATATTTGCAGTTGAACAGAAAAATTCAAGTCCTACAGTTGTATTATCTATTCTTATATAACCATCACAATCACATAATGATTTACATTAATGAATTGGTAAATTACAATACTTTTTCGTTATTTAAAAAATTATAAATACCCCCTAAAATTATAAATATCTTAATAAAACTCCTCTAGTGACAGCTTATTGTATGGGGTATTTATTAGGATATTTGTAAGTTCAAATGGGTATTTATAATTATTCTAATAATAAGGAAGTATTTATAATTAAGACAAACATCAGGAGAGCCCTTGTAATTTACCCTTAAAGAAATAACCTACAATAAAAAAGAAATGGAAGAAAGCCAATTCTTTTTATTAAAACAAAAAATTTATATTTTAATTGTAGATATATGTAATTAATTGATTATCATCCTTAATTATATTTATCAAAAAATAATTATTTATTTATGTAAGGATGATCTCATATGATCATTGCGTTAATGGATCATTTATATTTAATTATATAATTAGTAAAATAATTGCATGATAATGAGATTTCACTGATTTTATGTCCCAAATCACCATATCTTAAAAATCTTGAAATTTTAATCTCAACCCTTTTTGTGTTATGATTATGACACAAACTAAAATGAAAATTTTGAAATATTCTCCTAAAAATTTTAAGCAAATAAAAATACTAATTATATTACCTACTCTTAATTGATGGTTTATTAATAAAGACACGAACTAATTACCACGATTAATTAATATTCTTCAAGTTTACGTTATGGATGATGAATCATTATATCACCTTTCCACGCCAAACATGCACAAAATAGTGATAATTAGCGTTAATTATATTTAAATCCCTTTTAAAAAAAATAAAATTATATTTTCTCTCGAGAATTATTTTCTCCCATTATGATTTGAACGACAAATGCTAATGTAAGCAAGAAAAACTACATAAACTTCTGATTATACACCTCATCCAGCATTCAACATAAATTATTGACAATATCGCTCGTTTTTCAATTTTCATTCATTGATGGTTACTTTTTATTCAATGAAAATAACTCGAGAATAATATTTTATTAGGTTCCACCGTTTTTACGTTCTATATATTACATTTACACCCTACAAGCATAAAAATATTAGGAAAAAAGAAAATTTCCGTCCTATAACTTTGATTCGAATTTTTTTTGGTCGTTTAGCTTTGACAATATTAGACTTAGTCCTTTATCTTTTAATTTTGTGTAGATTCGGTCCTTTAGCCTAATTTAGGACTCTTTTGTCCTTTTGATGATAAATTTTAGTAGTTCATCCTAATACTTTTAAAAGTCTCAACATGCTTTCGAAATAAAACTTATGTGAGCATTAGTTACGAGATGCAAAATGAATGAAGATGGACTAAATTTGCTCTTTAAAAAGCTATGTAGGGGTAAAATTGTTCGAAATTGAGTCAGAGGACTAAAATTACACATTTTTGAAAATTACAGGAATAAAACTAAAATGGGTAAACTTAAAAAACTAAAATTAATAACAGACAAACTTAAAGGACTAAACAAATAATTTTTTTAAAATATTATTATGATATATTTATCAATAAATTATGCGGAATGTTGAGTTAAGGGTAAAATTAAATGCTTATATAATTTTTTTACAAACTTATTTATTTTCCATCAAAATCCTAACCAAAAAGGGGTATAGTAGTAAGCGGAGAATCCTTGGAGTGGGTGCAAATGTAATTTCAAAAATTTTCTAAGAGAAAGTGCAATTTCGCACTTTAGGTGGAATTGAAGTGTAATTAATCCTAATAATTATGATAAATAAATAAAAAAAATTGTCCTTCAATAGTGCAAATAATTAATGGAAAGGGACAGGTTAATCAAATATATATATGCTATATATGAAAAGAAAGAATCTAATTAATAATTAGTAAAATCAATTATCAATTTTCTATTGGTTGATGAGTCATCAACGAGTCAGCGACAACATTAATTATATAAATAATAAATAATTAGAGTGGTGAATTAGTTGAGATGACAGTTCACAACTATGGATTAATGATCCTTTTTAGCTGTCTTAATTTTCATTAATCTCCACTAATCATATTTGTTGTATTTTTACCAAATCTTTTGCTTTTTGTCTCACCATCCACACCTTTATGTTGGGTTGGTAAAAAGAAAATAAATATTAATTTATTTTAAGGAAAAAAAGGGTATTTCTAATCCATAATAATTCATGATATATATTTCAAGTGTATTTTAATGGATCGTCATGTATTATATTATAAAATTATTCTACAGAATCAAGTTTGGATCGGAATTTTTCATTCTTTTACAAAAATTTAAAATCAATAGAGTAAAAGTTGAATGGTTTTCTTGTTGGATCGAGCGTTTGTTAATGTGTTAAAAGTTAAAAACGTTAGCAACAGTGCTACTGAAACTTTTAAATTTATATAGCAGCTCAAGCACCACGTTTCAATCATGGTCCCATCATGAGAGCGATTGCTGCCACAATAAAAAAATTTCATTGATCTGTAGCTGCCTTATCCCTTTTCTGTTTTTTGTTGAAAGAAGGGATAAAACGAAAAGATTGTGGGTTTCTGGTCGGACCACATTTTCAGTGAGGCCTTATATAAAGGTTGAGACCTCGCAATCAAAAGATTATGGACTCAAATATCAAGAATATGGACGTTTGTCTATTTATTTATTTATTTATTTGGTCTTTAGTTTGAAGTTATTGATATAATATATGAATCTACAAAAATGGCTTAGAGGGTGTTTGGCTAAGCTTATAAGATCTTAAAACTCGTGTGGTAAAAATTTGTTTAAAAAGCTTATAAGATCTTAAACTAAGAAATTTTGGATCTTGTAAGCTTTTTTTTTTAAAAAAAAAATAATTCTACCCAACTTTTTTAAAATATCTTATAAGCTCTTTAATCTTAATATTCAATAAACAAATTTTATTGATTCATTTTTACCCTTTATATAATTGGCGTCCCTCCCCCCCCCCATAAAAAAAATAAAATCTATAAGAGTTTGATGGCTTATTTTGTAATTATTACAGTATGAAGAGCTTATTACGATAAATTCTCTAAGATCTTATATATCCAAACACTTTAAAAATTTATTTTTAAAATAAAATTAAATATTTTTAAGCTTTTAAAATATCTTATAACATATAAACTTATAAAATATTTCAAATGAACTTAGCCAAACATCCTCTTAGTTAACTAAGATAAGAACACAAGAAAGAGAAAAAAAAATCTCTAATTTAGTTTTATGACTTAGGAAAAAAAATTTATATCAATTTTTTTTCCAACAAGCATGAAAATACACAATGAAACTACTAATTAGGGTTAAAGTATCAATTGGATCTTGGGATGTAGCCCAAATTAAGGATCCATTATGAATTGAAAAAAGAGAAATCTAGTTGGGCTGCCTTAAATGGGTCATTTAATTTGTATATGGTAAATGAAACATGTCCCACAACCAATTTCCCCTAAGAAATTAACGAAAAAAATCACATGTAAATTACGTGGTTGTTATCTCTTTATGATGGAGGGAAGGACCACCTGAATTGCATGCGGGTTTTTCATCAATTTTCCTAACGTACGTTGGTAGGAGAATCGAAAGTGAGAATATTGTAAAGTTTTAGGACTATTTTCGAGAATACCATAACCAACGTGACTAAAGAATTTAGATCATAAATGATGAAAAGAAAATTGCAATTTCCCCTCTTGTTGATGATTCATCTATGAAGAATTAAATTTGGTCAGATCTAACTTTTTATGTATCGTTATATGAATATGAAATTAATAATGAAAAAAAATTGATAATATGATAAAGGAGTCGAATTCGAATAGTTTAAAGATTAACTCAGTCCAATTTGAGAAGAAAAAAAAATTATATATATAAAAATGGGTCCAAAAATTTAAATTGAAATTTAACTTAAATAGCTTTATGGCCTAATACCTATATTTTGCTACAAGTATTATACCAATTTCTTAATGGTAAAAAAATAAATTTATTTACTCTTATCAAAATGATTCTTCCAATATTATAATGGTAATATAGACTTTCATAATTTAATACTTTTTTTATTTGGAATAAAATAAAAAAAAAAGGGAGAAATGGGCCAACATGAATTTCATATTTTTTATGTGTTTTCCAAAGAAACAAAAAGAGAGAAAAAGGGGGGGAAAAAACCAATTAAGTATCAATCTTATAAATATTGTCCACAAAATCATAAATTCCAAATCAAAACCTTTCATAAACCCAAAGAAATGGGAAATACTAACAAAAAGTGGCACTTTTTTGTAATTTAAATAATGTGTAAAAAAAAGGCCAATTATTTTTTTTTTAAAAAAATCATAGTTAAGCATGAAAAGAGATTAGTCATCATCAGTACCATTCTTGAAAAGCTTCATGATCTTGATTTTATATATATATATATATATATATATAATAATGAAACATATTTGAGGGGTGTTTTTTTTACAAAAGTCATATAAACTTGATGCAGGTTGTACAATCGGGATTGAGACATCGAACCTTGGTACCTTGAGGTTGGGTTGATGAACCCTTCTTCGAGTTTCCTGACAATAGATATTGAGAACATAACATACGTTAGACTTGTTGGGTGGCCCCCAATACTTAAGTTAGAATGAATAGGGTCGAATTCGATCTAAAGAGCTTGAAAGGCTGAATGTAATAAATGCTCCTCTATAAATGCTCATATTTACCGATATTTATAGTGTACGGCACCGTATGAGAAGGCTCCATGTGGCATCATCTGGACGTCTGTGTCAGATGATCAAGCGGCTGACAATCCGGGTCTTCTCATATGGACTGGGTCATGCTGGTCGAGTCGCGAGTATATACATGGATCCAGTTCTTTTCAATGAATCCCATAAAAATTTAAGGAAAATTTGATCCTTTTTACCCTTTGATGTAATTACCCTCGTCAGAACTGATAGTTATACTTAAATTATTATACAATAAATAGCACATAAATACCACTCTCTCCATTCCAATTTAAATATTTTTAGCAATAGCACCGAATTTTAATTGATATATCCACTTAATCAATATTTACTTTTTGCGGGAATCCTTGTGAATTGTAGTTATGTTTATAAGCAATAGTTGATGGTTAATAGCTGAAATTTTAAATTGATAAGAAAATTATTATTTTGAAAAACAAAGCATTTGGACATTTCAGAGAAAAAGGGACATGCAGTCTCGTTTCCTGAGATCTGGGGTAATTATTCATAAAATTAATAATTTGAGAAGTTGCACCTGGTATTTCTGATGTTTGTTTACATCTAACAAATGAATCCGTTCGTTAATCAAAATTCATCGAATTTGTTGATATTAGAAAAAAAAATAAAAATTCATATATAATCTCAATTGACTTATTACTGATTTTTTTTTATTTTTATTATTATTATTAATGATATATGTTTGGAAATATTGAGGCAAAAAATCCTTGTAGCAAAGTAAGCAGGGTGTTCCTAAGTGCAAATTGGAAGTTCAATTTTGGGAAGGGGAAGCTGCAGCTGCACCTTCATCACCTACCCTTTCCACATGCTATCCAACCTTTTTCTTTCTTTATTCATCATCATCATCATCATCATCATCATCAACTCATCACACCACACACACATACCATATCAATCAATATAAACTTTTTTTTTCAAATTTTCCATAAATAAATTCATGTATGATTCAATGAGCCAGATGGGCTCCATGTGCTTTTCCAAGTAATAGCACTACTTTTTCCATTATTGGGGGGTGGGGGTGGGGGGGGTGGGGGGGGGGGTTCTTGTATTATGGGCACACACAAATGAGATTGATAATTGTGTGTGTGTGTGTGTGTGTGTGAAAATAAGAAAGAAAAGATTGTTATATGTTGTATGATTCTAACTAATATACCTTAAGCTAACATGCATAGATTCTTGGAACACCCTTTCTTCATCATGTTCAACATTATTCTCATTTTTATTGCAACTTACAAGAATCAATTTTGATTGGGAATAATACAACTAGGGAATTGTTTTTTTTTTTTTTTAACAATTATTTAGATTTAATATGTTAATGTTAATTAATATTTAAGAGTATGTTAAAGTTGTATTAGTACGCGGATTGCGTCGTTAATATCACTTTAGTACCTGAAAATTCATTCGCAACTCACTTAATCAGTGTCCGAGTTTCGCAATATTTTCATCCATTTTTCTGTTGTTCGTTTGCGTAATGACTGTTTTACCCTCAACAGCTGATATAAAAATTGTTGAATATACCACAAATTGGTTTATATCAACATATTTTATCCTATTTTATTCTCTTGACTTTTATTTTTCACATTTGATTATTAATTTTTAACGGTTTTTAATTCGTAATGAATCGTACTTAATAATTTATGCTAAAAACCAAGTTCAAAATTCATTACAACCTAAAAAAATAGGTCCAATTTACATTTTAAGTTCATATCATCAACATAATCTTGTTGGGATAATTACCAAAATAGGCTTGTTCAATTTCAATCAATTAGTGAGGAGACAAAAGCAATGGACAAAGAGTTGATAAGGTTGTTATAGTTCAATAGGACATTTGTATATGATGTAAATAAGAAAACATAGTATTAGATATAATATTATTTTCATTTTATTTTAGTTATGTGTTAATCAAAATGTTATTTATGGTTCTTTTTTTAATTTTCTCCATCTTTTATTATTATGACCTCTATTTTTAACCACTGCATTAACAAAAAAAAAAATATTAGTAACAAAATATTGTCCGATAATTTTAAGTTATCATAATAACATGTAAATCGCCTGTGATTTGAGAAATTACATTTTTTACTCTTGACGTTTAGGTTTGTCCAATATAGAAATCCATCTATTAGTCAAAATTAATTGAATTTGTTTATATTAGCAAAAAAGAGAGAGGGAGAGAGAATCTATCTACTCCCAATTGACTTATTACTAACTTAATAAAGGTAAAAGAATCTTTTCTAACCAAACTACACTTAGAATCGTGAAAATTTTTAAGGATAGTTTGGTTAGAAAATATTTATTTAACCTATAATAGATTAACAATATGTCAATAGGGATAAATATGAATTTTCATTTTATTTTTGCTAATATTTGCAAAAATTAGTGAATTTTGACGGGATGATTTAGTTATTGGACAAAGCCAAACGTCAAAGGTACTAGCTATATATAATTTTTCAAACCACATATATCTACGTGTAATTACTCCAAACCTAAGAAAAAGAAGATGTAATTATCCCTATTTTAGTGATAAAAATTATGTATTAAATTATTATTATATTTATGGTCACTGAGTTATCAGTGTACACGTGCCAATGCGCCACTAATTATTTATAGTGATAATTTTATACACAATTATTTTTTACCGTTAGTTATTTCTAGCAACAACATTTACTTAAATATAGTCATTGTTAAAATTACGAAACTTATAAAATAAAAATTCTCGTCACTTGAAATATATATTTTGTGAAAATTTTAATATCCTTACTGATTTTTTGGGTAATATTTTCTTTTTCTTTAGGTGAATATCCGAACTATTTTTTCGCAAAAAATGACCTTTTTTTTTAATTTTTTCATCGTTAATTAAATATTTGTGTATAATATAATTATTTATTTTCTATATCTATAAAAATAATTAATTGAAAAATAAGAACAATTAAAATTAATAATTAGGGTATAGTTAATTAAAATGACAGCTTCCCTCAAATAGCAAAAGCTTAACACCCCACATGGTGGGATTATATTCTTCAACAGTTTTCTCTTCACAACCACAGAAATAAAATTTAAAAAACAAAAAAAAAACATTATCTTTTTAAGGTTAGCAGAAAAATCTGAACTCCATTATAATTGAAAATAATAAAAATATAATTTTTAATTTGACCAAATTACCTCGAAATATCTTTTGATTTATGGCGTAATTTTCATAATATTAATTATTACCAAAACAAGTATTAATGGCGTAATTCCATTAACAACCTTGTTTGAGTTGACCAATTGATGAATAAATATTGCAAGTACAAAGTAATATTGTAAATTATGATTCTCTTGCAGTACTTAAAACACATTCCTTCCATGTTTTAATGTCTGAACAACCACAGATCAGTCCAAAGGTTTACAGTCCTTTGCTGCAAGATTCATAGCTGGTTAGCATCCCAAGGCCTCACGAACTCAACTAAACTAACAATCCATCACTAATTAAACTACTAATCCCACACTAATTAATGATTAGAATCATGCTTAAAACACAAGAACATTCACACACATGGACAGGGGTCCCATTCTTGTGCAAAAAAAGATGTAATGATGATAACTAACTTATTGTCCAATCATTGATCTGAATTTTCATTCATATAACTCTTCCTCTGTCCATTTTCAGACACCCTTCTTGCAAGAACCTAAAATGGTGCAAGAAAACTGAGCAAGAAAGAGTGTACATGAACTAAAATGAGCACTCATCATCATCACCTCTTCTTGTTCCTCTACTGTTCCATTGGTTTGTGTTCCGTTTTTGCCGATGTCCGAAACAGTGCGGAGTTATCAGCATTGTTGGCAGTGAAATCCAGCTTGGTTGATCCATTGGACAACTTGAAAGACTGGAGAACGACGAATGATGCGCCACATTGTAGCTGGAACGGTGTCGTCTGCGACTCTGAGGGCTATGTGGAGAAGCTGGACTTGTCCAACATGAACCTCAGCGGCCGTGTATCCGACAGAATCCAAGATTTGAGCCGTCTATCGACTCTCAATCTCTGCTGCAACGGGTTCGAGTCCGAACTGCCGAGATCACTGGCAAATCTTACTTTGTTGAAGATCATCGATGTGAGCCAGAACAACTTTGTAGGGAGCTTTCCTGTGGGGCTAGGAGGATTTCCAGGCCTAAGGAGCATCAATGCGTCGAGCAACAATTTCCAGGGCCGTCTGCCGGAGGATCTTGGCCGTGCAGCATTGTTAGAAAGCCTGGATTTCAGAGGCAGCTTCTTTGAAGGCTCGATCCCGACATCGTTTAGGAATTTGCAGAAGTTGAAGTTTCTTGGCCTTTCTGGTAACAATCTTACTGGAAAGCTTCCGGTCGAGCTTGGCGAGTTGTCGTCTCTGGAGACTATGATTCTTGGATACAATCAGTTTGAAGGTCCAATTCCAGCAGAGTTTGGTAATCTGACTAATCTTGAGTATCTTGACTTGGCTGTTGGGACACTGAGTGGTCCAATTCCAGGAGAATTAGGCAAGCTGAGAAAGCTAACAACTGTTTACTTGTATCAGAACAATTTCGGAGGAAGAATTCCAGCTGAGATTGGAAACATAACATCTTTAGTGTATTTGGATCTCTCAGACAACCAAATTTCAGGACAGATACCAGACGAGGTAGCAGAACTCAAGAATCTGAAGTTGCTGAACCTTATGTGCAATCAGCTGAGTGGTCCTATTCCAGAGAGGCTTGGAGAGCTGAGAAAGCTAGAGGTTCTTGAGCTGTGGAAGAATTCATTGAACGGTTCTTTGCCGTTGGATCTTGGGAAAAACTCTCCGTTGCAGTGGTTGGATGTATCGTCGAACTTCCTTACTGGTGAGATTCCACCTGGTTTGTGTGAATCAGGTAACCTCACTAAACTCATACTTTTCAACAACTCATTCTCCGGGCCGATCCCAGCAAGCCTCTCGAACTGTTCATCTTTGGTTCGTGTTAGGATCCAAAGCAATCGTCTCTCAGGTTTGATCCCATTTGGCATTGGAACTCTTCCAAAGCTCCAGAGGCTAGAATTGGCTGACAACAATATCAGTGGTGAAGTACCTCAAGATTTCACTCTTTCAACTTCACTTTCGTTTATCGACATCTCCAGGAATCACTTGGATTCATCATTACCTTCGACCATTCTGTCCATTCCAAGCCTCCAAACCTTCATAGCTTCGTCTAACAACCTGCAAGGAAACATCCCGGATCAGTTCCAAGATCGCCCGTCTCTTTCTGTGCTCGATCTTTCTTATAACTTTTTCTCTGGAAAAATTCCTCAGAGCATAGCTTCTTGTGAAAAACTGGTGACTTTGAACCTCAGAAGCAATCGGATGATCGGAGAAATCCCAGGAGCCTTAGCCACAATGCCAACTTTGTCGGTTCTTGATTTGTCCAATAACTCTCTTGTGGGAAGGATACCGGGGAATCTTGGGAGTTCACCAGCTCTTGAAACGCTGAACTTGTCTTACAATAAACTCGAGGGCCCTGTCCCAAACAACGGCATCTTAACGACCATCAATCCGGACAACCTCATAGGCAATGCCGGTCTATGTGGAGCCATACTCCCACCGTGTTCTCAAAGCATCATCGATGCACCTAAACCTAGAAAAGTTCACATAAAGCACATAGTTGTCGGATTTCTTGTAGGAATATCAGTAATTTTAGCTGTAGGGATCATAGTTTTCGCAGGGAGACAGATGTACAGAAAATGGTACCTGTGCAGCAACTCCTTCACAGATTGGTTCAAGAAAAACAACACAGAATGGCCGTGGAGGCTAGTTGCATTCCAGAGGCTGAGCTTCACCACTTCCGACATTCTATCTTGCATCAAGGAATCAAACATCATAGGCGTTGGGGGAGCTGGGATCGTCTACAAGGCTGAAACTCAAAAGCCACATGCTCTAGTAGCTGTGAAGAAGCTCTGGAGATCAGAGGGAGATGTTGAAACAGGAGACGACCTCTTTGCAGAAGTCAACCTTTTAGGCAAACTGAGGCATAGGAACATAGTGAGACTGTTTGGATATCTTCACAATGAGACGGACGTTATGATGGTGTATGAGTACATGCCTAATGGCAGCCTTGGCGCAGCATTGCATGGAAAACGAGGGGGGAAAATGCTGGTGGATTGGGTGTCGAGGTATAATATTGCACTGGGTGTAGCACAGGGGCTAGCTTATCTGCACCATGATTGCCATCCACCGGTCATCCATCGGGACGTAAAGTCGAACAACATTCTTCTTGACTCGGACTTTGAGGCAAGAATTGCTGATTTTGGCTTGGCAAGAACAATGCTGCACAAGAATGAGACGGTCTCAATGGTGGCTGGATCATATGGATACATAGCACCAGGTAAAATAAATCGCCAATATCAGCAAGTTAAAAATTCATGTGAGTTCCTTTTCCCTTCTAATTAATACTAATCATGTTTTTTTCCCTACAGAATATGGATACACATTGAAGGTTGATGAGAAGAGTGACATATATAGTTTCGGAGTAGTACTTCTTGAGCTGATAACAGGGAAAATGCCATTAGACCCTTCTTTTGGTGAGTCCATCGACATAGTCGAATGGGTTCGGAGAACGGTAAACAGCAAATCAGCCATTGAAACAGTACTGGATCCAGACATTGCAGGACAGTGCAAACATGTGCAAGAAGAGATGATTCTTGTCCTCAAGATTGCACTCCTCTGCACCGCTAAGCTCCCCAAGGAGAGGCCATCGATGAGGGACGTCGTAACAATGCTCGGTGAGGCAAAGCCACGGAGAAAGAGCATTTGTCAGAACTGGGGATATGCTGCTAACAAAGAGAAACTGATATTTGCACATTCACCAGTGATAGGCCTTCTGTAGCCACCTCCAAAAGAAGTGTATAGTTTTATGATGTCTTTTTGGGACGATCGTGCTGATATCCTCTTGAGGTTCTTGCAAGACTCTTCTCGAGTTTAGACTATTAAACAACATTTTCCGGCAGTCATGTTTTACATTACAGATTCCCATCCTGAAGATTGGATGTTCATCAGGGGAGAATTTGTATTACAAATATGACCGGCACGGGTGTTTGTGTAATTTTCTAAAATTGAGGGGCTCTTTTGTAATATGCCAGAAACTACAGGGGGGGTTTTCTGTAATTGTCCCTTTTTCCTATTCTTTCCCCCCTACATAGCAAACAAACATAGTGATAATGTTATGTTGCTATTGGAAACAATGGCTGTGGAGACAGAAATTAGTACATCCAAAGCCAGAATCAAGTTCAGACAAACAACTGTTCATATCTCTTCTTATGTGCAATAACCTATACTATACCTTCTCTTTTTCTAACATACAATGTCTCAAGTCCATACATCTAATCATGAGATGGGTGAAAACAACTTGTGTAGATATGCTTATTCCAACTTTTCTTGGAAAATTCATTATGTACTACTTGTGCAACAAAGGTTGTAGGAGAAATTGGTCCATTTCTTGATTATAGAGTGAAATAACTAATAGTTATATGTTTAAATCAATAATCGAGAAAATAAAATTTACTATCGATAATTTAAGAACTTGTTTCATGTTTCTTATTGGACGCAATTTGACAGAGGGTGAATAGAGAAGGCAATAGGCCCCGCTTGGGGGTTGTCAAAATTCGGGAGTCGACCCATCAAGAATTTTTTTAATTTCGGGACTTATCAAGTTGGGCTACTAAATCAAATTTAATTTTATTTAAAAATAATATATACTAAAAAATAATACTACCACAGTATTATATTTATGAGCAATAATTTATTGGAAGATTAAAGTTCTTTTTTGAATTTATATGTATATATTTTAGATTTAAAATATTTTTTATATGTAACTTATATATGTATTAAAATAACAAACTATATAATTTTATTATTTTAATATATAAAAATATTATTTTTATATATTATGTCGGACTTTAAATATTTTTCATATATATATATATAAATGTATAAAAAATTACTAAAAGAATCAGGTTTGGATCCAAAACATCAAAATTAAAGGGTCGATTATGACTTCAAAACCCGCCACAATAGGTTGCAGAAAGAATTGATACTTTATTAATTCCAAATTTTATAGTTGCAGAAAGAATATATACTGTATTGATTTTTTTTTTTTAAAAAAACTCTTATCATGACTTATATATTGTGCCCAATTATTATTAAAATATATAATTTGTAACAACATAAGTTTACATCAAATTGCCTACAATTTTGATGTTATATTATTCTCATAATATGTTAATAATAGATTTTAAAAAATGTAATAAATTAAAATAAAACTCAAAATAAAAAAAGAATATAATAATTAGGGGAATTAATTTAACTTAAGTTTAATATAACAAGCAACAAAGAGATAAAAATATGGGATAATTACAGCCATCTCCTAATGTTCGGTGTAATTACACATAGACTCCATTATGATTTAGAAAATTACATCTAGTTTGCCTAACAAATAGATTCACTTGTTAGTCAAAATTTATCGTTTTTTTTTATATTAATAATAAATGAATAAATAAATATTGATATTTAAATTCGCTTGATTGATTACTGACTTATTGTAGATCAAACAAATATTTCCTAACCAAACTACCTTTATAAGGTGAACAATATACCTCCTTACATACATTAATGTACGAAGATATATAAGGGTAGTTTGATTATAAAATAATTTATTTGAACCGAACAAGTCACTAATTGATCAGTCAAGAGTAAATATGAATTTTCTTAAATTTTTTTGTTAATACCAACAAATTTGATAAATTTTAACCAATGTATTTATTTGTTAGACAAAAGCAAATCTTAAATATATTAAATATAATTTTTTAAATTGTAAGAGATTTATGTTGATGAGTGGTATTTTAGCACGGATCCAACGAGTTAGGACCTTTATAATGGACTTGGGCTGATTAAGCAAAAGATCTTGAAAAAATGAAACCTGCAAAACAACGCGTTAGTACTTCGATGCCAAAGTTAGTATAGAATTTAGGAATAAATAATCGTATTAGTAAACTGTAATGAGAAATTGAGATAAAGTAGGATATTCATGAGAAAATTATGGTCAGAACGCAAGTTGATAGCTTATAGCAGGAGTAGAAGCAATTTTCTAGATTATGGAAGGTGTCCCCATTGGGGGATTGTACTTGTATTTATAGAGGGAGTGTCTCCCTCCGTTGGAACTTTGCATACTACCTGCGTTTTCGAAAAAAAGGGGCAAGATATATGAGGATAAGACATGGCTTGGTTTTATCTTTAGTTGATCAGTACACAACGACACATCTTTGCTTGGGGGAGGACTCCTTTCATGTGAGGACTCCTTTTCTGCAGGGAGTCCTTCTAGGTTAAGGAGCCCTAAGTCTTGGGGGCGCCTCCTTTCTCCTGGGTTGTTTTAATTGGGCCTTGGAGGCAGGCTTGTGGTCTGGTAAGCATTTTACTGGACCCCCCTCTTGGGCCGAGTCTGGTAATATTCTGGTGGGCTACCTTCTTAATAGACTGATGGGTTTGGTTTGGGCTCATAACCTCTTTTAGGTCAAGTGCTTTTAGGTCGCACACATTATTCAGTCTTCCCACTTTAAAGAGGAAGGATGCCTCCTAACTCTTTAGAGTAGGAGCTCTTGTAGCGCAAGAAGAGGGGATCCTCCATCAATATTCTGTCGCTCGTTCATTTCTGCCGCCTTCTGCAACTTAGGAAAGCATATCCCAGCTTTTTGTCAGTTCAATTTGATAACAAAAATTACTGCAAAGTTAGGTGACGTTTTGGTAACCACCCCCCACGCGCCTTGTAACCACCCATCGACGCACCTGGTAACCACCCACTCTCGTGCGGTTACAAGTGGGTCATGGCTTAACCCTCTTCAAACATTATATTGGCTAGGTGTAATCTGCCTCTACTTTTCCCATTCAGAAATTCCTTTTGAAGCACGAGGGTTTTCGATCTTTAGCTCCAGTAAGTATTCTCTCCCTTCTTGTTTTTTCAAGATTCATCTTTCTCCACGTTTTCTTCCAGTGAGTCTATCCATTTCCTCAAGGAAACCTTCTTGGGCGATGATCCCTCCAAGGCCACTTCAAGGAAAACAAGTCCTATCTTGTCTCAATTTACCAAGGGTGGAACGAGGAGCCTGCGACAGGTGATGACTGTTGCACGCGATTAATAAACGAGAATTCCGATGAAGAGACAGGGGAAAATGAGGGTGAGGGATCTTACCCAGAGGAAGAGAGGGAGCCCAGGTCTCTTTTAAGGGAAGATGAGACACCTGTGTCTTCCTTTGGGGAGGACAGGGTGTCTGGATCTCCTCCTAGAGAGGAGGAGAAGAGGTCACACCAGGAGAAGGAGGAAGAGGAAGAGAGGGTGTCCCAATCACCAATAGATTAGGGGTCTTCTACTCTGAAAATTTCCTCCATAGACCAGCTGCTCCAATAGTTTCACGTTCCTTCCTCATCTATTATGTATACTCATTCTCCCATAATTCGTCTGTTCCATCCTCCCCCCAATTATTGGTGTTTTTTCGTTGTCCAGCTACGTTCAAGTTTGCGTTTTCCCATCCCCATTTTTTATTCATAGGTTGCTCGTCTTTTTCAAGTACCTCTGAATCAATTGGTCCCCAACATTTTTAGGATTTTGGCCAGTTTGTTATGGTTTTTCGCTTTCATGGCTCCCCTGTAACAACACATATTTTTGCTAAATGTTATCGCTTTAAACGAGTTGAGAAAGATTTCTTTTGTTTTGTCCCTCGAAAGGTGGTGTTCTTCTTACCACCTCTAAATCCCCCTAAACATTGAAAGACAGTTATTTTTATGTCCTCCGCCCCATGCCTGGTCTTTCTCCAGTCAGTGGGTCTAGGAAACCCCGCCTCTTGTACATGTGGGGGCAAAAACAGTGGCTTTGTCTTTTTGTTGGGTAGGTTGAATGAGGCCCTCTATGATTGACGATCTTTTATTGACGAGAAATTAGGACACTTTGGCTTGGCCCCTCAAACAGAACCTTTGGGAGCTTCCTTCAGTATCTCTTTGTTTTTTGTTTATTGCTGCATATTTTTCTTGTATATCATTGGGGTACTGACCTTTTCTTTGTATTCGGCCGAAAACATCATGTTCAGTAAGCTCATGAGGGATCATGTCTTGGGAAGTCGTGCTGGAGGGACCCCTACTCTTCCTTTGTCTTTCTTGTGGGATGCTCTTTACCTTTCTCGGGGGTTGCCTCCTTTGCCTTTCCTATATCCTAAGTGCTCAAGCATGGGGTTATTGTTCATATTATATCATGAAATGTACTTATGTGAAAAGAAATGGATGAGAGATGTATGAGGGCTTATAGGAGTCCCTGTAGAGGCTGATTGTTGCCAGGTGTCTCCACGGCCTTTTACTTGTTTGCTGGATTGCTGGGGGTTTCCATGGTAACTCATGTCTTTAACTTAAGTTTTCCACAGACGACGCCAATTGGTGCGTGAGATTTTAGCACAGATCCAATAAGCTAAGACCTTGATAATGGATTTGGGCTGATTATGCAAAAGATCTTTGAAAAAAAGGGACCTGCAAAACAACACGTTAGCACTCCGACGCCCAAGTTAGTATAAAATTTGGGAATAAGTAATCGTAAAAATAGATTGTAATAAGAAATTGAGATAAAAGTAGGAAACTCATGAGAAAATTATGGTTAGAACGCAAATTGATAGCTTATAGCAGAAGTAGAAGCAATTTTCAAGATTGTGTAAGGTGTCCCCGTTGGGGGACTGTACCTGTATTTATAGAGGGGGTGTCCTCCTCCGTTGGAACTCTGCATACTACCTGTATTTTCGAAAAAGGGGGCAAGATATATGAGAATAAAGCATGATTTGATCTTATATTTACTTGATCAGTACACAACAAACACGTCTTTGCTTGGGGGATGACTCATATTCTATAGGGAGTCCTTCTAGGTTAAGGAGTCTTGAGTCATGGGGGCGTCTCCCTTCTCATAGGCTATTTTAACTGGGCCTTGAAGGTCGGCTTGTGGTCTGGTAAGCGTTTTACTAGACACCTTATTGGGCCGAGTTTGTAATCTTTTGGTGGGCTAATTTCCTAATGAGTTGATGGGCTTGATTTGGGCTTCATAACCTCTTTTGAGTCAAGTGCTTTTGGGCCGCACATATCGTATGTATAAGTATACCAGACCATAAGGGAGGGCGGCATAATTATTCATTAAATATATATAAATAGAAATGAAGTGAGAAGCTTTTGCGATTAGGGAGAACTAAATACTTTTCTTACCGCCAATTACGATTTATCAAAACTGGAGCTATACGACGTCGTCCGGCTGTTTCCCCCAATTTTCACTCTTTTCCTAAAACCCACTCGAAATTACAACTGATATATGGGTTATGTTTGTATGTGTAAGCACTTAATTTTGATTCGAAAATTGTTCAGGAAATGGTTGAAGAAAAGGACGTAGAGAAGAAAGAGGAAGAAATTGAGGCTGTGGGAGCTGATTCTTCCGACGATTATCTTGGGGACGATAATGAGGGGGAGGAGGAAGAAGAAGAAGAAGAAGAAGAAGAGTCGCATTCTGAGGTGTGTTTCATACTCGTTTGATCAGGGTTTCGTTTCTTTCTTTGTAATTTTTAGCTTATTCTTTTGGTTGGAAGAATGTTGGCTGTGTTGGAAGTTTTGGAATGAAGGTTCTACAGTCGCCACCCTTTTGATCAAATTCTGTTCTTTTGTTTTACAAGTTTTCTTTTATTAGTGGGTTTGTCGTTTTGTTATATGAATCTTTGTCTTTATTTAAAGTTTTCTGATTGTTTCCGAGTTTTTCCTCTGTTTGCTTTTAAGAGAAACTCAGAAGTTTTTGAATGAGATTCATGTGTTTGCACTAGAAGAAAGAAGAAAGAAAAAAGAATCACATTCAAGCACCTTTGCTGTGTAAAGTAGATCATGTAAGGTGGTTTTTTTCCCCCTCTGGTGCAGAACTTATCCGTTCTGTTTTCAATTAATGCGCTTAGTTGCCCGTGCATGTGTGTTTCAGTTATTTCTATTAAGTTGTGATTGGATGGCCTTTGTGCCTTCATCTTCGAGATAGTGCAGACTGCAGAGTAGGAGCATACTTAGCAGCAATTGTTTTGCTTTGTTTCTGGTCATTAACTCTTTTGGGTAAATTCATTATTTGCTCCATTCTTTTGTGGATTTTTTGATTAGTCAAATAACCTTGAATTGCTATGATATGATGACCTGATGGAAGAGAGTAAGTTCAGGGGACAAAAAATTGATGGATTGTTGTATCTGGTGAAAGTACTTTTGGGCCTGTAAGAAGTGGAATTTTGCTACTCATAACTTTTACTGGACGATTTACCAATTCCTTAATATGAAAGAAAGGGGTGGGGGAGGGGTTGGTAGGGTCTTAACAATTTTGATGAAGAAGGGAAATCAACACATTGGAGATAAGAACGGATTTATAGAAATAGGTAAAGCATCAAGAGGACTGTAATCCACAAGTTGAATCACATTATTACAATGAAATGAGGAATCAGACATCGTAGTTCTGATCAATATTAGTATTATGTTTGCTCATGCTTATGCCGTATTTTCACTCTGATGATAATGGCCCAATTCGAATATCCATGCGGGTTCTCTCTTTCTAATTAAACTCCAAATCCTTTATCTATGTAGGATTGTTCTCTTCTTAGTAAGTAACTCTGTTTGCTCATGGCTGGGTTCAATCTACCTCCCAGTTCACCTCTTTCATTTTCTACATTTTATCTGAGTGTAAATGTCAGAAGATCCTTATTAGTGACTTCCCTAGGCATAGCTATGTTAAGTTTTGTTTAACCAACCGCATTGAGTGTTTTCATGATCTGAATAGTTTGTAGAAACTTCTCCTCCACTCTTTCTTTACTACTGGAGAAGAATGGGGGTGACCCCCGTTCATTTCAATCTTGATAAGATTCATTTCTTTGACTATAACCTGGCTCCGGAAAATTTGTTTATGTTTTCAGCTCGTATTTTCATGGGTTTTTGCTCTTATCTTGATAAGATTCATTTCTTTGACTATAACCTGGCTCCGGCAAATTTTGTTTATGTTTTCAGCTTGTATTTTCATGGGTTTTTGTTCTTTCTTCTTGTCTTTTTTTTCCCCTGGTCCATTTCAACTTGTAAGGTTGCCATTTTCCATGTTCTCAGGAACCCTTGACCGAGGAGGAGATAGAAGAGCTCATTGCTGAGCTTTTAGAAGTTGAGAGCAAAGTAACATTTTTTTACTTATCTTTGCTTTAAAGTAAAGCAAACTTGTTTGGATCCACTAATTTATTTCTCTAGGCTGCGGAAGCTCAAGAGGCATTGGAAGAGGAATCCCTAGTCAAAGTAGAGGCTGATGTTAGGAAAGAATTGGCTCAATCTCTGTCTGGTGATGAGGTAATATATCCTTTCTCCTCTTCATATATTTCGTATGTTTTTGTATTATTACCTTGGATTTTGAATCTTTTTGGTGGTTGGGTAGTTGGATAAGGCTGTTACAGAAGAGATGACAACATTGAAGGAGGAGTGGGAAGTGGAGCTTGACAAGCTTGAGACCGAGAGTGCTCATTTACTGGTATAGAGTTTAGATTTGTTTTTATTCCATGTGAAACTAGGGCTGTTGTAAATTTTAGTTTTATTACATTAGTTGTATCATTAACTTTGTTGAATCCAGTTCAAAGTATTGGCTTCTTTGGTTTGTTGGTTTAAAATATTTTGAAAAGGTAAAGAAGGAATAGACACTAGGATATCTACTGATGTGTAATTCATACCCAAACATGTCTGAGGACATCATTTTGACTGACTTAACCTTTTATTTTTTCATGGCTGATTTTCATAATTTCTACTAATCTTCATGTAATTCACCTAATAATGTCATATCGATATGAAAGTCAAATTTTTGATTCCCAAAAATTTTCTGCATTAGCAGTGATGCCCTTTGTTCTGTTTATTCATTGTTCTCTGATCAGGAGCAACTTGATGGTGCTGGTATTGAGCTCTCCAGTCTCTATAAGTGGATTGAAAGGCAAGCTCCTAATGTTTGCTGCACTGAAGCATGGAAGAAGAGGACTCACTGGGTTGGAAATCAAATGCCCACTGATGCTACTGAATCAGTTGCACAAGCTGAAGAGTATCTCCAGATTCACAGGCCTGTGAGAAGGTTCATCCTCACCCTTCTCTATGAGTTAGTACACTTATAGATTAGGTTTGAGTTCTTAATTTGGGATCTTAATTGTAGGGCAGGCGGCATGGCAAAGTCTTGGAGGAGGGTGCCAGTGGTTACCTGGGAAAGAAAGTTGTGACAAGTGAAAGCAGTGTAGCTGTAAATGATAGTATGAATGTAGATTGGGATTCTTTCAGCAAAATGTGCTCTGATAGGTCATCTTTGGAGGATGTCTCTTTCGGCAGCAAACACTGGGCTTCTGTCTACCTGGCCAGCACACCACAACAGGCTGCTGAACTGGGCCTAAAATTTCCAGGAGTAGATGAGGTGACATATTTTGGAGTTGTTTTACCATATATCTTTGGTGACGTTTGACGTTTACCTAAAGGCTACCTGGTCGCGGTTCAAATAATTATTGTGCTGAGTTTCCTTAATACGCCCCTGATTAGATGATAGATCTGCACTCTTTCTCAAGTTGCTCTATAAAAATTCCATATGTATCTTTTTCACATATCATTCCTGCTACTATGAGTAACTCCCACTTGAAACCTCCTGTATCATAGTATTGTTGCAGCCCCAAGAATAGAGATAGTCTTCTAGACGTGAACATTCTCATTATTTTATTACTTGAGTTGATCATATACTGTGTGATTTTGCCTCTGTAAAGCAGGTGACTTATATATCATTTTGTGGTATATTATAAGTGATCCTAATTGGTTGAAGCAGAGTTGGAGGTTTATGAATAAGTAGTTTAAATCCAGGGAAATGGACTACTATAACAAAAATGTGAGAGTATTCTGGAACCAGAGAAGCTGGGGCTAGGAGCAGTCACAGAAATGATCTTAAGCTGGTGGAAATTATGATTCTAAAACTTCTGAAGAGGATCTGTATCATGCTTGATCAAAATGCTATAGTAACTTTACATTTGAAAGATAGTAAATGGAGTCTTTTTATCTGTTTATTTTAGTTTATTGCATTTTCAGAATGTTTTATGTCTCATTCTATTGCTTGGTTAGGTGGAGGAGATTGATGATGTTGATGGTACTTCTAGTGATCCGTTTATTGCAGATGCTGTAGCAAATGAAGGAGATTTGAATCTTACTGAAGAACAAAAGAGAAACTTTAGAAAGGTTAGTCAGCTGTATTTTGTGCGACATTGTATTCACTTGCTTCTGAAATCCTTTGATTGATAGCAATACCAGACAAAAGCCACTCCTCTCTTATCCATCTCATTTAGGATGTCTCAATGTGGCGAATTGTGAATCATCCAGGGCCTTTCTTTTTTCATGGTTGAGAAGTTTTAATAAATTCTCTTTGTAACTCTACTTGCATAATTGAGTAAATGTGGTACAATAATATGCCTGAGTCTGGAATCTAGTGTTGAAATTGTATTCTGTTGAATCCCAAGGTCGATGGATGAGGAAAGATGTACTTAACAAAAAGAAGTCATCCACAAATATATTTTCACATTGTCACTACTATTCAAGGTGAAATAAGGTGGCTGTACATCCTGTACTTGTTTTAAGCAATAATTTGTCTAGCATGTGAAAATGATATTGCCTCATTCATGGGTCACGGACATAGATGGATGGGAGAATCCAGAAAAGCTACCCCTAGAATTACAGATTTACCTTGAGTATTGCATAAAATATATTTCTAGGTTGGGTAAATGTTATATTTGGTCTCTTAAGTTTTTGTTTAAAATCACTTCATTCTCTCAAGTTCATTTGTTGACTTTAGCATCCCTAAATTTTAATTTTTGTCTCAGTTTGGTCCCTTTGACCATTTTCCGGCGAAAATATGGCCGGAGTTTGACTTTTTGGAGGGTAAAATGGTCAATTTAAGTTTGATTTTATCATTTTAGTCCCTTAAGTTTATAAAATTATTGAAATTAGTCCTTTTTTAGAAAGAACTATATTTTATATTTTTATATGGTGATTGATGTAATTATCTTGTATGAAAAATGAAAATTTTGAACTCTTATGAACATAATATTAATATATTGCTTAACTCAAAATAAAATAGTTTCTTTTTTTTCACTTTCAAAAGTTACCAAAAAAATAATCATAGTTTTTTTTATAAAACTTATCTAATAGAAAAATTTAAGTTGATTTTTTAATCTGTCTAATAAAATTAAATCTTAACAATGTTATTAAATATTAGGCTAAAATGCATAAAACCCCTATGTGTTTTAAAAAGTCCGTTAAAAACCCCCCTCTGTGTTAAAAATAGGCTAAACCCCCCCTTTGTTTTCTTAAATATAGCCCAATCGTCCCTCTCCGTTAAATATAACTAACGGCGTGGATTTTTCTCTAAAGTAAATGTTATGTCCTTACTTACTGTATATTTTTCCTTATTTTAAAGGACCATTGGATCTTTTTTGAATGAATAAAAATCGTAGATCTAATCAATTCATCGTAACCTATTGATCTTAAAAATTGAAGGGGCCAAATATAGTATTTACCCTTCTAGGTTTCAGTATTCTTATGGTTTATAAGATATATTGTTATGTGATTAAATCAATGCATGGGGACGGGAATATATAATGTTGATGCTCAAGTAAGGATATGATTATGCTTTATTTGCCACAATTCTTTTTCTTTTTAAATATACACAAGGAATCTCGTTATAAACTCATGTTCTTTGAAGAATTTGATGACATGTATCTTCTTATTTCCTTTCAAGTCTAAGCTCAAAGTTGCATGTGCTATGAATGTTAAGGAGCCATATATGAGCTCCACAAGGGCAGCAGTCTGGGATTTTAGTTCGTCTAAAACATGTATATCTCAGCAGTTCTATGCGGCGACTTCATATAAATTCTGAACATCTGTCCAGCATTATAGTTAAACTTAATTTGCAATATAGTGGATATGAAAAATATTAATATTGATTAAGAACAGGTGTGTTTGTTGCATGTTTAGTTAAGGTAGAACACTTTCTTGAAGCAAGCTGATAAACATTCTGGAACTGTATCAAGTTACTGAGCTAGATAACCTTTCCGTTTCTACAGACGACATCCTTTCTGTGCATTTTACTTGTCTTCCTTATTTTTCTTCGATTATATTAGACGATTGATTTAAAGAATATTCTATGAAGTAGTTTCGTTGACTTTTGGTATGGGAACCTCTAAAAAACTTCTCCTTTGTCTGAAATTTTGAACTCAATTTGGATTTTCAATGATAATGGTAAGTGAATTAACAAGCCAACCAATTTAATTTTTGAGGTAACTATAGAGGCTTTTATAACTAAGGGACCACCTATTAATATAATAAATTCCATTACCAGTCAATCCTTGGGCTATAGATTCTGTTGGACTTTCACTGCCATTGTAGTGTAAGCAGGTATTATATGGATCTTTCTTTTATTTATGGTGCTAATGGAGTTTTTAGGAATGTTTGGTGTGTTTTGCCACCTTTACAATATAACATTCCTGAGGCTTGCTTCTCTTGCGTGTAATAGCTGGTAGGTTTGCTGTTTTCTCAATTTAATATCTATTTGTTGACAGGTTAAAGAGGAAGATGATGCAAATGCTGATCGCAAGCTTCATAATCGTTTGAAACGAAGGAGACTTAAGAAGCAGCGGAAAGAGGTTTGCTTCAAGCTCTCGTCTGTTTAGGTTCCTTATTTGGTTTAATCCAATTTGTTACAATATCTAATTCCAAGTTTTCTATATGACTTAGGCTAAAAAAATGTTTCGGGTATGGTTTTCTTAATTTTCATTAAAGTAATGGCATCCCCATATTCGTGATACTAGTGATTAAACTAAGCCAAGTAAAAAATAGCCTAGTCGAATAAGCAGTGAATTACATGTTCAAAAGTAATAATCTAGTTGGCTACAAGCAACTTTATAGAACTTGAGCCGATGTTGTGGTGGAGGAGGTAACAGATAATGGTTGGGTTTTCATCTGGTGGTCTCTTTTGACCATGCTGGGCAAAAAATAGCTCAGTTTGAATACGTCGATAAGGATGCAAAAGCATGAAAAATATGCGCTATTCATCTTTAGGTCACTCTGGGAAAGAAAAATAACAGAGCCTCTAAGAAACTGAGAAACATACATTGATCAAGAAAGATCTGTTTGACCACCTTTTCCTATGTTGCATGGAGGAGGTATATTCAACATCTTCTTGCCTGCTGACTCTTTATGTTACTATACACATTTCAACATCTTTATGTTTGGTGACTCTTTATGTATACGTGATTGTGTATGATTGATTGCTTATCCATGTCAAATTCTAATTCAAAGTAAGTTTGATCAAAACTCAAATTAATCATATAACAGAGTATTAGATAATCTGAAAATTGCACTTGCCGTGTGATTCAATGAATATGACCAAATCTAATCTCATTTCAACATAAGACATATGGAGGACAATTAGTTATACCAATTTATATATGAAACTGGGGCCTTTTTAAAAGTTTAGTAATTTTCTGTGTTTTGTTTGGTGTTCTTGTGGTGGGTGGCAGATCTGGTGCCAGGGAGGCAGATTCATTGGCACCCATGATTTTCACTGTGTAAATAATCACATTATTGGCATATGCTGCCCCTAGTGCTATGGATGTACATAGAGCACACATTCTTGTTAGAAGTACTTTGTTGCCATCATAGATTTGTTAGAGTCTAGTAGCAAGTTCAAAGATATTGTATTGCTACATGAATGGCTCTTGATGAGCCACAGCATAGCCAATTAGAGTGGCGAGTGCATTGCTCAAGATAGAGTTGCATTGACGTGCTGATCCATTCTTGCCTCCCTCCTGCTATCCATCTGACTGGCTATCTTTGTATGGTATCTTTACTTACATGATTCTTATTCCAAGATGTATCTGAAATTCTGAATCGAGTTAAGTCGTTAACCCGAATTTCTGCAGACCTTAGGGCTCTTCTATTGCTACATGCCAATTTTGCTGATAGTAATAACAAAAATCTGCATTCAGTGTTTATAACTTGATTTCTGGATTGTTATAATTTGGTTTATCTTATCTGTGAATTATTGTCGGTTCACTAGATTTTACTTTATGAATGAACATTTTTTAGGAGACTTGAGTTAGGATTGCCATCTTAATTTAGAAAAATTTAGTATCAACATATATGGACCCTGGATCTGACAGAAATTATTCCGTTGGTTCCTTGTAGTTAATGAGACACGATATTATAAGTCATGCAATCCCGAACTGATATTATGAATCAAGTAAGGAACTTGATTTAGGATTATTATTACAATTTAGAAAATTCAAGTACATAAATTTTCTGACAGAAATTATTGTGTTGGCCCCTGGTAGTTAATGAGACACGATATTATAAGTCATGCAATCCCGAACTGAAATTATGAATCAAGGAAGGAACTTGATTTAGGATTATTATTACAATTTAGAAAATTCAAGTACATAAATTTTCAATTCTGGAATCCAAAGAACTTGTTCTGTTGGCCTCTTAAAATTAGTCTGATGAGCATTCTAAATCATGAAATTCTTGCTCATTCATACTTACTCGTTCTTCTTGGATGTGGGCCCTCACGTTTGTGTAATGGGACTTTTAAGTGACACAATCCAGAGGTAGCTGACCGGTGATTCTGAGGGTTTACATTTGGAATGGGGGAATCCCAATAGATTAACAGGACAGATAGTTAATACTTTTCTGTAGCTGTGTCTTGCTCATTCAAAGCCACTCTCTTTTTCGGTGGTCTCTGCTGAATAATTGGGTGGGTAAATACAAATTAAGTATTTCTGCTGATTATGTAATACATAGCATCTATAATAGATGGCAAAGCATATGATGTATATAAGATGGTTATGTGGCTATTAGTGTTATGTGCAATTGTGCATACAAGCACTTTAACTGCTGTGATATAAAGGTATATTGATTGTTGATGATTTTTGCTCCAATATGTTAAGATTAAACCATAGCTATTAAAGAAAAAATTAACTTAAACCAGTGTGCTAGTTCTTGGACCAGGTTTAGTTTCCTTGAGAAGGAAGAATGACCTCGTTGGTTTTCCTGTACCGTTAGTCAGTTACATGTGAATTAGAATGGTAAGAGTCAAAAAGAAAAAGAAGTAGGAAACATCATTCAAGGTGCAATTTTTTCTAACTCAAGTTCTGCTTAGACTTCAGAAGTACAATCTGAATGCTCTTTAATGTTTCTTCATTTAGATGCTTCATTTCTTCTAATGCTGTTTTTAATTTCGAATTATTTGTCTGACCTATCTGTTTGATCACATTGGATGCATGAGTTATGAAATAGACTGGACTTTGTGTCTTGGTTCTGTATGGTTTGTATATGGACATAATTCAAATTTGTTACATATTTGGAATAGATAGTCACCTCTTTCTTGCAGCTTGCCCTTCTATAATTGTGGTTGGCATGGGCTTTTTTTCCCCCTCTATTTTGATCAGGATGCTATTCAGGGAGAACTTTCCTCGGTTGTTGGGCTAAGGGAGCGACAATTAGATGGTTCCATGGTTCACGAGGATGGAACTGCTAAAAATGAGATCGAAGATCAAGAAATAATTAATATCGTGCCGGAGTTGTCTGGTTTTGTTGATGGAGAGAAAGCAAAGAGTGACAATGATGCCTCTGCTTCCGTGGACTTAGTCGAGTCGAGGGGGGTCAAGCGTTCAAGTGATAATGAACGACCCTCTGACGATAACAAATGCACAATTACTATAGAAAGTGACGATGAAGCCGAAGTCGCTGTAAATAGATCGCCGCATATGGACGAAGCCACCAAATCAGAAAGCCAAATATCCTCTAGTTCAGATTCTGATTCAGATTCTGATGTTGGTGTCCATTCCAGGTAACTTGATTCGCATCCTATGTTGTGGTTTCTGTATCTCACATTGAAATCTCCTTGTTCTCTGAAATCGAATTTCTTTGTGAAATTCACTGTTATCTTTCAATTCAATTTGATTATTGTTCCTTTTGTTCCAGCACTAAGAAAAGACGTAAAAAGAAAATCCGGAGGATCATTGATGATGCTGAGTTGGGGGAAGAGACTAAGAAGAAAATTGCCATTGAAAAGGTAAGACAAACTCTATATTGTATATCTAATACCTTTTATCAGGTTCCTATCTGTAAATTTAATTTTACAGGAACGTCAAGAGCGGCTTAAATCTTTGGAGGCACGATTTTCTACACAGTCTGTTATGATGAGTTCTGCAGTCACTAATGGTAGTTCATTTGATGGAACTGGCTTAGAAGTGCTGGGCGATACTTCTTCAGGATACATAGTAAATGTTGTGAGAGAGGAAGGTGAAGAGGCAGTGCGGATTCCTCCCAGCATCTCGATGAAATTAAAACTCCACCAGGTTTGCCTAATATTACCTTATTCTTTTTCCATGCTATTCATGTATTTTGAGAATTCGAACCTGGAGTGAGTTTAGAGATCTCTGCATTAGGAATCTTTCTGGGTACTAATGGGGATGCCATTCCTGATCTAACTTTTCTTCTCTGTAGTTTCTCAAAATTGGAGAAGTTTCTTTTCTGTGTACCACATTACAAGTTAGAAGAAACTGCATATGCATTTGGTGTTGCTAATTTTGTCTTTAGTCAGGAGCATTACATTCTTTTCTTCTGATTTCTCTTAACTACTAAATACAATTTTTGCATGCGGGTTGTACTTGGGTTGTTCCATGTTATGTAAAATGTAAGATAAAGTAATCATGCATCTATATTCCACCTTCGTTTTTACTTGCTGAACTAACTTCCTTTAGAATGTTCTGTCTTGTTTGTGTCTAAATTTCATTTATGGTTTACACACAGACTGGGGTTTAATAATTCCAACTTGTTCTATACTTCAGATTGCAGGGATCAGATTTATGTGGGAAAATATTATTCAGTCAGTGAGAAAAGTGAGGTCCGGTGATAAAGGTCTTGGATGCATTTTGGCTCATACAATGGGTTTAGGTAAAACTTTTCAGGTATTATTTCTAACTAAATCAAACTATTCTTTCACTTGAAACTTGTCTGTTCCTTTACATTGATGCAATAACCTATGTATAGCATTCTTTTCTTATTTTGTTCTAAAAATCTTCCTGAGAATGAAATTACCAATACATGGTGGACAACTTTAGAAATAGACTGAGTATACTAATGAAGACCAAAACTTCATGTCTTAGATGTTGGTACTTTTACTGAATCTGAAATATTTTGGTGTTGGTATGAAAAAGCCCCTCATGATGTCTTCATTTCCTTTTTGCGATGTTCAAGTTCATATGTATTTCCTCTCCAAGCTTCTTCAAAAATTCTTTGTCAGACCTGCCACGTTAAATTAAACCTTCTCTTTACTTTTCTGGCTGTCATATTCATTTAGATTCACTTCATGCTGTACATGTAAGAATGAAATCCTAAAGTATATAGGTTGAACTGCGAAATGTCAAGTGGTTCTAGGGTGGGGAGTTTATTAGGTTCCTCATAACTGAATATTGTCAATTTTCTTGAATGAAGAATCTACCGGTCTTTGTTAAACGTCCAGACCATCTCAAATATTCTTTCTACAACTAATATTTTGTAGGCGTAACTTAGTTGCTCATGATCAATAATTTAGAGTTTCTTCAAATATAAGTGACCTCTCTATCAAACAGAAGTCAATTCAGTTATTCTTACTAGTTTTTAGAATCTAAGCTTTATAAATCTGTCTCTTGAAAAAAAGAAAAGAAGAAAAGAATCAAACTTGAACAGATTCTTTTACTTTAACCATAACTGAGGGGCTCCAAATATCCATGCAGAGTCAGAATTTCCTTTCTCTTTGTCATGTTGGCATGTATGTCTCTGTTCATACTAGTTGTCTATCTTATATCAAGCTAACTTATGCAATGAATTAGAAGCATACCCACCTAAACAGCAAAAGCAGATGATGCCATACACATGGTATAAAGTGAACTATGTGCGGGTTTCATGATTGGACATAGGAAGAGAAGAAGAAAAATATAACCTTCTTTTGGATAATGAAATAACTTAAAGAAAATCAGTGACAGGATATCCATGCGGGTTGAACAACCTTTGTAAGATCAATGTTTCTAATGCAATTAAATTCCAGATTCAAGAAACCACTACATGCTAAAGATTCCTGTTGGTTGTTTGAAATTTGAAATTTTATATCTCTGGTTTAGGTGATGGGGAGGGAATACAACAATAATCATGGTTTTCTTAAAATGTCAATTTTGTGCATACAGGTCATTGCTTTTCTGTACACTGCTATGAGAAGTGTGGACCTAGGGTTGAAAACTGCACTCATCGTGACACCAGTTAGTGTTCTACACAATTGGAGACATGAGTTTATGAAGTGGAGACCGTCTGAGCTAAAGCCTCTTCGTATCTTCATGCTTGAAGATGTTCCAAGGTTTGTATTTTCTGCTATTTGTTTGTTTAATGGAAACAATGCAGGCAAAACTGGTAGTAGTTGTAAAATTTTTCTTAAGAGTTTATTTCAGATCCTGAAGAGGATCTTGACTCTTGGATCTGGTTGGCCTTGGGCTGTTCTTTTCATGGATACTCTAAGATCTAGTTTGTTGTGTGTGCTAGAGTATATGTCCAGTTACATTTGAATTTCTTTTCTCTACATGACTGCATGCTTTATTTTGTGCTTGTAGGTGGTACAGTCCCTAGACTATAAGAACTTGACATGAATCTCTTTCACAAGTTTTCATAAATGTAATATTTCTAGGTTTACTTCTTCAGGGAGAAAAGGGTTGAGTTGCTCATGAAGTGGAGAATCAAAGGTGGTGTCTTCTTGATTGGCTATACTGCCTTCCGTAACTTGTCTCTTGGAAAGTATGTCAAGGACCGATACATGGCTAAGGAGATTAGTCGTGCACTTCAGGTGATTTTTCATTATTTGAAACATTTGGGGAAATCAGTTTGTGTCTTATGCTATTTTCAGCGACCTTTTAGTTTTCTTTTGCAATGGATCTGGATATGACAACGTGGCTGAGGCATCAGTCTTGCATGAAATACCAGGATCCAGTAGTCGACTTTCAATTCTATTGTCCTGTTACTCTCAATAAAAGGCATTGGCTCATCCTGTCATCATAGCTCGCGTTCCTTCGTCTTGCTACATATAAAAGAGGATTTAGGATGCTTAGAAGTTAGAAGTAATTCGAGAGAAGTCAGATAGTAAAAAAATCGAACTTCATTTCCACCAGGCTAGGCTAATCGACTGTTGATCCTATTCTATCTCGCCCTGGCCAAAAGAACACCTGATTGTTTTAAGTGCTCGTTGATGTACTGTGGACTGATGCTTCTACCTACAATAAGGGCCTTGGAGTTTAAACTGTATGTTCAAGATCTATCCTGTGCTACTGGGAATTGTTCCTTTGTAACTTGTACACTAGCGTTCTGGAGCATTACGTTCTAAATATTCATCAACCTTTCTCAATTGTTTCAATTACAGAACACATTGATGGAAAATTTTCTAATCTATCCGCGCCTTGTAACTTAACGAATGAACTGCCTTGAAACTCTATTTTTGCTAGTTGGCCTATCTGAATCTCAATCTGTTTCCATGAATTAGAGCAGTTGATGTAATAGGTACGATTAGCCACTATATTGTCACCTGTGGCAGATGAGACTTCAGTATATCTGTAAGCCAGTGTTTGGGTGCTTCCTTTTCTGAATCCTTATGTAAGGAATTACAAAAGAAGTTCTTTCACAAAGATGTGCATTAAGAAGGATTGGATGACGAAATATGAACCGAAGATTGAACCTTGATATACCCGAGAACAATACATTTTTGTTACCACGAGACATCACAGTGAGATCTGTGGTCTAACCATAATTTACTTGTTTGGGCTATCCATCCTATTTCCAACCGTTTCTCTTATATTGTATTAGATGTGTCAAGGTATTGTGCTAATTTGTTAGTTCAACCATTGTCATCAAAATGGTTGGAGAAATCATTATCACCATGCTTGATCAGTCTTATCTTTTTTCTTGATAATGATAATCTAATGCTTCTGCAGTAGGTTATCTTTTTCTAGTGCCGAAATTGGCTAAAGTCCTGTACAGAGATCCTAAACTTGTTTGTTTTTGTACTTTTGATGCATTTTCTTTCTCGTTTGACCCACTCAGTGTGGCTGTCTGAACATCCTAATTCCACTCTTTTTAATTGTTGGCTGGAACTTCTGCTTATAAATGCAATTGTTATTTCCAGGAAGGACCTGATATCCTAGTCTGTGATGAGGCCCACATTATCAAGAACACTAGGGCTGATACAACCCAGGCACTGAAACAAGTGAAGTGCCAGAGAAGGATTGCATTAACTGGATCGCCTCTTCAGAACAATCTGATGGAGTACTACTGTGTATGAATTTTAAATGACATTTTTTGATCTGACATGTTATGTCAATCTACTGTCTGACCATCTTAAGTTTTATCTGGAACAGATGGTTGATTTTGTTAGAGAAGGATTTCTAGGCAGCAGCCATGAGTTTAGGAACCGGTAATAATCTTAAATGCTATCCTTCGGTTGTTACTCCTTTTATCCTTGCTGCCTAATAACCATTTTGCTGGTTGCAGTTTCCAAAATCCAATAGAAAATGGTCAACACACCAATTCTACTGCAGAAGATGTGAAGATAATGAACCAAAGGTCTCATATTCTGTATGAACAGTTAAAGGGATTTGTTCAGAGAATGGACATGAACGTGGTTAAAAAGGATTTGCCTCCCAAAACTGTATTTGTTATCTCTGTTAAGTTATCTCCATTACAGAGAAAACTGTATAAGAGATTTCTTGATGTTCATGGTTTCACAAAGGACAAGGTTTCTGGTGAAAAGATAATTAAGAGATCATTTTTTGCAGGGTACCAGGCCTTAGCTCAGGTAGTTACTCATTGGCTTATGTATTCTCCTCCTGAACTTTCAGTTTCTTTTATATGCATTAGGTTTCCTTTTAAAGTGCGACCACAATTAAATAGGGTTTTAACAATGTATGCGCAAATTGAAACCTGATAAATTTGCTTGGAACTATAGTGCTGTTTCTCAGCAGACACACATATATACTCCCCAGATTGCTGACTGAATTTGGTTTCTGTGAGGGATAGTTCAGCATGAAAAGAATTAGAAGTACAGCATACTGGATTCAGTTTTACAAAGCTTTGTGGATTTTGACCTATGATTGCTACACTATCCTCCTTTGCAATCATTCTATCAAAGCTCATGCCTACAATTTAATCCCACATATATGAATCTTTCTTATCAGCTCATGCAATGTAATGTCAGGTTGAGCTTTCTCTTTTGCTTTACCACCGATTTCCTTCTTAAGTTTTACATCTCGCTTTTTTGATGTGCTTAAACCAGCTGTAACAATTATGATGCACTTTATATTAGATGGGGGCCACTTTTGGCAATTGAGTCAAGGTTGAAGAACTTGCGCCTAAGTGGTGAAAGGGAATGCAATTTACTTTGGAATTAAAAAAGTGTTTCAAATTATTAGGGTAGAAATGAATCAGCAGGTGCTCTTTTCTGTCTCATATGTTGTCTATCGATAGAAAATCAAACAATTTAAGACATTCTTTGGACCTGTACGTGTTTATAATGTCTTAGTTTCTTTGCTCTATTCATATTGAAAGAGTTCTTTGTATGAGTAAACTAGAAATTAGGGTGAACTGATGCTTTGAAAATTCAAAAGCTGCTGGCTTCCTTATTTTATTCAAATTTTCAACTTTTTGCCTTTTGCGATCTTTGACCCTCTTTTGGGATCCTTTCTCATTTGTTTCTGAATATGTTATGTCATAATGCTGTAACTAGAGTTAAATTCCCTTGAACATACAGGAACTATTTTATTTTGGAGAGTTACAACTGCTATCATACTTCATGATTTTCTGTAATGTGTGTACTTGATCTTACTGTTTCCTGGGAATATAAGATCAACTTATTATATGCTATTCTCTATAGATATGGAACCATCCTGGGATTTTGCAGTTGCGGAAAGAAAACAAGGACTCCGGTAAATATGAAGACATAGAAGATGGCAGCTCAAGCGATGAGAATGTGGATTACAATGTGATCTCTGGAGGTACTTTTAGACGCTCCTAAGTCATTTTTTAAATGAAACGCTTGAGCCAGGTTCTGTATTGGTTAGTTAATTAGTTAATTTTCTCCTTAGCATATTGTAGAAATCATACTAAAACATTTAGATTTTCTCTTTTACATTCAACTCAAAACTAGGAAGTCCCTGCATTATCTTCAGTACTCTTAAACAATGATGGAAGGTTTCTGGATGCCTCTCTTGTACTTAGGGTTTGAATGTTGCCATACTCTGTTTTATTCAATTGTCCTCCACCTATGTTGTTTTGCAGAGAAGCTGGTGAATCCTCAAAGAAAAAGTGATAACGGATTTCTGCGTGAGGTGCGTGAACTCCCTTGTCTATCTCTATCGCTTCGTGACTAAGCACTTATCTTTACTTGATGTAATAATGTTGTGGAGTCACTAAATTTGTGCCTCTTGCCAAGTAATCTTCTATTTCTGCTTTTATGTATTCCTGAAGCTGTTAATGCAGTCTAAATTCTGTTTTAAGCAGTTCATATTTCTTCAATGTCCTGTCGCATGGTAAGAAATTGTTTACTGCATTAATTTGCTAGCAGGATTGGTGGAGAGATCTTCTTATGGAAAATAATTACAAGGATGCCGATCAAGGTGGGAAAATGGTTTTGCTACTTGATATTCTCACAATGTGCTCAAGCATGGGCGACAAGGCACTGGTTTTCAGCCAGAGTATATTAACTCTGGACCTGATTGAATTTTATCTTTCGAAATTGCCTCGTCCCAGGAAGAACGGAAAATGCTGGAGAAAGGGGAAGGATTGGTACAGGTTTGTTTGACTTATGCTTTTGGTAACCAGGATGTCAATTTAGATTTTTTCATATTTGATTGTCTGACTTACCCAGCATTAGTGTTGAATTTGGAACAATCAAAGTAATCTTGTCATCTGTCTTTACAATGCCTAAATAGGTACGATTAAATGCAGATAGTGCATTTCACATACTGGGTTGTCGTCTTTTTCTGTTGTATGTGAACTATGTTTCAGGGGAATTATAGACTTACCAATCTACATCATTGCATTTCTGCGGAAAATAGAGTCAATTTTTTTGGTTGACTTGTATCTAGAACAGCATACCAGCTGATCCCTATCCTTTTTATTCAAAATGCTTGCAAAGCTTGGAACGATGACTTCTTTCTTTTCTTCTCTTCTCTTTTTCTTCTTCTGTCCTCACAGTGTGGTTATTAATTGATGTTCTCCAGTGAAATTCACAGTTCTACTGTAGATTGCGAAAAGAAGTTTTCTATTTGACTGTGGTATGATCTTTTTTTACGGATGTTATATGTCTTGGTATGATATATCACTATCCGTTTTTAGAAAGGTTTGCACTGTAATAAGTGGAGATATTTTCTGCTAAGAAAGTAAGAATGTAATTTCACTTGTCTAAATTATTTAACAAATATCAGCTTATGCTCATGGCAGTTGTGGGAGTTTGCCGTGGGAACTTCAATCCTCTTTTGGTCCAAGGGAAAGCATGAAAAAAAGTAAACGGCGAGTTTATTATGCTCATCACTATTTCCACGTATTTTAGAAAAAGTTTAGAAGATGAAAACGCGAGTTTCTTTGTGGTCCTCATATGTGATTCTTTGTTTGATTCTTCAACCATTTTTTGTATTTCCTCAAGGTGCTGTTGATAGCTCCCATCATCTCATGTTTGAAAACTGTATTGGTTTCCGCATACAACAAAAGTGAGTAAAATTATTTTCTTTCTGCATCCACAACAGGTTAGATGGAAGAACTGAGAGCTCCGAGAGGCAGAAATTGGTTGAGAGGTTCAACGATCCTTTCAATAGAAGGGTCAAATGCTGTTTGATTTCGACTAGAGCTGGATCTCTGGGGATTAATCTTCATGCAGCTAACCGAGTAATTATAGTTGATGGATCTTGGAATCCTACATATGATCTTCAGGCAATATATAGGGTCTGGAGGTGCGTTCACCATGTTCTTCTGTTAAATGGAACAAGGTTAAGTATGAATTGTGTGAAAATTAGGTTACTTGTGGTTTACAGGTACGGCCAAACAAAGCCCGTCTTTGCATACCGATTGCTGGCACATGCTACAATGGAGGAAAAAATTTATAAGCGTCAGGTAATGGCAGATTGGAATGTTTATCAGTAAGTTGCTAGCTCAAACAAAACCCGACTGAGAATAATTCTGCAGGTAACTAAGGAAGGCCTTGCAGCTAGGGTTGTCGATAGGCAGCAGGTGCATAGGACGATGTCAAAAGAAGAAATATTACATTTGTTTGATTTTTGGGACGATGAAAATGCCGACATAATGCCTGAGTTGGGTCAAGAGACTGACCCAAATACAACTTGTCGTGTTGGAAACTTATTGAAGCAGAAGCTGCCACTTCCTCATGGAAGTTCATCTTCGGACAAATTAATTGAGACTTTGATAAGCAGACATCATCCCAGGTAGATCATTTTGACTGACTTGTAAATTTGGCTACTTTAAGTATGAACAGTTAATTTTGCATTGTTCAATAATCTTTCCGTTGGATACAATTTTCTTTGTTGCTTTGGTATCTAATAAATGCCAACAAGAAGAAGATCACCTCTAAATTTGTTCTGTTAGTGTCTTGGTGAGAAAATGAAATAAGGAAAAAAAAATAGAACCATCTAATTGCACAGTCCATGTACCTCTTACTATGATGCAACTTGAATGATGTTATAACATATGGTCCTCAGTTCACCCGGATTCTACTCTGTTACCAATCACCAAATTACTTTCTTGCTTTACATATTCATACTATGTGGCATGCATGTCTCACTACTTTGGTTTTATATTTTCCTTTAATTTTCCCCCCACTTTCTCTCATTTATCCTTTGGTTATTTCTCAGTAAGATTGTCACTCTCCTTTTGTTGCAAAGGTTGCTTTATGATTTTCATGAATCTTGCTTGCAGTCCTTATCCTGAATTTAGGAAAAAATGCAAGCAACAACTTTGTGATATTTGCAAATGAGCAAATTACCCTATACGAAAAAAAAATAGCAATTTACCTCTCTGTGTTTTAAAAAATGCAGCAATTACTCCCGTGTTAAAAAACACAGGAGGTAAATTGTTAAGGGGGTAATTTGCTCCTTTGCAATATCACAGGAGGTAAATTGCATTAAACCCCCTGAATTTAAACGAATATCCTTCTGTTTGGCTGTTGGCAAAAATTGATTATTAGCCACCAAATGGCTGTTTTGCTAACTTTCTATGCTGTTTAGGTTCCGTAAGGTTGGTCGGGTTACATTGTTTCTTGCGAAAAAATACATGTCCTTGGAAACTATTTGCAACTTAGCCCCGTACACGCCCAAATTCTAAAGGTTTGTGGCATGTGTTTCTAACAGGAAACCTTTCTCTTTTATATTCTTTAGGTGGATTTCAAATTACCATGAACATGAGACCCTCTTGCAAGAAAATGAAGACGAGAAACTGTCGAAAGAAGAGCAGGACTTGGCTTGGGAAGTATACCGGAAAACCCTCGAGTGGGAGGAGGTTCGACGAGTTTTTCCAGATGCAAACCTATTTGAGCAGCAGAAAATCTCCGTTGAAGAACATGCACCGAGTCAGCAGCAAAGACCTGTTGTTGAACCTGTGGTCGAGCAAAAGTCTGATCTTTCAACTGTGAAGGCTCCCAAACAGGACCATGCACTTGAACGAGCCAGGCAACGCCATCGATATACTTACAGGCTGCGAGATTGCACAAATCTTTCGCACATAATGACCTTAAAGAGTCAGAGAGTGAAGATGGGTGGCGGTGCAATATGTGGGGAATGTGCTCAATTGGTACGATGGGAGGACATCAAGCCAGATCCAAGGTTCTAGTAATCTGTTGCCTGTTGGTACTCCCAATGGCCGCTTATAGTCATTTGCTGGTGCATCTCATACTATGTTTGGTATAATACGAGGAAGTTTTGGATTTGGCCTGTAAATGATCGATCTCTTTCGGCTGCTTCAGGTTGTAAATTCTCTTAACAGGGAGTTGGCCCTTTAGATTTGAGGGCTAGTCCAATTTTCATTGATTTCATTACAATTACAGGAGACGTTGCCTCCTTTCTCCATAACCGGCTGAAGTATTTGTCCCAAGACAATTCAGCCCTTTGGAATTGTATGTTGTTGATAGGCAAACCACATATTCTACTCTATAGGGGATTCACATGTTTTTTAGCCTTTGAGGGCAACTATAATTACAAGAATTGTGCTTTGTTCTCATTCCAGAAGAGAGTATTCGTTAATTGTATTTATTTTTTGGCCTTATGACGTTGATGAGAGCTTAACGATTTTGAGTAAATATAATTAGTTCTGGTGAGTACAGTTAATTGAACTTGCAAAGATCACGATCCCTGATTTTGCATGCAAAATGTAAGAATGTAGAGGCAAACATTGCCTAAGAATGCAATTCCAAACCATATCTATGTTGCACTTCCCAAGTATGAGTAATTCGTAGGAGGTTTGATCTCAAACAATCACAATCACTTATGGATGACTAGTAATTCTTAGAATGACTGCGGACCTCAAATCTTGCACGCACACAGTTATCTGTGTATGATGAATCCTGAAGAGCCCCCATCATACTAGTGGTGGTGATTGTCCTCAGATTCGAAGTCCTCGACATCCTAAGAAGTTTCGAGAGTACTTGGGATATAACAAGACTAGCATCTTTCATCCCCCAGCCAGTTGTCCTTCTCCTTTGGCCCCGTTGGCCCTTCCTCGCCATAAAGTTCAGTAGGAAACAACTCTATGAGATTTTCCAACGAAAACCTGACGAAAAATGGGAGGTGTTTGAGTATCTTATCCAGTTCGGATCGAGAATCATAAACAACGGTCGGACCCCATTCTCTCATGTACTGCAACCAATGAGGTTCTTCAATTTCGTCTCCCAGGTACTCAGCAGCAATGACTTGATATTTTGTGCTAGAGTCTATGGAATAATTGCTTTTAGCACAATCGTTCCTCGCTCCAATGCCCAACTTTGTCGAGCCCTGAATGTAGCAACCCTCATGCGGGAAGCTTGCATGGCCGCTTTTTGATGCGTATATGATCGGCTTATTTCCGTCGATGAACTCCAACGCTGATGCATCGAGCCATTCACCTCCACTGTGCTCGGAGAAATACACACTCCAGAGCTCTCCCTCAAAGTTGCTCAGCCGGAGCGTATAATGCTCCCAGTCACCGACATGCTGACCTATTCTACTGAAGGTATAATTGAAAGCTCCGGCTTTAATGGTGGACGGACCATTGAACGGGCAAAATATCCACATGGCGATATCAGTGAAAGTTCCTCCAGATGCCGGTTTCACATGAACGTAGAGCTCTGCGGTTTTCATGCTACCTGATTTTACATGATCACTTCTATTGTTATCTACAGGCAAATCGAGCCAGAACTGTCCGTCGTTCCTCCCACCACCAGGTAAATTTGAGCCTTTAGAATCAATGGCTAATCCCTTATCTCTCCCATCTTTGTACAGAAGAGCTCCGTTTTCAAAAAACCAAGAAACTGATGATGGCAAGAAAGCTTCATCAGGATGTAAATAAACAGTGGGCCCGTAATGCTTAATGAGTGCATGAACCTGGTCCAGATTTGGCATTGCAAGAAGGGAAGAATCGAGGTTTTTCAAACAAGCAATACTCATGTCGTTCTCAGAATCCTCGTCTTGACTGCAATAGAACGTACCAACGGGAACACCTCTGCAGAGCATCCCCCTTCTGCATGGTCTTGTATTCCCAACATAAATCCGGCCCTTTGGAAAGAGTGAATTTCTCTCAAATATGACCTCATTAACTTCACAACTCTCAGTGAGGTCTTCTCGGACACATCTTACTTCCTCAAGATCTGGCTCTTCAGGCTCCGTGGTCACCACAAACCCTGTTGGTTTATAGCCTTCCGGTGGATTGGGAAGCCATATATAACCATATTCGTTGCCATGAGAATGTGAACTCCATACCAAAGTGTAGTTCAGAGGCTTTGTAAGAGCTGGAGAGACTGATTTTGAACCCTGAGACTCGTCACTTGATATGCATTTGGCTACAAGGACATAGCCCCTTAGTTTCCGATCACTTGGCTGGCAATAGTGGCCGAGGCTGGAATATCCGTCCGGAATTCCGACAGGTTTATAGAATGCGACAGCATTGGCCTTTCGACTCAACGAGCTGCAACTCCATATTTTCTCGAATTCAGTGATTTTAACAACTTCTATTTCTCCGAGACAAATCTTCCCCGTAGCAAAACCTTTACCTGTGAATGTTTTAAAACTGACTTGACAGACACTTGTAGGCAATTCAGATAGAGGAACACAACAATTTGAGCATAAAATAAATGAAGTCACATGAAGACCAACTCAGAAAACTTTTTATCTTAGAAAAAACATGAGACACGGGAAGAACGTGAAACATGCCAAGAACTCCGCTTTTCATATTTAATTAACCTTCCAGTTAGCGCCCCGACTCAAAATTCCAAGCCATCTTCTTCGTCTATCTTGTAGACTTGACTCGCTGAACAAAGTACATTTTACTACAAACATCCATAAACAACAATGAACAATCCAAACAGTTTGACCATGTCCTCACACTAAAATATAAATAGTTTCTTCTTCTCCAGCACCATCATCCATCCAAATATATCCAGGAGAATTTTTCTTCAAAATATATAGTGGAATGATTTAAAGGAAAATCTATGATTGCAAGTCTCTTTTACAGTTAAAATGACCATTACCTATACTCAAATCCATGTCCAAGAGAAAAGAAAAGAAAGCCATTACTTTGATCAAACCATGCTCTAGCCTTGGAATCTTGAGGTGAATGTTAAACCAAAAGTAATCAAGTCCATTATAAAGGTGAAGGAACTGCTATCACACTTTGGTATCACACACTGATTTCACATCCACTCATGTGCTGGATGGGCTCAAGAATATGATTATCACCTCATAAAAAATCACGAACAATGATACAAAACAATCAAAGTGGATTATCAAAACCTTAACTACAGATATCCCAATTTCTGGTTAATGTTGATTAAGTTCTCTATTCCTCTAAATTTTTCCCCCTAGAAAAGGTCAAAGAAAGAAACAGGATGTCAGATAATATTCTGCAGACAACAGAGCCCAATTCCAACACAAAAGAACTCAATTTATGGTGAAAAAAAGATTGAATCTTTACCAAATTATTTTCAAGAACAAACCTTTTGGCCATTGAGGAAGTGGTGAAGGCAGAGAAAAAGGCTCTGGGTCCTCCAGAAACTCTTCATAAACTCTTTCACAGCATGATGCAGCACAGCACTCCCACCAGCCAAACATATTCCCCCTTTTTATTCTCGAAAGCATTAGAAATTAGAAAAAAAGGATCCCAAAACCGACCAAGAAAAAAGTATAACTTCTCAAGATAATGATCTCACATCTCAGTAGAACAGAAGTTTCAGTGCAAACTAAAGTGTATCTTCATAGTTTCCAACAGTAGATAGAGCGCTTAAAACAAGAAAGCAACCTCCATCATTGTAGGAAAGAAGAGCTACCAAACTGGATGAAAGAAAAGATTACAAAATGTATGATGATTTGAAGGCTTGTGTTTGGCTAGTGAGAGAAGACAACAAATGGGTAGTTGGATGAGAAGACGGCAACATGTTTGAGGAGAGAGAGAGAGAGGAAAATTTGGTGAGTTTGAAGTGGGATAATTACAGTTTGTTCATAGTATATTTCCACTAATTCGTTTTCAGTCCCTAAATATATTTAAATTTTATTTTAGTCCTTTAATTTTTAAAACATTAATAATCTCGATCCTTAGGACTAATTAGTAACCATTTTGTCCTTTTAAAGAAAAAATATAGTTTAACTATCTTTTTCTTATGCACATGATCAGGTCCAACATGTGTTCAAAAATAAAATTAAGCTTCCATAAATTTACATATTCCTTTCTTTGATCGTTATGTTTTCGGGGTATTTCAAATCCTCAATTTTCCGAACATTCTCTAACCATACTACCTGAGAATACCAAGGACTTGGAATATCTGCGAACAAGATGGTTAAAGAAAGGTATGATTTTATGGAGGCTTAATTTTATTTTCAAAACCATGTTGTTCCTGATCATGAGCATATGAAAAAGATAGTTGGACTATATGTTTTTTTTAAAAGGGCAAAATGGTCATTAATTAGATTTAAGGACCGAAAATGTTAATATTTTAAAAGTTGAAGGATTAAAATAGAATTTCAATATATTCAGGGATTGAAAATGAATTAGTGTTAACACATGATGACCAAAATTATAATTATCCCATTTGAAATTGACTTTGCAAGTGAGTCGTACCATTGAAGACTTGAAGTTCTAATCCTTTATCTCTGTGGGAATCGATAAAGAAAAATCTTTTATATGGTAATTATAATTTTTTTGAATTTCTTTTAGTTTTTCAAAGTATATATATGAAAATAGAAAAAAGAAATTTTTATCTTTGAAAAATGTAAAGCATAAATACATGCCATAAACTCAAGAAGCTCTCTATCCAACCTTACTTCAATATTCTATTTAACACACCAAACTTGTAGATTAGCTTTCATATGTGTACTCTAAACTTTGTTCCATAACAAGATACACAATAACAATAGCCGTCCCATGAAAACGCCTTTATTCCTCCCTTGCCAAATGAAATAAATTTGGAGTTAAATTCATTTTTACCCCTATAATATAAAAAAATATTAAAAAATTCTCTGTGAAAATTTAAATATAAAAAATTATTTCTATGTTATAAACAATAAATTACAAAGTCTCTGGTCAACTTGTACCTATTTTTTTAAGGACAACAACTGAAATGCCCCTCCATACATATGAGGAAAAATTTTATATTTATGTAGTATATTATGTGACTTTTAATTAAAATGTACATATAATATATAAAATTATAATTTTTATATGAAAAAAACTATTTTTTTTGGTCTATTAAATATGCTCAATATTAATTTTAATATGATAATTATGCCTAACTTTTATGCATTAAGTTTCAAAATTAATGAATTTTAGTCCTTTGATGCCCCAAAATTTTGATTTTTATCAAAAAATGACATGACATGTCAATTAAATATTTTTTTGGAGGTTTTTAGTCCTATTTGGCTTTAAACAATGAGTTAGACGACACATTGGATATGATTATATTATACAGGAGCGTCCTTATAAGGTTCTGGAAAAAACTTCCAACAGAGGTCTTTCTCTTGAATCAAGCTTATTTACACCCCTGGTAAACTGAAGCTATTCAAATTAAAAATAAAAATATTAATTTGAAAAATAATAATCACTTCATCCCTCCCTCCGTGTCTGGGTGGTGCCAGTTGCCCAGACTTTTCTGGTTGATCGCCCTGAATCGATGGGCGTTGGCGGTCGCCTAGGGATGAGGAGGACGGTCGCCCTACTTTGCTGTCATTTTTTTTAAGAAATTAATTTTTATTAACTTAATTATGTAATTAATAATATTATATTAAAAATACTAATATAATTATATATTTATGTAAAGTAAATTTTATTATTAATAAATTATTTATATATTATTTTAAAATTTATTAAATTATATATTATATTATATAATATTATATTATGGAAAGATAAGGGCAAAACTGATAAATAAAATATACTTTTAGACCCACATTTGTCAACACACGTGTACTACACTCTCTAGCCTCATGGGGGGGGGGGGGAGTTAGAAATTTTTTTATATCACAGGGGGTGTAATTGATATTTTATTTTTCTCAATTTATTTTTTAATATTTCCAATATCACGGGTCCTTGAATTTTTTCCGATAAACTAGTATAGCCAGCACACAACCTTGTTTGCCGCATTGAGGAGGTATTGGTCCTTTCACCTATGTGTTGCCCAAGTAATCCCTCTCCTCCGATCCTGCGGATACATCCAATAAACCTGACTTGCTGCCTAAGAATAGCAAGCGATTCCTTTGCAAATTTTAGAATCAAAGAACATGTGATTTTGTATGTCGAGTTCTTGCTCGTTGCAGAGACAAACAAGCGCTTGTGGAAGCCATGGTTTATCCAATGTGGTCAATCTCTACGAGATACCCAGCCAGATTAATAAACCTGTGCATAGGAATGTGAAACTTGCTTGCCATCAAACCGCTCCACAATACCCTCTGACTAGGTTGTTTGGAGAGTTTCAAGCCCCTCCGTAATAAAATAAAGAGTAACCCCACAACGACTTTTTCTACAATTTAACATAATTACGAATACTCTTTCGTTATTTAAAAAATTACAAATATTCCTCTAATGTTTGATGAAATTATGTAATTCTTGGATGGATGTATGCAATTGTCAACTTTGCCCTTATTGTATTCTTTTATTTTTTTAAAAAAATTTATAAATAAATCTAACGGGGATGGATGGAAATTTTAAAAGTTATAAAACATTATCCATTTATTCTATAAAAAATTATTTTTTTAAAAAAATAAATAAAATTATAATTTTTAATCCATAAGAACATTTTTATCAGTTTACCATAAAAAATGGATGAAAATCTAACAGATTGAGCTAATTGTTAAACGATTGTTAAAATCAGGGGGTATTGATAATTTTTCAAACAACGAGAGATATTCATAATTATGCCAAATCTCAAGAAAGATCGTTGTAATTTATCCTAAAATAAACCCTTGATGAACTCGTCCATGCAATGATACCCATAGATAGAAGGGAGGTTAACCGCAATTTGAGCGATATCATTGCTCAATTCCACAGGCCACTGTCAGTGTCCATCCTGCACCAACTCTCCAAGCTCATCACCAAGAAACCCTGTTATCGTCATTGCTTCATGGATTGCTTGCTGCAAAATTCCTGCCGGATGCCGTGGATCCCACTTAATGAATCTCCAGTGCCCATCTAAACTCAAATGCTGGAAACAACCACAGTCTGAGTTTTATAAGCCGTTTCCATGCATCTATATGAACCCGAAAATACTCCCACTATCCAGACCGTGCTCTTATGTAATATGTACTTTTATATCCATTCTACCGATAGAGAGTTCTTATCATTGTCTTGCTTGATAACATCCCATAAATGTTTGCTCATTAATGAAAGATTCATAGATAACACAGATTGAATACCCAATCCCCCTTTTTCCTTCGGTAGAACAGCTTGTTACCATGCTATCTTTGCATAACCTTGTTCACCATTGCGCTTCCAGTGAATGACATGGAATCTCTGTTCAATCTCTCTGATGCGTGCAAACATCACACATGATAGACGATCCATGGACTATAGATCTATTGGGCCGGATTTATTTGCAAGCCTAAAATAGGGTCTTGCAAAAGAAATATTAGCACTGCGACTCCCAAGTTGATACACGATTTTTAGAATGATAAAATTAAAATAAAAAATAGTCAAAACGAAATAGCAACCTATAGAATAATCAACAACGATGAATATGCGTTAGGCAGGTTGCTTGTGTAAATAGAAAAAAAATGTTACCCTCCACCCAAAGAGGATAATGGTTATTCCCAGCGGTAGCAGAGGTAGGTTCTCAGGGGACTTGGGTTGACGGTTTCTTAGGGATAAGTTTCCTCCAAGTCTGGGACCATTGGTAGCAAGCTTCATGGGGTCCTAGCTGCGTCGGGGAATCTTCCAAGGAATAAGATCTTCTCAGAGATACACCCTAAAATTTCAAAGTGCGTTAGGGGTTTGGGACATATCCTCTCATCCTTGTCACGATTTGAAATTTTCATTTAAAATATGGTTTTGAAAAATTAATAAATTTTGATGAACGACCAACTTATATAGAGAGTTCAAATGCTAATGCTGCATCTTCTATTCCAATTAATGTATATATTAATATATAATTTTTTTAAATAAAATAAATGATGATAATTTTTACACACATGACGTATATATATGTGTTAAATAAAATAAAAGATTCAGTAAAAGAAAAAGAGAAGCAAAAGGGGGAGAAAATCTCAAATACTTTTATTTATTTGGTACGAGAAAAACAGATTGAGATAAAAAGACTATTTTTTATAATTTTACTGAATAATCATTCTCTTTATTTTGCATCAAAAAATAAATAAATTAATATTATACTAATATAATTTAGCATACAAAAATTTAAAATTCTTATTAATAAAAATATTTATCAAATAAGAACAAGAATGTTTTTCTTTAATAAAACTATTCATCATTGACTTCGATGCAGTAGTTTTTCAATGATTTTGTTATTTATCTTTGGCAATTATGTATGGTATTATCGGTGAAAAAAAAAAAATAAAAAAAATTATATATATATATATATATGGACAATAAAGTAAATAAAAATAAAATATATACTTTTTTTGTCTTTGTAGCCTTATAATTTCACTTTTCCGTCCGAATTTGAATGGAAAAAAAAATTAAACTCAACAGGGATTTCGTATACATTGAGTTTTACTTTTCCTCCATCTCTTTCCCTAATCAAATATCAAATTATGTCTTATATATTTATTTTTATTTTCACTTTTCACCCCAATCAAACATATTTTGAATTCGTCAAGAGTTTGGGGTAATATTATCCTTCCCATCATTTTTTACGCACCACCAAATTCTATTGAATATGAAACTAAGATATAATGCAAATTAATTTAACGTTGTAATGAAACATTATAAGAATAGTTGTGGGTTGAGTTGGATTGACGGGCGACGATCAGCGTAGCAATCCGAAAACGTCGTAAACCATCCAGAAGTAACTGAAAACTCCTATTTACTTTGCCAATAACACTACTTTCCATTCCCTTTCTTGCCAGCCTCAGGCCACCTGATCACACCCAAAATTCCCTTTGAGAAAACAAGAAAAAAGACCAAATTCCTCTCTGCCCTAATTAACCTCTATCTCTCTGATCCCGTAATTCTTGCCTCCGCCCAATTGGGATCCCTGCTCGTCGTCCTGGCACAGCCCACGACGACGAGTGGATGCAGGTTGGTTTACATAGTCAATATTAATTCAATTTTATGTCGCGAGTTCCGTACCAGCTCCTGGAGCTGGCTATCATCTCAGCTCAGGATCTGGCATCCGTCTCCAGAAATCTGCGCACTTATGCAACCACCTGGATCAATCCAAACCGAAAACTCAAGACCCGGGTCGACAATCAGGGCCTGAACAATCCTACATGGAACGACAAGTTCATTTTTCGGGTGGATGACAAGTTCTTGAATTCTGCGACATCTTCCGTGATGATTGAGATTTACGCCCAGGGATGGCTGCGGGATACCCCTGTTGGGTCTGTCAGCGTGTTGATTAGCAACCTGATCCCTCCTTCGGTCCGCCAGGAGGGTTCTAGCCGCCGGTTTGTGGCGCTGCAGATTCGCCGCCCGTCAGGCCGGCCTCAGGGGATTCTGAACATGGGGGTCTCCCTGTTGGACAATACAATGAAGAGCATGCCGCTCTATGCCGACCTGAATGCGTCCGCTGTTGGAGTCCGTGATCTGATGGATGAAAAATTGTGCAAAAACAACAAACGCAACAAGGAAAATGATAACCAGCGAAAAGTACATCGTCAGGACGGCGGGAAGGAATCGTCGGGCGAGAAGAAGATTCAGTTATTGCGGACCCTGAGCGATCAGACGGATCTGACGAGGAAACAGGGCGGAGGGAGGAAAAGAAGGGGTAGTTCAGTGTGTAACGTACCATATTATAATCAAGGCTTCATGCTGAACATCGGAGGCAGTTCAGTGGTCGGAGGTGGTTCGGTTGTACATGCGGGTGGATCCTATGTGAACGGATCCCAATGCAACTCCGATTTGGGGCCGTCTCCATCGGTGGTGGCGGCAGCTGTGGCGTGCGGGCTTTATCCGACGCAGCTAGGGCCGCCTCCAAAGCCTGGGAGCTCAGTCCTGGAGGATTGGACGGTTGAGGAGGCGAGCATGGAAGGGCTAAAATCCAAGATCGAGCGGTGGCGGATGGAGCTTCCGCAGAATCAAAGGTACCAGAGGCTTGAGGCCAGCAACAAACGAAGGGAGAAGAAACCCGGCCACCGGCGCAGGAAAACAGCAAACGGCGCTGATGATGATGAAGCCGGCCGGTTTTCGTGCTTCGGAAATGCGTATGGTTGCGAGTTCACCATTGTTTGCGGCAGTAAGAATGGGGGCAGGAAGAGTAAGTCTGGTGGCTACACGAGCAGCAAGACCAGCACTTCCGAAGTATGAAAGATTCTTGAAAATCTTGATATACATCCACCAATTGATATGGAATGCTAGCAAGTAAAATTCTAATTCCAATCCAGTTCGGTCAGATCAAAATTAATTAAATAATAAGTGTAATACACTTATCATCTGATCAGTGGACATTTAAAAAAAATGACCAATCATATGACAAGTATAATACACTTATTTATCCGATTAATTTAGTTCAAACATACGTAGTTTGGGTTAGGATTTTCAATAAGTAATGGCATGCTATTGATGCTTTGAATATTTACATATGATGAAAAGATTAGAAATAGGAGAAGGTCCCTGATCAGTTTTCAGTGGAGAAAATGGGGTGGATTCGTATTTGTTCTGCCCCTGTGGATTTTTTTTTTACTTTTTATCTTTCGGTGTGTTTGCTTTTTTTTATTTTGGTTTTGATCCTTTTAATACCCCTTTTTTGTAAATGACTGTGAATTGTTATCTAGAAAAAGAGGGGGAAAAGGGAAAGGGTTTTCTGGATTTTTAATCCAAGTGTATGTAAACCGAGGTTGAATTAATTCACCAGTTGGTTACAATGAATTGTGTGAAATTATTGTTTGATTATGATCAATTAATGTCTTGATTTGGGCTTCCTTTACTCATTTTTACATTTGTTCTTTTTCTTTTATTATTTTCTCAGCTCTAGTGTGGTTTTGTTATTGGAATAATTAAATTTACGATCCCAAATATATGATTTATTTATATAAATTGCTTATATCTTTAAAAAATCACACATACACTTATCAAAAACGACAATATTATTTACGCAAACCATCATTACGATTTTTTTTGAAAAACTACACATAATTATAAAAACATCAACATTATTACATATATTATCTTTACTTTTTTACTATTAGAAGTGGTTTTTGTAATTATACAAAAGATAGAAATAATTTGTATAAATAAACCACAAATAAGGAGTATAACTACAATTATCCCTTTGTTCTTGGTAAATCCATAAAACATAAATAGGTTGTATATTACTTGATCCAAGTATCTGGTACAGGAGCTGTTGATGCTGTTCTAACATAAACATATTTACATTCTTGTGCAAAACAAAAGTAGCAAAAAGTTGGGCAGGCAACGTAATTGTAATTGTGATCAGTTAATTGGATTATGATCCAAAAACATAAGGAGAAGCGATGTAGGACATTGGATTGGATGAATGGCTTGGGACATGAGATTCAACATTAGTACAAACTACGTTTGAAACTTTCTATATCTGGAATATTTGTTTAAACAAGGTCATGCAGGATATGACTCAGGTCAAGAATGAGTTGGAAGATCAGTGGGAGCTTAGTTGTGTTCCTAGTATTTTAGGTGTGGACGTCTTACTCATTTGGAATGATGTGAAGATGTTGGGAAATACTGAAGTACTAACATTTTTCACGTAGTTCTTCATGAAGGATCCCTTATCATGGGGTTAAGCTATCTAAGACTCAGTCTTTGTGGACTGATGAGGAGCTTAGAAAGATGTTTGATATCCCCTATGTCTTTTGCCGTTGATAACATGGGTATGTGGTCCGATACACCAGGCCAATGTTGTGTGTGCTTTGATCATAACAATGAATATCAAGGGTATATCGAGAAGGCACTTCATAGCAGAAAAAATTACTCTTTAGTACTTGAATAAAGATTAAAGAAGTGTTCTTGATGCAAGTCAATGGAGAGTTGATTCTGAAAGGTTATGGGGATACTAGCTTCCAGTAATATGTGAATGGTGCCTGGTCTCAATTTTAATATACACTCAGACTTAATGGCGATGTGGTGGCTTGGAATGGTTCAAGCGAGATGCCAAAATGATTTTCACCATAGAAGTCAAATGCATAGTGACTTTAATAGTTGCTCAGGAAGTGTTTTGGATGAAAAAACCACATCCAATGATTGAATATGGAGTCTAACACGATCAAACCAGTAGTTACCTGGAGAATAACAACTAGACAATGACAAAAGCAAAAGGGCCGATATCTCATCAAAAATCCAAATAATATTCTTAGAGGCCACCATTAGTTTGGAACGATGGTAGGAGGCCACCATCTAAATTTTTTGGGCTTATAAGCTTTTCCATTTTTATAGCCAAAAGAGTTTAAACTTGGCTTATATTTTTTCAAAGTGGGACAATTAGCTTTGCTTAAACTTTCCCATCCTATATTAATTTATAGTCAAAAGTGTTGAATTTTATTTTATACCTTTTTAATGTGAGGCAATAAGCTTGGCTTAAATTTTTTCATATTTATAGTTTAAAGTGTTTAAATTTTGCTTCATACTTTTTCAATATGGGACAATAAACTTGGCTTAAACTTTTTCATATTTATAGTTCAAAGTATTTAAGTTTGCTTTATATTTTTCCAATATAGGACAATAAGCTTCGTTTAAACTTTTCTATATTTATAATTTAAAGTATTTAAGTTTTGACATATACTTTTTCAAAGTGGGATAATAAGTTTGGTTTAAAATTTTCATATATATGTATAGTATAAAGTGTTTAAATTTTCGCTTATGCTTTTTGAATATGGGATAATAAGTTTGGCTTAAAATTTTTATATTTATAATTTAAAGTGTTTAAATTGTGCTATACTTTTTTAATAATGTGTGACAATAAGTCACATCTAACTACTAATTTGGTTTAATAAATTGGTATAAGAATTTCTTGATATGTTACAAATATATATGCATGTATATTATATATTTCAATTAATCAATTTTTTAAATTCGATCAAATTAATTAGACCAGTAATTCAATAATCCAATAACTTATTCAATTCAATCACCGATTCGAATTTTTAAATCATCCGACAAGAGGAACACCAACAACTTATCATGAGATCCCTTAGATTTAAACAATAATAATGATGCTACAATAATTGTCAACCAAACTATGGTGAAAAATATATTACATATATATAATTAATAATGGAGAAACTGATAGATGGGCTGTTATCATGGGCATTAACTAAACTTATCCTGCCCACAATAACAAAAAGAAATTGCAGTTTGGTTATCTAATTTCTTCATCACAACTCTAATAAATGAAATAAATTTTTGCTAAGAGTCATTCTCCACTGAATCAAAACATGGAAATATCTATTTCTCCAAGAAAAGAAAAAAACAAAAAAAAAGACATGGAAATAGCTGCTCTCAAAACATCCTCAGAAAAACAAAAAGATATATGCAAATGTTTTAATTAGTGGAATTTGCATCAGTAGTGGGCTTGTTCTTTCTTTTACTCGTGCTATTACTCGGTTTATTACCACTACTTGGATGTTTACTTGCCCCGCAAACTATTGTGAACTCGATTCCATAGACCAAACAAGAAAACAGGCCCCCGTCAGAGTTCCTCCTGGAATGCCTTTTATTCGTCGACAACTCCGAATCATCATCGCAACTTTCCAGGTCAGTATGCCCATCAGAAACCTCCCTTCTCCACCTTTCTCTACTGGTTCTAGTTCTGTACCCTTTGGCCTTGGCTTCCTCAATCGTCAGCTCCTCCAGGATTGAGCTGCTTGTGTCGTCATTTATTTCTAATCTTATCTGGGTTGCGGGCTTCACCGGCAGCGGTGGCTGCAGCTTCTTGGCTAGCTCAGCAGCCACGATGGACGCTGACGGCCCAACATCAGAGCACAATTCAGAGCCATTCACCATGGAACTTTTGCATACTGATCCATTGATGATCGAGCCATCGATTACTGATCCTGGTTTTAGTGCGAAGTCATCGGTGTTCATCTCGGATCCTACGCTCAGCGAGCGCCAGAGCTGGATTTTTCTTTCGAGTTCTTTCTTTTCGTCTTCTCCATCTTCGTCGTACTGCGGCAGCTCCTGCTGCAGGCTGACAGCACCCGCTTTTTTCTGGATTTCATCATGGAAATTGTCGGCGATAGGATTGAGCGGCATGCTTCTCATGGTGGTGTCGAGGAGGGATACTCCCATGTTGAGGATGCCTTGTGGGGCTCCTGACGGGCGACGCACCTGGAGGGCAATGAATCTCGTGCTCCTAGGAAGGTTCTGCAGTGGAATTCCCGATGGTGGAGCCAGGAGGTCACTGATGAGAACCCGCACGGTCCCTACAAGGACGTCCCGGAACCAGGAGACCGTGTAAATCTCCACAGTCATAGCCGAATTTTCCGAGATGAGGGATTTGGTGTCGACACGAAACGAAAACTTTTCATTCCATGTGGGGTGAGTGTGGCCCTGCTGATCCGTTCTGGTGGTGAGCTTTCGGTTAGGATTGATCCATGCCACGGCATACGTGCGCATCGATTTGCAGACGGGAGACAGGTCTTGAGCAGATATCAGGCTAACGTCGAGGAGCTGGAGTGGGGTGGGTGGCAGAGGTGGGTCGGAGATACACGAGGAGGCAGCGGTGGAGCTGGCTGCGACGGTCGGAGTTTGGGTTGTGGAATCCATCCGCCCTTGGTGACAGGATGGACGAAGGAGGAGATGGGAAAGGGAGAGAGCACTGTCTAGTTGTTCTGTTGAAGACGCACGGTGGGAAGGTGGTGAAGAAGTTTTGTTGTTGTTGATGATGTTTCTTGACCATCGCTTGTTGATGTTGGAATTCTTGCAAATTGGTTGGCTTCCAATAATCAAGTAATTCCTTGATTTTAGCTGTAATTATCCTTCACCCATAAGTACTTACACAAGAAATTAACAACTTCTATTATTCATCTAATTATATTAATTAGAGATAATTACACTTTTATTTCTTGAATTTTGGTGTAATTATATATAAATTTTCTTTGGGTTGAGATCTAATATCTAGTACTATTGAGATTTACTTTTGTATAACAATGAGTTGTTTGTTTGGTCAAAATTCACTGAATTTGTTGATATTAACAAAAGAATTTGAATAAAAATTGATATTTACCCTCGATTGACTTATTGCAAGTCAAATAATTTTTGAAACTAAACTACCCTTATAACGGTGAAAATATAATTCCTCACATGCATTAGCGCGTGAAGATGTATGAGAGTAATTTAGTCATAATTAAATTATTTAATTTGCAATAAGTTTGTAATAAATCAATCGGAGTTAAATATTTTTCTTTAATTTTTTCTTAATATTAGCAAATTCGGTGATTTTTGATTAATGGAGGAATTTATTTGTTAGACGGATGCAAACCTTAAGTGTGTTAGATATAATTTCTCAAACCACAAAAAATCTACATATAATTATATCAAATCTTAAAGGAATGTAATTATCCCTATTAATTAATTACACTCTTTAATGATCATTATTGTATTACGTAGTACAGATCCATCTTCTTGAACTTTTATTTTGTGATTTGTTTTTTTTTTAACTATTCCTTTTTAATTTAAATTTTCCCGTACAGCTAATAATAAATTATAACTAATCAAATAAATTAAATGATAATCAAATAATAAATATTTGCTCGAGTAATCATTTTATTGATAAGAATATTATAGTCCACGGCAGGATGTTTTTTGATCCCATAACTTTCAAAATGAACACTGTTAATTACTCATATAAAAAATAATTCAAAACAAATTTACCTTGCCATTAAAAGACACTAAGAAAACATTACTATTGATTATGATTTTACTGGCTATTGATTGAAGTCGTGATAAATAGTTATTATTAAATACAATTAAACGACGAATGATGTAAAAACTTAATTTATTTACCATAAAACCTATTTTTGTCATACCATATCTTTTAGTTATTTCAAATGTATTAGCCATGCACACAATCAACAATCATAGCCAACACGTATTGTATGACCGTGATCAATGACTTTAATTTTGCTATGATTATTAATTTTTAACCATAACAATTAGTTATTATTAAATGTAATATATTTTGTAGCAACGTGTTGGGTACTAGTCCGTCAAATGGCCAACTGGAGGGAAAATGTATCGTGATTTTCTTAGTCTCGTTAAACTATTTTTTTCTGTAGCAGTTCTGACCCCATCATAATTTAAAGGCAAAATATCACTTTTGGTCCCACTAGATAGGGCCATTTTCACTTGCAGTCCCACGCTTTACGTGTTCAACACATTTAGTCCCAAAATCCTATTTTTTTAACAGAAATAGTCCTATTCCGTTAACACTAACGGAGTCACGTGCAGTTAGTCAACTAGGGCAAAATATCACTTTTGATCCCACTAGATAGGGCCCTTCTCACTTGTAGTACACGCTTTAAGTGTTCAACACCTTTAGTACCAAAACTCTATTTTTAAATAGAAATGGTCTTGTTCCACTAACAACTAATGGAAACTTCACGTGTCGTTAGTCAACTGGCAGCTAGCTGAAAGAAAAGAAGACCATGCTTGTATTTAGTTTTTGGAGTACAAAAAAGGCGCCAAAAAAGTATTTTTTTTGCTATTTATATATGTAAATAACCCACAAAAACCACACAATATTTTTATCTTTTTTTCATCACTTAATCTTGAGAGCAATAGGCCAAAAGATATCACAAACATCTCAAAATTCCAATATTGTGTGATGTTTTAAGGAACAAAATGTTGCAAGGTATTGTAAGACTTTTTTTTTTTTTGGGTAAAGGTACGTTTTTATTAATTAAATAATAGTACAGTACAACAGTCAACTGGGTGATCCCTCGACAGGCCAAGGGATACGCCATAGTCTATAGAGAGCACATGTACTAATGGAACTGGGAAGATTAATACTCGAAATCCTCTGCCTAATCGTCAATAATAAAAAAAGCCAATACATTAGGTGGATGCTCAATGTGCTGGAACCGTCTCGAATTTCTTTCACGCTATAAATGCTAAATGAATGATCCAAGTAACGCTCTAAATGCAACGTTGATGATATGCTTCCCTCTCCATTTCTTCACTGCCTATTCCACATATGTTGCCCATGTTCAATTGGGCTAAGGGAATCGAATAATTTTCCGTATGACTGCAAGGCATCGTCTGCTGAAGCGGCATCGGAAGAATAAGTGAGAGTGTGTCTCGACTGCATCCTCATCACAAAGAATACACCCTCCAATGTGTGTGAGCCATGGTTTGTCCAGCAACACACGCTCCAACGCTCAATGCTAAAACTATAGATTTAATGATTTGTACCCGCCCAAAATATGATAACGATATACCCTCCCATCCGGCAATACGGGCATCAATTTTAGATAGGAGTGGCTGACAGTCAGAGATAGTCAATCTAGATGAAATTAAAGGAAGGCCCAAGTACCTCATTGGGAGATGTACCTCTTGAAAGCCCAAGATCGATAGCGATTGTTCTTTCCTTTCTTGTGCAAAACGGGATATAATAATGTGACTTTTGAATATTCAGCCGGAGGCCTGACCTTTCCGTAAATCGGTCCAGTTCCACCTTTAGGACTCTAACCGAGTCCATATCAGCTCTGCAGAAGAGTAGTAGATCATCCGCAAATTCCAGTTGGAATACCCTCGTTGGCTCACATCTTCCGATGAGAATGGTAAACATAATTGGCTCGCCTCCTCATTAGTTAGAATATGCCTCATCCAAGGTCTCAGATAGCTAATGTCCACCAATATTTGACGTCTGTTACCTCCAAGGAGGTTCCAATAATAGGATACAAACTCATGCACAATCTCCCCTGATTCTATGTGAGTGGTGCCAACCTCATCATTAATCTGCAAGATTCTCCTCACCATTGTAAGACTTTTGGGGGGATGTTTTGGCACGTTTTGGGTTTGTAAAGTGGTAGTATTTGGCAGATTGTAAGCATGCAAAGTTTCATTTTACAGCATATTTCATTAATGATTAAAATCAGTGAATTTCAATATATTTTCTATTTTTTGCAATTTAATGCTTTTGTGCAATTTTAGTTTTCGTTTTTATTGCTTTCAAGATTTATGCTTACACATTTAAACACAACATAAACTATAATTACTTGCAAAAAAGGCATATCCATTAGTCCTTTTACACATAATTCACAATTACTAAAAGGTCATCTAGTAATATATAAGAACATCCTTTTACACATAATTCATCATTACAATAGCATTCAATATTTCAAGTATTTTGAGATATTTGTGACATCTTTTGGCCTATTGCTCTCAAGATTAAGTGATGAAAATATTGTGTTGTGTTTGTGGATTATTTATATATATAAATAGCAACAAAATATTTTTTTGACGCCTTTTTTTTCCTCCAAAAACTGAACACAAGCCTGGTCTTTATTTTTTTCGCCAGTTGCCAGTTGACTAACGGCACGTGACAACTCACATGCTATTTCCATTAGTTGTTAATGGAATAGGACTATTTCTGTTAAAAAAATAGGATTTTGGGACTAAAGGTATTGAACACGTAAAATGTGGGACTGCAAGTGAGAAGGACCCAATCTAGTGGGACCAAAAGTGATATTTGACCCAGTTGACTAACAGCACATAACCTGTCACGTGCCGTTTCCGTTAGTTGTTAACGGAATAGGACCATTTCTGTTAAAAATATAGGATTTTGGAACTAAAGGTATTGAACACGTAAAGCGCGAGACTGCAAGTGAGAAGACACCTATCTAGTGAGACCAAAAGTGATATTTTGCCTAATTTAAAAACTAATTATTATTTGTATAATGTCTGTTAATTATTTTTTGAATTTAAATTATTATTTGGTGTGAAATATTATAATACACAAAATTTATTTATTTGAAATAAAAATATGGAGAAATTTATTTTTATATAAATAAAAAGTTAGTTATTAAATTATAATTGTTTGTGTTTGAGGCCAATTTTAATTCTTTTTTGTTATTTTTTAAAGTTAAATTATTATTTGGTCTGAAAATATTTTAATAAATCTTAACCACAAACTATGATACATAAATTCATTTTTTCGAATAAGAATATTATAAAAAAAAATTATCTTAATGATAATTACTTGTTAACTTACAATGTTTTGTATATTTAAGGTAATTTTAACCTCTTTCTATTATATTTTGAAATGATCCTTAAAATATTTTAATAAACTCTGATCATATTTTCTTTTTATTAAAGCTATCTATGTGTTGAAGATCAACACCAAAATCACTACTAAAGATGAGCAAAATAGTCTCTCTAATAGAGAGAAGTGAAAAAAATGAAGAAGAAGGAAGAAGTCAGTTGTTTATGAAGAAAGCCCAAAGTTGTATAGGACCTATCATTCATAAATCAAATTATTTGTAAAAAAAGCTATTGACATTAGTCAAAAAAATCGCATCAATTTTTAATTTTTGCCCTTCATTTAACATTTTTATATAGTAATTTTGTACTTATAAAAGAAAAAAATGTAATGATATTAACCTCACTTTATATATATATATATTATATTTATCCATTTCTAAGTAAAAAAATATTAAATATGGGGTAAAATTTAAAATTTATGTAACTATTTTACTTATATCAGTATTTTTCATCCAAACCTTAACAGAAGGGTGTCAAGTGTAAATTAAGAATTTTTGGAGGGAGTGTAAGTATAATTTTTAAAACTTACTTGAAGAAAAGTATAATTTAATGTTTTCATACTAAATGTAATTAAGCGAAAAAATACTAGATTTTTAGCATTTTACATTTTTGCATGTATATATAGGGCCAAATTGTCTGCAAAGTTCTAAACTATCCTATTCCTTGGACGTTTTTCTTCTTTTTAGGCTACTCAGTTAGTTGACGACGAAATCGATCTTCTTTTTGTGAATTTTAGTTGCGATTCAATTCTTTCAAATTTGAACCAATCATATATATATATATATGACAAATATAATAAATTTGTCGTATAATTGATGTATAGTTCAAGAGAAATAACCAATATATTTACTTTGTAATTGATTTAGTTCGATTAAACCTGATTCGAACTAAAATATTCCCTTTTTCTTTATTCAAGCTACATCTTTTTGCTGAAAAAAGATGGTAAGTAAGTATATATTACATTAATCTTGGGCATTGATGTTTGTCCAAATATGCACATTTCCCCGCTCGCTTAACCTTCCGAGAACGAAGAAAAATGAACAAGAGAATAATGTAGAAATTAGTTTTGAATATTTTCAAATTAGTGTTATATTCTATACATAACTTTATATATACATGTTACTTGCACGGAATCCATGCTGAGCAAGATAACATTGGTTGGTATGTAGCTAATATTCTAAGAACAAAATCACAACATTGGCTGATAGCCAAAGAACAAAAACAGGAATCCTGGAATTACAGAATACAATGTCACAATGACAATGTTAATCTCAGTATAAGAAGAAACATATAACCACCAGGCAAAAAAAGGATGAAAAACGGATTAAGGGGGGGGGGGGGGGGGGGGAAGCTAAAAATATGGAAAATCTTGAAAACGATCAAGTTCCCACACTACAAATGGAGATTAAGAATTCAAATGTAAAACCTGCGCATGTTTTCCTCAGGAAGGGTCATGAAGTGAACATTTTGTTTGCTTACATTTCTGTTCTTCTTCTTCTTGTTCTTCAGGTTCTTCGACCCGCAAAAAAAGCTGCACTCAAATCCATATGCATTGCCGAAACATGACATAAGCCCGGGTTTCTTGTCCGTTCGCCTTGGCCGAGTAGAGACGACTTTCTTTTCAGTAGTCAATGGAATTTGTTCCACTGGCGCCAGCCATTCTATTTCTGGGCTTTTTGGTTTGATCTGCACATTGTCTTCGCTTTTGTCGCCTGCTTCCGTCCAGTCCTCGAAAATTGAGCTCCCGTAGTCATTCCATTCGGTAACATAGAACCCCTTTTTCAGTTCTGAAGCCACCTCTGATGGTAAAGGCTGCATGTCAGAGAAGAATGAGCTAGAAGGGGTTGCAAGAGCTTTTTGGAGCTCAGATAATTCGGGCCTGATTGTTGTTCTGTTTTCCTGGTTTGCACAGATGCTCCCATTCTTGGATGTGATCTTCAGTCCTGGAATGCTATCCTCGTCCTGGGAATCTTCTTCCCTGACAGGGCCTTTTACTTGAACTTCATCTTTTTCAACCATATAATTGTTTCTCACTGACAGAGGGCTCATTTCGAAGCCTGGAATGCTGTTGCCATTTCGAATTGAGAAAGAGCTCATTCCAGCGCCTGGAACGCTGTTATCATTTCTTATTGAGAAAGGGCTCAGTCCAGCATCCGGAAGAGTGTTCTCATTTCTTATTGAGAATGGGCTCATTTCAGCACCTGGAACACCGTTATCATTTCTTATCGAGAAAGGGCTCATTCCAGCACCCGGAACAGTGTTCTCATTTCTTATTGAGAAAGGACTCATTTCTGCGCCTGGAACGCCCTTATCATTTGTTATAGAGAAAGGGCTCACTTCAGCGCCTGGACCGCGTTTATCATTTCTTATCGAGAAAGGGCTCATTTCAGCGCCTAGAACGCTGTTATCATTTCTTATCGAGAAAGGGCTCATTCCAGCGCCCGGAAAGGTGTTCTCATTTCTTATAGAGAAATGGCTCATTCCAGCGCCTGGAATGGTGTTCTCATTTCTTATCGAGAAAGGGCTCATTCCAGCGCCCGGAACGGTGTTCTCATTTCTTATTGAGAACGGGCTCATTCCAGCCCCTGGAATGCTGCTCAATGGGCTCATTCCAGCGCCCGGAACCGTGTTCTCATTTCTTATCGAGAAAGGGCTCATTCCAGCCCCTGGAATGCTGCTCAATGGGCTCATTTCAGCGCCTGGAACGGTGTTGTCAATGAGCTGAACGCCAACATTCAGAGTCCCCTGCAAATGGCCGGACGGTCGGCAAATCTGAAGGGCAACACGCCTGAAGGCTGGGTTCTTTTTAAGAGGCGGGGAGAGATTGTTGATGAGAAGGCGGGTGGTGCCGATGGGTAGGTCACGCAACCAAGCAAGGTTGTAGATCTCGATTGTCACGGCCGACGATTCTTGCTTTAGGAACTTCTCATCGACATGAAAAACGACCTTGTAGTTCCATGTCGGGTTTGTGTGGCCTTGGTGGTCGATCCTCGTGGTCAACTTATGGTCGGGTTGCACGTAGGCGACCGCAAACGTTCGCAGCATTTTGGACACGGGCGGAAGGTCGTGGGCGGAAATGATGTTGATCTCCAAGAGTCTGTAAGGGGTTTGAAGAGCCATGGTTATTGCGCTTGATGTGGCGGCAGCTGTCGGAAGATGATGGAAGAAACGTAATTCTTGTCGCCGCCTTGGGAGACGACAGGCCGCGAAGGAGAGGGAGAGAATGCATGTAGTTTTGTTATAATTTGGGTTGGTGAATGAAGGGTGGTAACCAAATGTTCTTTCTCTAGATAATAGGATTGCAACGGCCCAACATTTGTTGAGAGGGTAGTGTTTTGCCAGCTCCACAAATGCCCAAACTAGGAAATATATAGGTTTAAATATACTTTTGGTTTTACAACACTTTGATATTTTTATTTTTTATTTTGTTAAATTTATAAAATTAAAAAATTCTATCACTTTTTGATATTTTATAATTTTGATTTTTTCGGTCATGTCTCGGTTGTTCAGTTCACTTAATTGTTTGAGGCATGTCTCTGCAATTAACGTTAGGGGAAGCAACTTGGATAAAAATAGAAGTGAATTGGACAAAAAAAATGAAGTGGCTTAGACTAATCCTTTTTGTCGATAACCTTAGACCAATCAATTAAATATTAATTTATTTCAGTGATTTTTGCAAAATTTGGTGGCAAAATAGTCATTAATGTGAAATGTCAAACAATTATAGGAGTCTTTTGCAATCCGTAGAAAGAAAAATGATAAAAATATCTAAATCACGATATGCACGGTTTATTCCGACAATTTTTGTAAAATTTGGTACCGAAAGGGCTAAAATCACAAAAAGTAGAAAAGTTTACAAAATTATTTTGCAACTTTAGAAAAATAAAGAATAAAGATATCAAAATAGCAAAACCAAAAGACGATTACTTTTCTTGCTAAGTTCGTGGTTAAATGTAAATTAACAATATTTTTCACCATTTTGTAAGGAATTTGTGTTGTTGCTAATGACATTATTTCTTATAGTTCATGTTGGATATAATTGCTAATAGGTGTTAGTACAGTGTTTACTAACAAAAACGCGGGCCCGCTACTACCCCTACTCGACCCCATTGATCAAATGGACGGACATCAATTATTATTAGTAGGTGGGTCCCACCATAATTATCTACTAAGTTTTTTTTCTCTATTATTTAATGTTGCCATTCTATAAATTAAAGGACTAAAACTATATTTTTTACTGAGAGAGATGGACATGAACGGGAAAAAATAAAATTAAAATTGATGCTAGATGTTATTATCTATACGGTAAAAAATGAAATTAAAATGGGTGCTAAATGTTATCTATTCAAGTATTTTGGTCAATTCACCAAATTTTTATTTATATTTTTTCGATTCTTTCTATATGAAAGCATCGAGCATATTTAAGTATTTTCATAGTTGGCTAACTGGTTAGCAAATCTTAATAGAGGTAATTATAATTTTCGATCTAGTAGTAGGTATGTATTTGTCTAAACCAAACCTTGGAAGGTATAGATAAAATTGGGCAAAAGAAGTATGTTTAAATGTAGAACAAAACATTGCATATGATGATTTCTCATATGGTTTAACTTGGAATATGTTTGGTGGTCTTGGGAGGAAATATATATAGTAGAGGAACAATGAAAAGACCTGATCTTGATTTTCAATCTACAAATATGTATGCCAAGGAGCGTATAAAGACTCTTTGAGCATTCACAACATGGGGTGATGATCTACAAATATGCATGCCAGGGAGCGTGAATTACAATGTTAGTCTTCTTTATGGATTCCACGAATGAAGAGTAAGGCGGCGGTTAACGCTAGTTCTGTGGAAGGTCCATGCCATTCTGATATAATCAACTCAACAGATGGTATGTTGGAGATGATGTGCGAGTTGACACCTTGGAGCTTAGATGCAAGTTGTGGGGTCGTCTCCAACTTCAGTTCTTTTAGATTAGTCATGAATCTCAACTCTTCCGGGAGGCTCTCCAGAAGAGGGCAACCGATGATCTCCAGACGATTCAGCTCCAACATAGCACTTCTCTCCAGCTGTATATTCTTCAACATACTGAGGCTATTGAGAGAGAGGACTCTCAGCCTGGGGAACCCATCTCGTGAAATTACCATTTCATGACCTACATATGAATCAAGAACCAAATTGAGGTACAGTAATTGTGGAAGCTGCTGCAACACTGGCATCGGGTCTTCACGGAGAAAGGACGAATACAATTTCAAGTAAGAAAGATAGGGAGGGAAATTACTAGCACTAGGTAACTTGCCCACACGGTAATTTATCTTAAGTTTGCTGAGACGGTTAAGATTTGCCAGTTGATCCAGGGATCGAACATTTCGTTCCATTGAACCAATTAGACGTAGAGAGACGAGATTCTCCATCTTAGCCAATGAAGTACAAAGCTCGCCTATATCTAAGTTCTCCCCTAGGTCTATGCTCAAGATGTAAAGACTGGTTAACTGAGTTGCATGCTCTGGCGACCAATTATGCGATGGGATGTATTTAAGAGTCTGAAGATTCTTCAAAGTGTCCATTCTCAATGGCAGCTTGCACTTGATCTGGGACATGTAAAGACAGCGCAACTTAGCCAGTTTCCATATAACATTCGGCACTTCAATGCCATTGTTTTTTGCTATATCAAGAACCTCAAGGTTTTTGAGGCAACCCAATGACATCGGGAGCTCCTTCATACTGGTGTTTCTTAAGCCCAAGTACCTCAACCAAGTCAGTGCCCTAATACTATCAGGCAAATTTGTCACCTCAAAATCTTCAAAGTCAAGTACCCGAAGACGTCCAAAGCTCTTCCAATAAGATGGAATTTCATCAGCTATGCCTACTCCACGGATGAAAAGGGAGCGAAGACGCGTGTTTGAATTCCCCGAGATGGATCGTTCTGCACTACAGTAAACAGCAAGATGGCGGGCTTTATCCAAGGATCGAGAACTCCCCTCCCTCAGGATCTCAAAACTTATTTCTTCCTTTGCTTTTTTGATGGATAGATCGTGAAGAAGATCATGAACGTAACAGGTTTTAACCCTATCGCTTGTGCTCATCTCCTTCACTTGAACCATGTTTCGGTTTATCAACTCATCTAAATAACTTGTTGCTATCTCCTCCCTTGTTATCTTTTCTTCTCCTTCTATACCTTCTTGCTGGATCAAGCCCTGTGCAATCCACAGATTCACCAACTTACTTACACGGATGATAGAGTCTTCCTTGAAGAAGCCTAAGCACAAAAAGCAAGACTTGAGTTGTGGAGGTAACTCGTGGTAACTCAATTCCAAAGTTGGTAATATTTCGCTGCTTCCCGAATGAGACTCCAATCCTTTCAGAACCTTCTGCCATTCACTCATGGACGCTCTCTTTTTCACCAACAGGCCTCCCACGACGGTGATTGCTAATGGTAGACCATCACACTTTTCCACGATAGCTCTCCCTATATCTTCCAAGTGTTGTGGACATTTACTATTGATGTTGTCAATGAATGCCTTCTTCAAGAACAATTCCCAGCTCTCATCGAGGTTTAGAAAATTCATCTTGTGATTATATCGAGCATACTTTGCAATGCCCTGGATGCGACTTGTGAGCAACAATCTACTTGCTTTATCTGTTGAACAAGAAAAATTAGCTCCACCAAATGAAAATCACAATGTTCTCACACCGTACAGCTTTTTCACTCATAAAGTACCCTTTAAAACTTTTTTTTACAAAAAAAATTATTTTAATCCTTCATTTTTTATTGGGAAAAATATTATTTTAATCCGCTAAGTATGCCTAATTTTAAGTTTAGTCCGATAACTATATCTATTTTTGTTTAGATCCAATAACTTACGAAATTGCTTACTTTTAGTCATCTGACAAATTTTCGGACAATTTTTATACTTTGTTTCGGTATATAGCTACGGATACTTCTTAGATAAGAAATTCTTTTTAAGTTTAATATTATCTCAAACAAATTTGAAATAAAACATACTTTTGGTAGTAAAAGAAAAATAAAAAGGGATAAGTAAGAAGGGCATCTTTATCGTATCAACACCAAATTATTTCATAAGTAAAGTTTTTGTTACCGTCCAACAAATGCAACTGCATACATAATTTAAGGATTTAAAATATAGCAACCCTTAATTTTATAGTTCAACAAATTTTAATTTATTAGGGCCCAATAAAATTTATTAAATAAAAATGTAAGTTTAACAAATCAATGTGCAATGAATTAAGAAATGAATAATCTAGAAAGATGAGTGATGAATGCGTACCTTCATCTGGAAAAGCAGGTGCCAAGGATTCCCAAGCTTCATCTTGCCATACATCGTCAACAACTACGAAATATCGTTTGCCCTCAAGTTCTTGGTGAAGCATGTTCTTCACATTTTGCAAGTCCGATTTCTCCATGATCTCCAGCATCTCTCGCTGTTTTTCTTGCTTCACCAGCTGCAACATGAGACTCTTGATTATCTCTCTGGGGTTGAATTCCCTGGAAACGACAGCCCAAGCGCGGCAGTCAAACCGAGTAGCGACGGCCGCATGGTTGTACACTTCCCTCGCAAGAGTGGATTTCCCGATGCCGCCCATGCCGACGATAGTGGCGACGGAAAGCCCTTCCCACTTCTCCAAAACTGCTCTCTCTATCAGCTTTTCAACATCTCTCTCCAAGCCCACCAGGTGTTTGTCTTTTTGCCAAGGAGTCAATTGTCGCTTTCCTCCATCTTCTGATCTCCCCGACAAATTCATCCCACCACCCAGATCTTGAATCCCGTACCGCTGGCGGCTTACATCGATTGCTTGGAGCCGAACCCGGATGGATTCTATCTCTTGTCCGAGCCTATCGAGGTGGTAGATATGTTGCGGGAAGCAAGCGCACCTTCCCAGCAGCCCTCTGCTCCTTCTTGGATTCTCAACATTGAGAAGGAAGGCGTCAACAACGTCTTCTGCTTCTTGAGCCAACTCTCTGATGTCGGATATCCAGTTACGAATCCTCTCGTCGTCAGCTCCCTTTTCGGCAGCGTCTTTGAGGAAAGACTGCATCCTTTTCAACTCATCTTTCAGCCAATTCACCTGTCCCTCCACACCTTGAAGGAAAGCCACCTTCTGGATCGCAAGATTGCCCAGTGTCTCCACCGCAAATGAGACCGCCGCCTCCGCCATATCTCTGTCTTGCTCACTCTATGCTTCCTCCACTCCTGAATTTCTCTTAGTTGTCTTCTCATTTGGCCTCAATCACCAGCTTAAATCATTCAACCCGAGGCAGCAACTTGCTTATTTTTTAACAATAAAGTGGCTCTTCCAAACAAAAGAACTCCTGCCTGTCGCCATTATATTTAAACAATAGTTGTATTTGTCCTCCTAATTTACTAATTTATTTATACAAATTGGTTTTATTTTTGTGCAAGTTGTTCCTATATATTGACTGTTTTCGAGGCGTACATAGATGTTTTGAATCGGTGTATGTATAATTTTTTTAAAAATAAAAAAAAATTATATTAAATTGATGGAAGGTTGGAAATATAATTATCCCTTATACTTAATTCAATATAGATATATAAAGGACTCATCATGTGCTTTTTTTAATTATGTTTTTTTTTTTTAAATTTGAAGATGATGATGGAATCAAATCATTATTAATAAGTATTATTAATTTTGAACTTATAATTTAAAATAAAATACAAGAAATTAATATGTAATAAGTAGATTAAAAACCCACACCGGAACCAGTTATATATAACCTCTTAAATTATGAGAACCTTTTTCTTTTAATTTAATAATTACTAATCCATTTTTCTTTTTTGGTAATTTATTAAAGACTACTCCAGCTATACAAAATTATGATAGTTCAAATTAATCACATAGGACATCATGGATTCTGAATGATTTCCTAGTTTGGTGATAAAATTGAAGTTTAATTATGAACGAGTTCGATATGATGGTTTCAATTCATATTAAATATGTAAAAATTTATTTTATTTTATGAAAGTTTATTATAATTTATTTTATTATTTTTTATTTTTTTGATATATTCAGCGACCAATATACTTAATTTTACGAACGTTATGCGTGTCGAAAATGTTCCTTTTTAATATACTAGCAGCATACGCATGCTATCTTCGCACGCACAAACTTTTAAATGTAAAACTAGGTAGATACAAAAAATTCTTCTAATTGTAAACAAAATACAAAATTGTATATTCCTTACTTCTCCATTTATACATACTAAGAAGTATTAGGTGCAATGCAGGTGTACAAATGTATTTTTAAATATAAATATAAAATTTATTAGTTACTAAAGATATTAAACTCATAATTTTGTTTATAGTGATTCAATAGATTCAGGGTAATCTTAAGAATATTTTGATTTGAAATTTAAGAAATTAATTTGAATCGGAGCTTGAAACAGTTTATGTTCCGTCATTATATACGGCATTCCTAAACTTTAGAGACGATGGATAAAGAATCATTCCCAATTGAAACGGATATCGAAATACATTGTTGTTGACCGTTTCTGATAGTGTATTTGAATATGAAAATTTATTTATTTTTATTGGAACACGTTGGATAAGGTTTGGAATGGTTATGTATTTTAATTCCTGGTATTTTGCAACGATTTTTGTAATACTCATTGCTGAATTTTGAAATTCTATCTATTTGTATTGGTAATATATTTAGGAACGCTAATTGAAATTGTATAAAGCTTAATTTTTTAAATAATATTAGGCACGGTTTGTTTTTTATTTGGAACAGTCTTTTGTAACTGTGTTAGGAATATTTTTTGGAGCTTATGTTATGCACGTGTTGTTTTCGTCAAAACTTTGAAGATATTATAGCTTGGGGCTAAAAATTTAAATTTTTAGAGTTTAAAAATAATAAGACCAAAAGTACAAGAAGCTAACTTGTGATACGTAAAATGATATGCAGTAGCTTGGATCTTGTACTACTCCAAATTATTGATCTATTACATGATTTTTCGAACAATAAATAATTCTTTTTATATCTAATTAAATGATGTTAGTTAAAAAAAAAATACTACTTATTCCACTTTATAAATCATTTCCATAATATTATTAATCAATTTACAACTTTTTCTAGAATCATTTTGAACAACATCATATAAAATAACTTTAGATATGGTGGGTATAACAAGTAAAAACTAAAAAAAAGAATGAAAGAAATAACTTTATTTTTTTCTCCAAAATATGCACAATTATGCTCACTATATTAATAAAATAAAGCTCAAATCACTAAGAAAATAACTTCGAAAAAATATCAGTATCAAAATAATTAGCAAGTAAAATTTTCGTTGCTAATATAATTATTTAATAAATTTACTTGCTAATGAATTTAACAATAGAAATTCACTTGCTAACGGATTTGGTAATGAATTGTTTAAAATATATATTAAAAAGTATAAATTAGCAACACACACTTGCTTACTAGCTCGGTGCTGATTTTAGTATCAAATAGGGGTGGTAGATGAGTCGAGCTGGCTCGATTTTGAGCTCAAGCTCAGTTTTAGTTGTTCACCAGCTCGCGAGCTGGTGAATATTTTTTTTTATATATTTTTATTTTTTAATTTTTTATATATTTAATTTTATATTTAATATTTGATCAATTTTATAATCTAAATTGACCATATATTATAATTATTAATCAATATCATACATTTTATTTTGGATAATAATAAATTATGGTACTTTTATTTATACGTTTAATCTTTATACAAAAATAAATTTAAATCAACAACTTAATAAATTATAATATTTTTTATAATTAAAATTATTATTTAATATGATATATAGAACTTTATGTTATATTTTAATATATATTTGTATTACGTTAATATTTTTTAAATTGACAAGTCACTTATGATTTTTTATTATTTATAAATTTATGTCAAAATTTAGTAATTCCTATAAATTAATCTAAAAATAATAATAATAATAATAATAACAACAACAACAATAATAATAACGATGATGATGATGATGATGATGATGATGGTTGAACAATTCTAATTATTATTTTATTATATATATAATGAGATTAAAAAGTTTAATCAATAATTACGATATCTTAAAATTCGGACTCTTGATTCATATGAAATTTAAATATATACAAGACTCTAATATCAGACGGTATGATTTAAAATCACATGGTTTGATTCAACTATACGTCGTCTTGAATGATTACTCTTATATTTCGAGTACGATATCTCGACATCCGTATTTCGAATAAGTTTAAAACTTTACTAAATGTTTGTAAGTTTTATCATATCTAACGGTCTGATATGAATTTTAATGGCCCGAGTAACCCATGTTGTTCAACAATGTAAGATGATAGTTACATTAATGTTATACGAACATTTATAAATATGCAAATTTTGCAGATTGTGAACATATATTAATTTCAACTATATATATGTAAAAATTTTATGATTCAATCTCATGATTTAAAATAATAATAATAATAATGGTTGAACAATTCTAATTATTATTTTATTATATATATAATGATATTAAAAAATTTAATAAAAAATTACGATATCTTAAAATTCGAGCACCCGATTCATACGAAATTTAAATATATACAAGACTGTGTCCATTAGATCATATCAGACGGTATGATTTAAAATCACATGGTCTGATTAAACGATACACCGTCTTGAATGATTATTCTTATGTTTCGAGTACGATATTTCGACATCTGGATAACCAATAAGTCTAAAATTTTACCAAATGTATTTTTCTGTAAATTTTATCATATCTAACGGTCTAATCTGAATTTTGATGGCCCGATTAACCTATATTGTTTAACAATGTAAGATAATTACATCAATGTTATACTAACATTTATAAATATATAAATTTTGTAAATTGTGAACATATACTAATTTCAATTATATCTATGTAAAAAAATTTATGATTCGATCTCATGATTTAAAATAATAATAATAATAATAATAATTCAAAAAGTCAAAAACCCTCTCTTTCTCAATTCTTTCCCTCTCTTATTTCTTCCCCAAACCCATCTCTTAGAACCCTAGCCCCCAAATTCACGGCACAAGAAAGGCAAGTCGGCAACGAGGACAGCTACGGTGCGGCTTCCAGGTAATTTTTTGTTCTATTTTAACTTAGGCCATTGTCTACGGTTATGCTGTAGGTGCATCTCGTCTTACTTAAAGATCATCATGATTTGAAGGATCTATAAGTGTTTTAGATTTCTCTGCACTGCTCTGTGATGAATTGTAGTTATTAGTTGTGAGTTTCTGATGGATAAGTTGATATGAGAAACTTGAGAAATCTTGATGCTTTTGTGCCTGAGGTTGGGAATTGATCTATAAAAGTTCTCTGGTGGGTAGGCAAACTGGAATGGATATGGTTTTAAAGATATACAATTAATAAAAGAATGTGGCATTGTTGTCTTTGGGTTGATCGCTCGAGCTCGAGCTCGACTCGTTGCCAGGCCTAGTATCAAATACTTTTGTTTCTATTAAACTATTTTCTTTTAGTGATTAGTAAAAGTGATATTAATCTAAACAATTTTGATTAAAAATATTTATGAGAAATGAATTTAGAATAAATTTTCTTACTTGATAAATGATTTTCTAATTAGTATTCTCTATCATAATAATATTATTCAGAATTTATTTTATGAAATAAATAAGTATTGTAATTATTTAATTTATGGAACGTTTAATACCCTTATTGTACACACTACAAGAAAACGGCAAATGTGAGCGATGCTGAAATTAATAAAACCCACCCAACCCACATCAAATTAGAGGGTTAAGTTCCAATTTTAGGATCCAGTCAGTAATTTGATGTGCAACCTAAATAATTTGTGAAGTGGAAGTTTGCTTTGTTGTTCAAGACCAATACCTGATGGTGTTGATGTTGTTGTGCAAGTAGAGGACACTATTTAGCATCAGTAAAGCCAAGATAGATGGTTTCAAGTGAAGGTAAGGTAACATATGCAGGTTCTAGTAAGTTTTAGGTAGAATGAACAGTTGGAAGTTAGAGTGAACAGATTTTAGTGTAATGGATTTAGATACGGTGTGTGCGCGTCTATGAAAGAATAGGTACCTATTTCTAACAGTGTGTGCGTATGTATGTATTTCTTTTTCAATAAAATGACTATAGTGACTAGGAGTTTCTTTGACAACGTACCTCTCTCTCTCCTCTAACTCTCACTCCCTATCTCACGTCTAACTCTCTCTCTAGCGGCGGGAAGAAGAAAGCAGATTCGCTTGTTCGCATCTGGCTCTGGCTCTGGCTCGGGCTCGGGCTCCGGCTCCGGCTCCATTGGCACACCTTCTATCCGACGACATTAACAGGTAATTTTTGTTCTTTGTAATTTTTTGTTACAGATTGTAGGAGAAATTTTAATTGCTTTCAAGGTGTTTGTTAAAATGCCCGATTGAACACCCCAATGTTCTTCTCACCGAAATATTTACTTTTTTTGCTGAAATATGTTGAAAATTGAAAGACTTGGCTGATTGACATGCGAAACTTTTGTAATTTGTTAATTTGTCGTCGGTTTTCTCAATTGATTTGCTCCTCCTTCCTTGTTATATGCTGTGATTGAATGGTGGTTGAGTTGAAACAAATAATATAGGGATGTTGGTGGGGATGATGAAAGATTAGTAGAGGTAGTAGGAGTGTCTGCAGCCAGTCTGCAGCGCTTTATAAAGTTGAAACAAACTTTATAATGAAGAGATAGCATATTGCTGCCAAATATTGTGAAGTGAAAAGAAGCGCTTCATTTGGGATGTAAGCTCATACTTTTTCTGGAGATTGTCCAATTTCACGCATGGATTTGTGTTTGTTGTCTCATTTTTAACATTGCGGTCATTTGTGAAGTTGTGAAAGGGGTACTCTTTCTTTTTTTTTTTAAAATAATTTTTAGAAAAAAATGTTATCTCTTCATTATAAAGTTTTAGTGTTATCATTCTTGTTGTTCTAGCTTATAAGTAGAGTTTGATTTAGAATTTAAATTCTAGTTGTGAAGTGGATATTTTTTATGCATTGTCCTTTCTGTTGATATATTGCTTGATAACTATTTGAAGATATGCTTGAGCTGTTTGCATTTTCTTTTATGTAATTGCATGCTGTAGATATATATCAATTTGATTATAAACTGTGAACTAGCCAAAAATCGTCGTTTGTCCAGAAGATTATCGTTTGTAAATATATTGACAGGAAACTGTTTGATGGATGCATTGGGCTGCTGCAACCTTTAAACGTTCTGGGGTTGATTTAGTGAGTTACTCAACATCCTTTTGCTCCTGAAATTAGGACTTCTATCCTCAATGACTTTGCGGAAACCCCCCCTTCCTCGGCTTCTCCTGAACAACGTTTCTTGCATGAGAAATGCACAACAAATTCTGCGCCATGTGAATGTATCCATCCATGATGGAGGAGCTCTGGTTCTAACAGGTACGAATGGCTCGGGGAAAAGTACTTTCTTGCGTATGTTAGCTGGCTTTTCCAAACCATCAGCCGGTGAGATACTATGGGATGGCCATGATATTACTGAATCTGGTGTTTTCCATCAGTATAAGCTTCAGCTGAACTGGCTCTCCCTCAAAGACGCCATTAAAGAAAAGTTTACAGTCCTTGACAATGTTCAGTGGTTTGAAGTGCTTGAAGGAAAACAAGGGAAGTCCATACCAGCACTAGAACTCATGGGGCTTGGTAGACTAATGAAGGAGAAAGCGAGAATGCTCTCCATGGGTCAGCGCAAAAGGTTACAACTTGCTAGGTTATTGGCTATTGATAGACCAATTTGGTTGCTTGATGAGCCTTCAGTGGCCTTGGACGACGAAGGGGTGAGATTACTTGAGTACATCATTAAGGAGCATAGAAAGAAAGGGGGCATTGTCATTGTGGCAACTCATCTACCCATTGATATTGAAGATCCGATGATTTTAAGGTTGCCACCAAGGTTCCCAAGGAGGATGACTTTGGTTGACATGCTTGATCGTGGTGGATTGGATTAACATTATAGATGACATGGCTTGCAACAACCTGGTAATCCCATTAATTCAAGAGTATATGTAGGTTCATATATGTCAAGGTTTTGTAGCAAGGTCAACAGATGAAGCTGTTAGATTGCAGATGTTGTAGTGTTCAATAGCCATCCAAATTGATTACTTCCGTTGCAAACACTTGCAATTAAAGGCAGGTTTTCATTTTCCTGGCTCTGAGTCTTTAATATGTTACACTAACAGTATGTCTGAACTTCAATTTGTTTGGGGGGGGGGGGGGAGGCAGAAGGGACTACAAAATATCTAAAATAAGAAGCACAATGTTGTATCATTTGAAATGAGAATATTATTTTCTTCTGTCTCTCCTTACTAATATCCAAAGATTCAAATATGGAGTAAGTTTCTCTTTGTCTTGGTGAAAGGGCTTCATGTATCAGAGTTAATAAGAGATCCCAAAGTTATCTTATTAGAGGATTGATCGGCTTATAGGCTACGACATCACATAAGAGACAATGTTGCTTCTGTCTCTTAGAACAAAGGACTGCAGTAACACAAAGATTCTCAAGTTTGTTAGCAAATTTGAATGGAGAAACTATTTCTTAAATGAATCCAAATACGTTTAGAGTAACAATAGGAACAATACATTAGCAATGAAGACGGCACAAAGTTCTATGATAATTACTTACATATAGGACAAAATGGTATTAGATATAAAACTATTAACCTCTTCAATTATTGCAATTCTAGTTCAATTAAGATTGACATACATTTCCAAATTTATATAAGGGGTTAAATGTAATTTATCTATATGATATTGTAAATGTGTAAATTATCTTTCTATAAAAAAAAATAGCAATTTATCTCTGTATGTTTTAAAAAAATAAGAGGATAAATTGCTGCATTTTTAAAAATATAAAGGGATAAACTGCTAATTCTTTTTTTATAACGAGGTAATTTGTACATTTACAATATCACAGAAGGATAAATTACATCTTTCCTTTTATATAAGTATTTTTACTAGGTTGAAGCGCACTCCATGTGTGTGCATATTTTGAATTTTTATTATATTAATTTAATAGGCGAATAGCAATTTTACTCTCTGTGATATTAAAAATAAGCATATTACCTCCCTATGAAAAAAAATATAGCAATTTACTTAAAAACATAGGGAGTTAAATTATTGTATTTTAAAAATAGAGGGAGGTAAATCGCTATTTATTTTTTCATAAGGGGGTTAATTTGCTCATTTGCGATCTCACAAGGGGTTGCTTGCATTTTTTCCCAATTTAATTAAACATTGAAAGAGAATGAAAAAAAAAAACAATTATAAATAAATTATCAATATCGATAATTAAAGTGAATAAGAAAATCACGACTTCATTTTATTCAGTGCACGCTCTTGCAAAAGCTCTCTTCTTCTATTGGAATCTGTTTCGTTTTCTTTGGTGCTGAGGTCTGGTAATTCAGCAGCAGATCTCTTAGTTCAGTATGTTGAAGCAGGAAGGGAATGCTTAATTCCTCTTTACCCCCTGGTCTGGATGATGTTGTTCTTGCTGACTTTGTTAATTGATATCTTAGTTTTCCCCTCAAAAATATAATAAAATAAAATGTTTTATATTATTGACAACAGTAAGATCAAATATGGCATTACAAGTTCACAAATAAATAAAATTGGTGCTATTTCCATCCCCCAATATCACAGAACAGGACCCAACTCATTTCACCAATCTGCAAAAACAAAAAATTAGTCTAAATTAATTTTCTCTAGAGGAAATATCGAAATATATATATATATATATATATAGGAAAAAATGCAAGCAACCCTCTTGTGATATCGCAAAGGAGTAAATTACTTCCTTATGAAAAAACAAATACCGATTTTTCTCTCTGTACTTTTTAAAATATAATAATTTACCCCCCTATGATTTTTAAAATGAAGTAATTTATCTCCCTGTATAAGGAAGTAAATTGCTTCATTTTAAAAAGTATAAAGAGTAAATTACTATATTTTTTTTCATATGGGGATAATGTGCTCATTTTCAATATTACAAAGGGGTAATTATTGCTATTCACCCTATATATATATATATCCAAGAAACAAAAAAAAAGACTGCATGTCATCTTGCTTGCTTGCAACATACATATTGGGTATAGCAGCTTAATAATAATAGCAAAGAAACCACATATTTTATATAATGGAACTCAAGAGATGTGAGGCTAAATTGAACTAATAGATTCGAATTTTGATAAATGGTTTCTAAGGACTCAACATCAAAATAATTTGAATTTTCTGGATATTAAATAAAATATAGTTAAAAACTAGAGTTGAGAGATTTAAAATCCTCCGAGTTTACAATTATTCAAAAGATTTGGAGATAAATGCAATTCCAGACCTGTAAGTTATATAGGAGATGGCAATTTTCATCTGTTCAAATTAATGCAATCAGTTCTGTAAGCTTAAAAATTATTGCAATTTTAATCTTTTTTCGATCAATTTTGACTACAGAAAAATTCCCATCAACACCTAAATTGTGACTTCCGGTGAATTTGATGAGATTACGGTCCAACATATTATTTTGTTTTTAGAAAATGATTTCAAAAGACTTAACATCAAAAGAATCTAAAATCTATCAATATTCAACAGAATACAGTTAAAATCTTAGAGTTGAAAAGGATTTAAAATCGATTGAATTTACAATTGTTCAAAAATTTAGCAAGAGAGTATTTATAATATAGAAGGAAAAGTTTAGTACTTTCCTATGAATAATTTTCCAAGAAATAACTTTACAGTTGCAAATACTTCGACACTTACCCTCATTTTTCTTCCTACATGACCTTGCAAAATAACACAAGCCAAGTCCCAATAGTAGTGCAGCTAACCCGCCAATGAATATGGCGACAAACTTAGGAGAACCGTCTCTAATACCGTCGTCTGCAAATGCATAAAGAGATAATTATTAAAATAGATAACATAATTAAAGTACACTTCTTCTCTTTTTTTTCTTTTTTTTTTTTTTGAACATTTTAGAGTTGATCTTTTAGCATTGTAATCTCATCAAATTTGGGAGGAGAAAAATTCTCTTTTGATGGTAGTTATATTTCTTCGCGAAAAAACTATTACGCCAAATTTTCTTTCAGAAAAAGTTTTTGGCGGCGATCATGGCCATTCTTTCAGAAACAGTTTTTTGACGGCGATGTGATGGCCACATGATCGCCGCCGTAAAAAACTGACCAAAAATATATATTAAATGGAATTAAAAGTAAAATTAGCCTAATTTATAGGGAAAAAGAAATGCTATTTCCCAGTGAACTCAACATGGTGAAAGGGAGAGAACAAGAGAAATGCAGCTCTATTCATACCTTCAAAAGAGTAACTCCCAAAGCCATGACCTCCGTTGTATTCATAGCTGACAAAGCAGCTATCCAGATATATTTCTCCTGAAACTGTATATCTGCATTCATCCTCAGCAATCCGGGCTGCACTTTCAACGCATGCGCCACAGTCACAGGCCCGCAAATTCCCTGCACACTGCCCCACGACGTGGATTGCTTCGTATGTCGTCTCGCAGAATCCATTCCCGCTCACAACACAGCTTTCCAGGGCTGCAAGTGCTGCATATTTCATCTCCTCAAATCCAGTTTTCTTAACTCTATGTTTGCTGCAGGCCTGATGGAGAATTCGATCAGGCCCGGGATCCACCTCCGCCATGTCCTCCTCCTGATAATGAACATAGCAGCCAGAAAGCTGGATTCTTGCCGGTAAATTTTTCCCGCACAGATCTTCTGACAGAACCTGGAAATTCCCCACGCAGCTTCTGCACTCGTCCGGGCTTAAATCGTTCCTGCACTGAAACCTGCCTGAAATCGCAGTCTCATCATCAGCTACGATGGTTTCAAAGAACCTGGATTGTGAGGACTGAGCTATAAATTCTTGAAACAGCGTGGAGAGTAACGACGAATGAGCATTATTTAAGGAAGTCGACTGGTTTGAACACTGGTTGTATATTAACTTATGATGGCCATCTATGATAAGGGTGTTGACAGATTGTAGCATCAGAACAAAACATAGGATCAAAGTACAAGAATTTGCTGATGAATCCATGTGGGCTGTGTCTGATCATTGATTCTGGCCTGATTCAGTCCTGATTTCGTTCTTTAAATGCGATTTGGTTTAACTTTCCGTTGAGAAAATCAGCATCGACTTTAGTAAAGCTGCAGCTGTTTTTTGGTTCTTTGTAAGGGTTTTGGGGATTTTTCCAGCCTAACTACGTCTAACATTGTGGCAACTTGAGATTATTAAACCTCAATCCCCTGGGATAGGTATTGTTGAAAAGTGGGATGGGCTGGTGAATTTTACTGTGATATGAGTTATTTAAATAATAGAATAAAAATAAATAAATTAATAGCAATTTATCCACTGTGATATTGAAAAATGAGCACATTACCCCTTATAAAAAAAATTGAGCAATTTACCCCCCTATACTTTTTAAAATGAAGCAATTTACCTCCTTATACAGAGAGGTAAATTGCTTTATTTTAAAAATCATAGGGGGTAAAATTATTGTATTTTTAAAGATACAAGAAGGTAAATCGCTATTTGTTTTTTAATGGAGGGTAATTTGCTCATTTGCGATATCGCAAGGGGGTTGCTTGCATTTTTCCAAATTAATTATAATATATTTACTTGAACTTTTTTTATTTGAGTAACTCAATCTACCAAAATTCAAGAGGAATAATAATTTGATAAAAATCAAATCTTCATAAAGCAAAGTAAACATCTTAGAATGGTGTATCAAATACTTTATTCAACCTTATAATAAAAAGTAAACTGTGGTTAAAGCAATAAAGATCATACGTTTTCGAGTACTTCAGCAATGGCAGTTCCACTTTTGGATTGAGGAAGCTGTTAATCTATGCTCTATTATACCTTATTATTAAGTGAGAGCACCTTTTTGATGTCTCACTCTTTATTGGTATGCTAATTTATATATTTTTTAATATTTAATTTATTTATTTATTTATTAACTTTTCATCCTTCCACTCTTCTAAACCCTTAAATTGCCCACTCTTTTCAACTTCCACCAACTTTAACTTCTTTAATTTTTTTGTTTAAATATTCTTATTTTTCTTCAATTAAAATATATTTTAAAAATATAAATTATTGGTTAAAACTTTTATTTAATGATGCACACTCAACACACACTGGCTTCTGATTGAACAAGAAATCAGTACTTTCTTGTTAGGTGTGACTTTTGAGGAAGTTTGTGACTTTTGAGCATTAGGGTTTCTCATTATTCTTTTCTTGGGAAGTTAGCATTTTTTATTAAGGGGATAATTATACTGCCATCCTATAAGGTTTAATATAGTTACAAATAAATTTTTTATAATTTTGAAAATTATCTTTACTATTCGACCCTAAAGTTTGTTTTCGTCTAATAAATAAATCTATTTATTATATAGTAAAATTTTGCAATTTGCTGACATCACAAAAAAAGTTGAATGACAATTTATATTTACCAACGATTGATTTACAAATTTATGTCAAACAAATTTAATCTGAACAAACTGCCCCTATAAGAATAAAGATGTACATCTTCACATACATTAGCGTGTAAGGATATGTTAGAATAGTTTGATCAATAATTATTTATTTAATTTGCAATAAGTCAATTGAGGGTAGATATGAATTTTCGATTAATTTTTTTGTTGATATAAGCAAATCCCATTAACAAAGAAACATTAGGTACAATTAAATTAATTTTTTAAGTCATATAAAATTTATGTATAATTATATTAAATTTAAAAAAAACGGTGTAATTATCTATTTGCTGTGAATGTAAAAAATTAATTAATTGAGTAATATGGAGGAAAATGAGAATGTATTTAATCTATGGACAGGGGACTTGTTTCGATGGTAAAGCTGATTGAGAAAAAATAATAATATGAAGGAAATGTTTGCAAAAAATTTTACTTTTAGAAAAGTAATTTTTGTAAAGAAAATTAAAATTAGTTGTAGTAAAATTTAAAGTGGGTATTGTTTGTAAAAAAAAATGAAAAGTAGATAAAAGTTAAATTGGAAAGTGTTTGAAAAAAATTACTTCTAAAATAGACTTAATTGATTAAAGACCGTTTTATCCCTATGTCTTAAAAAGATACTATTTTTTGCTTATTATTTCACTTGTTGTTTGTCAATAACTAATTATTTTTCATAAAAACGATAAATTTTTATTTTGATTTGTATATTTTATATTTATTTTTTATAAATATATATTTAATTTAACAATGTTCCCACTAAGTAATATAATTGTTGATTATGTTAAACTTACATGATTGCAAAAATATATATATTATTAATTAATCAAATAATAATATGCGAATGAGTAATATAATTAGATGATATAGCAAATAAAATATAAAAGATTTAAAACATTAAATATGTAAATGTATAAATTTGATTATTATTAAATTATTTAAAAATTTCAATATCAACTTTAAATATATAATTTTAAAAATAATTTAAAAGTGATAAAGTTGAATTAAGATTATTATAATAAGAGTATAGTAGTAAAACCTAAAATTGTATTTATTTATAACAAAAGTCAAAGTAGTTATGATGTGCATAAAAATAAGTTGGCCCAAAGAGATTCGAGCGGCCCATAAACGAAGAAAATAACAGAAAGCCCGGGACACCCTCCAGGAAGCCCAGGACATCCAACGCCCATAACGACCCCAGGAGGTCAAGGATGTCCCAGCCCACAATTTAATTAGGCAGGTTCAGACAATCTAAATAGCCTAAGAAATTTAGGAAGAATGGAAGAGACCAAGGACATCCTCCAACTCGAACCATGATTAAAGCCCGACAAAGTATTCGACCCAAAAGGTCTACACGAGTGGCAGCTCATTCTCCCACGGGACACCCACATCAACCCTAGCAAAGGAAACCCCCTGGCAGCTAGAACTCCTTGCAAACGAGAGGCCTTCCTAAACAAAGAGAACTCCAACTAACGCACATTCACCTGATAAGGACAACCTACTTTTTCATGAATATCTAGAGAGTGGGATAGACCCCCAACTGATGGGGCAGTCTCCTATAATATAACCTTAGTCCCTCTAGGCGGGGGACACCTTTCTCACGCCCCTCTTACACTTTAAACTCTTCTCCCACTCTCTAAATTATCTTTTAAACTCTATCTAAACATATTATCACGTGTTCTTACACTTTTCACCAAATTTATTCACCATATCTCAATTCTTAATCACATTTACTTACTTTTTCACTTTATTCAATCTCAAATCCAATACTAATTTGGGTGTTAGAGTGCTAACGCCTTTTCTGCAGGTCGTTCCTTCAGGATTTGCATTAGTTTCAATCAAACCTTGAACGATTGTCCAAATACATTGGACCTGTGCATTTTTTGAATGCATCAAACTAGAAGCACGCCCAATCATTTACTTCTAACTTTTGATCTAAAAGCTCTTTTCGTAGTCGTTTTGAAGTAGAAGTGACATCCCACACACTTTAAAAATATTTTTCAAAAGCCAAAAGTTGAAAACACTTTTTAAAAAACGCTCGCAAATACTAGTTAAGAAATTTTGGCTTCGAGTTTGATTATCGGGATAGAAGTCATCCTAATCTTTATGTGACGATCGACTCAGGTCGTATAGATAAATAATAAAGTGGTAGCTTGGATATAATACATAAAATGATTGGATTTTAATTCATAATCCAATTAAATTAAAACTTATTAATATAACTTGATCTCAACTGCTAAACACTATTAAGGGACTGATTGTGAAAACTTCTTCCTTTAAAAAAGTAATTTTTGTAAAGAAAGACGAAAGTTGTATTAGAATAAAAAATGAATAGTGTTTGTAAAAAAAGTAAAAAGCATACAAAAGCTAACTCCGATAGTGTTTGGAAAAAAATTATTTTTTCAATAAACTTAATTGATAAAAACTATTTTATCCCCATATGTTAAAAAATATTTTTTTATTATATATGCATTTTTTTTATCAATAATAATTATTTTTTCATAAAAAATAATAAATTTTATTTTGCTTAGAATGTATCATATTTAATTGTTCTGAAATATTAATAGAAAATAAAAATTTTGATTTAATAATGCTTCCTAACATAGTTGTTGATTCATACTCAATAATTAAACCTGCATGAATGAAAAATGTTTTATTAATTAATCATAGCCATTTAATTTATATTTTTTATGATAAATGATAATATAATTAAATAATACAACAAAAAATATAAAAATTACAAAATATTTAATATGTGAAAGTGTAAATTTGGTTATTCTTAAATTGTTCAAATTATTTAAAAATTTCAATATCAACTTTATAGAAAAATTTTAAATTAAATCAAAAACAGTAAAATTGAATTAAAGTTATTATAATAAGAGTAAAGTAGTAAAACTGAAGTTGATTTTATTTATAAAAAAGCTAAAGTAGCTAGAAGCAACCCCCAAGGTGCTTTTAACTTTTAACCTAAAAGTGCTTATTCTAACAATTTCAAAAGTAAAAGTTGGCATCTCAAATACCTCAAAAGTACTTTTTAAAGTCAAAAGTCGAAAAGTATTTAATATAAATATCTTTTAAAATTAAATCTAAAAAATAATTTTTTTTGTCGGTCAATTGTAGGGAATATTTATTGGAAGACAACTTATTTTTATAGGTATTTATAATTTTTTAAATGCAATGAAGTATTTATAATTATAAAAAATTTTAAAATAATTGTTATAATTTAATAATTAATTTTATTTATTTTTTTAAAAAAAAGGGAAGAGGTGAGGTAGGAGCCTACACCTCCTGCTGCGCCTTTTAACCTTCGGTGGCGGCAACAAGGTGAGTCATCACCCATCTTTGTCCTCCTTTCAGCCAACTTCCATTGCCACCAAATTTACTTGTCAAAAATTGAGAAATGAGAGAAATGGTAAGTTTATATTTTCACATATTATATATAACACAAATTAACCCATGAAATTTGATGCAAATGGAATATCATTCTCTTTCTTTTGCAAATTCCAACACTGTGGATGGGATGGTCCTTCATTTCAAAGAAAGTGTCCTGAGGCGATTCATGATTTGAGAAGGTGAGTCTCACTTAAAATTATATAGGTATTTATAAGATTAGAGGATTATTATATGTACATCGCGTATGATTATTAAATAAGTTTAAAAATGATTCTTTTTTACGATGAAATTCAATTTGAAATTGCTCATTGATTTGTATTTAAATGAATATGATATTCGATTATTTATTTGAATCGAATGAGCTTTTGGAACTACATGGAGCTATGTGCTACAACGTGGACATTATATTAGTTATTGAGGATTCTGGTATTCATAGTGAAATATCGTTGGGAGCCACTCGTGGACTCCATGTATATGAGTATCCAAGAGGTTTTAATTATCTTGATATTGTTTGGTTCATTGTAATATTCAGTATATACATGTGATTTTTATATAGTTTGTTTTTCATATGATCGTTCGACTGATTTTATGGATTTGATCATGTGATTCTTGTTATGTGGTCAATGGGCTGGGGGTGGGCCGATTTGCGAGGCACGAAGGGGTAGATTAGGCTATCGATTGAGGGTTTTTCATTAAGTTTCTACTTAGGTGTCCTTTCACAAACAGGCTATAGATTGTCTATGTGATTGGCACCAGCATGTACTCGGTGTGGCAAACCAATACGGTGGCTGGGTAGCTCCCTGCATGGAGGATAAAGTAGTAAATGTTCTTTTAGGAGACATAATGTAGTATTTATATGATTTGACCATTGCCAGATATGGTTTGCACAGGATCTATCGTTAAACTGTTGCAGTCAATATGTTATATTTTAAGTATTTTGATCGACTATTCTATTATCAGTATTTTATTTCATGTGCACCCACTCGTTGCCTCACTAAACTTTAATTATCTAGTTTGAATTCCTTCCTCTAAATGCAAGTTATAACTTGAACAAGTCACGATCTAACCAACCTAGAAAAAGAGCAAGGTGATTGGGACGAAGGTCAAATGATTAGGAATTGAATTATTAATCGTCGTCTATAAATACCACCATGTATTTCATTTGTAAATAGCTTTTGGAGAGAATAAGAAAGTAATTTGAGGAAATCCATATATTGTTTTCGTTGTATTCTATTAGGAGTAACAGACCAATAAACTTATAATTTCTCTAAGTTTATAACAAGTTATTATTTTTGTGAATACGTTGTTGCTATAATCTCGATTTTGTAGCATCCCAAGAATAGGGTTTAAAAAAGGGATTCGTACTTTTGGGACACGACACTCTTTTTCGATCAGCTCGTCAATAAAAAACTACAATAATTGTTTTAAGCTTTAGATATCTGTTTCGAATCGGTGGTCAAATTCAATCCACATGAGAGATAGGGAATTGACCTTCTAGCCCCATGTGAAAGGCTTTCATGGGCATTCTTTAATAAAAGCACACTAATTCGAAGGGTTGGCGAGATGATGTCAGTCCTCGTTATGTTCTTATATATGGGGTCAATTTATTTAATGAGAATTTCATATTTGAATCCCATTGGATGCAAATTCTAGCAAGCTTGCAACAGTCATGAACTGCAACAGGGGATTGATTAGTCTCTAGCCTAACAAAGCATGGGAACGGGAAAAATATTATTTTAGTCTGCTAAGTATACCTAATTTTAATTTTAGTCCGGTAACTATGTCTATTTTTGTTTAGGTCCAGTAACTTATGAAATTGCTTCCTTTTAGTCCTCTAGTAGATTTCCGGACAATTTTACCACTATGAGTGCATATGGACTAAAACTGTATTTCAAAAGTTGCATAGGGGTAAAATTGTCCGAAAATCTGCCAGAGGACTAAAAGTAAGCAATTCCGTAAGTTACTGAACCTAAATAAAAATGAATATAGTTATCGAACTAAAATTAAAATTAGACATATTTAACAGATTAAAATAATACTTTTCCCGCATGGGAACACCCTCTTAATTGAGACGCTTTGTATCAATGTAGATAACTAAAATCATATCTAATTATTATTGCTAATAGCATGATTCTTGCTATTTCATTAATATTGATGACGTAATTTGTGTCCAATCAAATCATACCACATCAGCCCCTCCAACCTCAAATCCCAAGAATTTTGGAAATAAAAGATTTGGGAGTTGACTTGAGCCCATGGGCTTGATGAGCCCAATATTCCTTCTTCATATATTTAAGAGGTCTAGAGTTCTCATTTTCTCATCAATTACCCTATTCTTTTGAAAAACTCTTTGTCATCTCATTCTTTCTTGCATCACTCTTCAGTCTTCACATGTTCTATAAAGAAAGGTACTCATTACTTCTAATTTTTTGTAATTTTTTTTTCAATTTATAGCTTATTTTATATTTTTTTTCCTTTTGTGTCTGAATTATGACGATTAGTAATAATATCGAGATTACCTTGGAAAGCGGAGGGTCGGCCTCTCCATAAGGGAACGAGAGACTCGACTTCAAGAGCAACCTTTGCGAGTTAATTTGTTCCTATTGAGGCGGGTCGTGAGGCATGAGAGATTCTTATCCCGTTGCCCTTCCTCCTTTTTAATTAGTTCACTCTTGATGTTTACTTTTGTTTTTTATTTAAAACTTTTTTAGAATATTTAGGTCGTTTTTGTTTTCCTTATGTTGTAATTAGTCGTTATGGTACGTTGTTCCTATGCACATATAAAAATAAAATATATAAATTAAGAAATCATATTTTTACAAAAAGGAATAAAATAGAAAGAGAATCAACTTAAAGTAGTATCGACAATAAAATAATTGGTGTGATGATGTTAAAATGACGTGGAATCACTTACATATATATAAAGATAATTACAATCAATTTTAAAATTATCTAATTATGGATATATTTGTCGTACTTAAAAATTTATATAACGGTGTTATTAAACGTGTAGGGGCCGCCTTTTATGTCAGTGTATATGTATATAATTTCGCTGTGGTTTCCATATTTTAAGTAAATAAGATAATTATTTATTAGAATAGTGCATCATGCATTAAATTACGTATTATAGGAAATATTATATATATAAATAGTGCATTAATCATCAATTATAAATATGAATATTAATTGCTTACTAAGTCCAATATATTTCTTTTATATCATAACGTTGGTAAGGGATTATTGAAACAAAATTGCTTTGATGGATTTCGTGAAATATTTATTAAAACCCAAGAAATTTTAAAAAATATTAAAATCGATAATAAATAGGATTATATGTACAATTTTAAATTTGGGATAGAGAGAGAATCAAATTAAATTGCCTTTAAACAAATATTCATAAAAAAATTTGGTTTCAATCACACCCAATCATTAGAAGCCAACTCATCATCCTCCCAGCACGAGTTCCAATCAAAGTCGGCCCAGAATCAATTCAACCCTGCACCCGAACATACAAAATAATTACTCCGCATAGAATAGTAACTCACTCATATAAATAGTCGGAGACTCTTGCTATTGCCACCCTCTCTCTCTCTCCCTCTCTAGAGATATAGTTGTTAGGATTTTTCTGGTTTTGTTCACTGGGTCTGCTTGACGTTTTTCTTTTCTGTTTGTTTGTAAAGTGACAAAGCTGATGATACCTTTTTCATGCTTTGTTCTGTTCCCTTAAGATTTAGACTCTCGTTAAGGCCTTCCCTGCATTGGGTTGCTTGTTAAACGTGGAATCCGACGCTTGTAATGGTACTGTTTTATCTCTTCGTTAAGAATCTATGGCTCTTTATGTTCTTGTTCTTTGTTTTGCGGTGTTCATGGAGTTGTTGATGAAGGGTTTGCTTTTTTCTTTCTGGCTTGTTTTGTCCAAAGCTTGAAAAAAGATAGTTTTGAAATAGACCCTTTGCGTTGAGTAATCTATTTTGTTAATTTTTGCTTGACCTTTTTGTCGCGCTTTTGGGAGGTTTTTCTGGATTTCTGATGATGTTCTTCTTTTGTTCTTGATTTAACCATGCATTGTCGTGTGGAGTATGGTTCATGTGTGTATACCTCCTTTTCTTGATGATTAAGTAAGATTGGGTAAATTATGTTAACGCGGCTGAGGTTAAATCTAACTATACAAATACCCCTTGCCTTTTTACAAAAAAAATAATTACACTCTCATCTCCTAGGGTTTTGATTTGGTGAAGTTATATTGAACTTCTTGTGATTTGGGAGAAATTACATCTAGGATATATGAGATTTACTTCAATCAAACAAATAAGTTCATTTGTTAGTCAAAATTCACTGAATTTGATAATATTAACAAAATATTTGAATTAAACTTTATATGTACTCTCGATTGATTTATTATTGAATTATTGCAGGGTATGCAATTTTTTTTTTGACTAAATTACTTGAGGATATGCCTTTTCACATGCATTAACACATGAAGACGTAATGTGGTTATAAAAAGATTTATTTGACTTGCAATAAATTAATAATAAGTTAATCAGGGGTAAATATAGGATTTTTTTCTATTTTTTTGTTAATATCAGTAAATTAGTGAATATTGACTAGCAGATGGACTTATTTATTAGATGGAAGCAAATCTCAGAAGTGCTAGATGTAATTTCCACACCACAATAGGTCTACGTGTAATACACCAAACTTTAGGAGAAGGGAGTTCAATTATTCCTTTATAAAATTACAGGCTTAGTGACAAGTAGGGGCCGTTATGTAAAGTTTCACCATCAAGTATGGGGTAACCTAGTAAATACTACTATAAATTCAAATAATATACTTGTAATTTTGCAAAAGATAAGGGATGTTGTGTAGTTAGATCTAATAGAGTTGTTAAAGTAATTACCTTAAAAGATTTGCTTTAACGATTAGTTACTAAGAATGATTCTTAGTATATATAAATGCTGTTGTAAGACAGAATCGTGGAGTTAGAGGACATCCTTCCCTTTTTTTTCATACATGTTACAAACTAACCTTTTTCTTGTTCTAGACCTATTCGTTTTTGGTCTATCTCATGTCCCCACTCCCCCAGTCTGTCAGTTTGCGAAGGTTAGTCAAAGTATTTGGGCCAGCATTGTTTGGTGATGGACTTGGTTGGATGGTTGCATTAGATTAAGGTATTATAAATTTAGATGAGGAGAACTGCAGTATCTGCACTTTTTTCTTTGTTATCTTGTTTTTAGCAATGTTTTTCTTCTCTGGAAGTGCTGCTCTTCATGTTGTCGGGTTATTAGTTGGTAAATGTTCTCTAGCTTTGAATTCGTTAGGCAAAGAAATGATATGATACGTGTTGATTCGTAGAGTTCAAGAACCGACGTTTTTTGTTCTTTATTTTGTCACACAATTCTGCAGGTATTTCAGTATTTGGATAAGAAATCAATGAGGTGATGGTAGACCATGGATAATTGCTGCGAGTTTCATCAAGTGAATTGTTCTAATATGACACCTAAACATTGTTTTGTAATATGGATAATTGTTCCAATATGACACCTAAACATTGTCTTGTAATAGGGATGAATATCATAATTCTCGTTCGTGCTTATCCATGTTCATCTTAATATTCTCTTGAATCCTCTGCCATCTCATTCATTTCTGTATGAAAGTCGCACATTTAAAATCAAGTGTACAAGTGAAAAGGACACTTTCTTGTTCTAATTATTTGGAATTTTCTTTCTCTTGTTCTGTCTTCTGTTTCTCAGGCATGACAGACTTTGAATTTCTCTCTATTAAAATCATCGAACTTTGGAGTATATCATGGCGCCAGAACGGGATCCAAGAATTGCAAACGCTTTCAGGGCAATGAGGAGCTTGGGGATTGATGCAGAAACTGTAAAACCAGTCCTCAGGAGATTGTTGAAGTTATACAACAGGAATTGGGATCTCATTGAGGAAGACAATTTTCGTACACTTGCTGATGCTATATTTGAGCATTCAGACGATAAGGTTCTCAATTCTTGTTTCTTCTCCGAAACTTTTCTGCACTCCTTCACAAGTAACTCCATTTTGTTGTATGACATTACCCAGAATTCTTGAAAGTTCACTAAATCTGCTTCCTTGGATCATTAGTGCCCTTTAAAGGGAAAGATTCTGCTTCTTAGCTGCTTTGCCTGTTTCTATTTGGCTTTTGTTTTTACCAGAGTTCAATAAATAGTTGGTGAAGCTGTTCTCTTTGCACTTGGAGTAGATTTTCACCTTTTATTACCAACAAGATGTAGTTCTAAGTTTTTCTTATTAATGTTATGTGGGTAGGCAAAGGCTGAGAAAAACAGCGATACAGTCGATGAGGATGTCGAGCCTCCATTCAAGAAACCACACAGAGGACTCCCTGAGGATCAGGTTTCGTCTACTGGAGGCAATGGCAAAAGCATTAAAGATATAGAAGATGGTGAAGTTCCAAAAAGTTCGAATGATATCATGATGGTAGAGTCGTCTCAATCCGTTTCCAGGGATCCTACTCAATGTTGTGTAGGTGAAGCACCAAGCGGAAGCAAATTCAAGAATCCCATTCGTGTAAATTCGGCTCTGGATGAGGAAAATTCATCGAAAAGGCTAATATTAAGGGCACCTTGTTCAAATCAAGATGCTAATAATTGTGTTTTAGATCCTATGATAAGAGACATAGCGCTTGATCGTGAAAACGGAAATTCAATAGGCCTAAGGGAAATTCAGCGATCTCCACAGTTTGCTGCTCCCACGTCACGTATTTGTCCAGGTATATCAGCATATTAAAGCTTATTTCTTTTTACTGTTCTTGATATTCATAAATAACAGGATGGGCTACCAATGAACTGCTGTGTTTCTGTGACATATTGGTGTTAAAGGCTACAACGTCCCACTGTCCGAAACGTGGAACTCCATGCATCGATCCCACTCCATTGACATGTCTTACCACAGTTCATTTTCTGTCAATCATGTATTGTTTTGCTCTTTCAGGCTCAAGCAATACTTCAGAACATTCGGAAAAAAGAAAGAAAAAACTTGAGTCTGGCTCATCATATGATCATCAAACTACATTTCAAACTGCTTATGATATAGCTTCATCGACCTGTGGAAAAGTGAAAGTCTCCTTAACATGCAATCACGATCAATGGCAACATAACTTCCGCGTTCCAAGTGCTGATGAGGTCCTAAGCTTTGCAGAGAACACTTGCCACAAATTTTACGAAACCACGGGTGCTCAGTTTTCTTTGATAAAGCTATTGAACGAACTCTGTGAGAGTTATTTGGAAACAAACAGGTCATCTGGAAATTATATTCATCGTTCATTGAGCTGCAGCAGAGATTCTACACGAGAGGATCATCCAGAAGCTGATCAGGGCAAAAGGATTTCAAGTGGTTCAGGATCATCAGTTTCACGTGGTCATGTGATTTCTCGAGACAGTGACAAGAAAAAGGTTTTCCATAAAGTGAGTGACATAACAAATGGCACGGAAAAAGTGAAGATTTCTCTACTAGATGAAAAAGGCAATGAGGATCTGCCTCATTACATCTATTGTCCAGAGAACATTACATATGAATCCGCATACGTGCATGCATCGTTAGCTCGTATCTCAGATGAGGATTGTTGTTCAGGTTGTATTGGGGATTGTCTATCATCATCCATACCTTGTACATGTGCTCGTGACACTGGAGGGGAATTCGCTTATACTCCAGAAGGCCTGCTAAACGAAAAGTTTTTACAATCTTGCATTTCCATGAAGCTATCACCCAAAAAACACCACCTTTTCTACTGTCAGGACTGCCCTCTGGAGAGGGCTAAAAACATCAACATGCCGGAAAAATGCAAGGGGCACATGTTGAGAAAGTTCATCAAGGAATGCTGGAGAAAATGTGGCTGCAACATGCAGTGTGGAAATCGAGTTGTTCAGCGAGGTATAACAAGAAAATTACAGGTTAGTGTACTTGGAACAAAAGTTTTCATTTTTCCAGTTGATAGAAAAGCTTTAAATGATGATTTTAGGTAAATTGATAAATGAATCAGAAAAGCATCGATCATATGTTTGCATACTTCCTTTTCCGTGTCCCATAAGTGATTTTGGTTTTCGTTTAATACTTACGTGTGTTTGTAATAGCTTCTACTTCTTTGGTCGGAATGAGTTGGAAAGAGAGTTGTAAATTTAGCTATAATGATCATTGGGAGTGCTTGAAACCAAAAGTGAAAAGAAAATATTGAAGTTGTGAAAGTTGCAAAAATTGTTGGAGGATGTAGCTATGCACTGCACATGTGAAGACATCACATTACAACCAAAAGCACAAGGACGTCTTCTCTTGAAGGGATGGTGCCCTCTAATGAATGCCTAAACTAATAATGATGTATATTTCTAGGTCTTCTTGACAAGTGAAGGTAAAGGATGGGGTCTAAGAACACTTGAGGAGTTGCCAAAAGGGAGTTTCATTTGTGAATATGTTGGAGAAATTTTGACTAACATAGAATTATATGAAAGAAACAAGAAAAGCAGGGGCGACGACAAACATGTGTACCCAGTGCTGCTCGATGCAGACTGGGCTACGGAAGGAGTTCTAAAGGACGAAGATGCTCTCTGCTTGGATGCAACTCATTATGGGAACGTTGCTAGGTTTATCAACCATCGGTAAGCTCCTTTCCTTGTATTTAGATACTGCTTGGTTGATCTTATAAATTTATCAAAACAATTTATAAGATGTTAGAAAGCTTATAAGATACTAAAAGTATTTAGTAAAACTTTTCAAAAATGAGTATAATATTTGAAAATAAAATATTATGAGCTTACAAGACTTCTTAGACAATAGAATTTTTATGTACTTTTAAAAATTCATTCAATTCTAGTTATGTTAGTTATTAAATTATCATGGCGAACACTTTGAAAAATTTTATAATTTTATTTTATCAAGAGATTCTAAGAGTTTATTTTAAAAGTAAGTGTTTATATATATCATATACACTTCAAGGCTATGTTATAAGATTTAGGATTTATTACATTTAGACCCCATTTGAAATGCTCAATTACACTTCTTCAAAAAAGGTTTTGAAATTACTCTTACACCTCCTTTGAAAATTCTCAGTTTACACCCCTTTTATTACGATTTGGTCGAAAAATCCTAATGTTAGCAAAAATAGTTACTTAAATTTTTTAATTTTGCCCCTCATTTAATATTTTCATGTATACTTTTATAATTAATAAGGGATATAATATATATATATATATATTATAGATTTAGGTTAACATCATTATATTTTTCTCCTTATAAGTACAAATTTATTGCATGGGAATGTTAAATGAGGTATGAAATTGGAAACATCAGCATCTTATGTCCAAACCCTTACGAAAGAGGGTCAAGTGTAAACAATGAGTTTTTGGAGAAGGTGTAAGTATAATTTATATTATTAGAGGGGGTTTAAGTGTAATTTACCTTAAGATTTATAAGATCTTTCAAAAACTTAGCCAAATACCATATTGATATTACCAATTTGTCAAAATGAAGAGCTAACTATCACTTCACATTTTTTGTCCAAACACTAAATGAGAGTTTGCAATAGCTAAAAATGAGTATTATTTATCAGTTCTATGCCAAAAATAAATTGAAAAAGGTACTTTTTGATTTATAAGTTTTGATTTCGAACTGTTAAAATTAAATTAATTTAAGCTAAAAGTTATAAGCAGCTCCCTACCAACTTGACAACTTATTCATAAAGGTTGTAAATATTAAGTTGTGTGTCATTTCAACTTTATTTTTTCTTCAATTTTCACTTTTGTTTTCAAACGCTCTCAATTTTCAAACTAAATTCGTGATTTTCTTACAATTTATTCCCACCATAAAAGTAAAAATATTGTTTATTTTACATTCTTAAACCTTTTTTGTCTTGTATGTTGAATAAAGGTGCTTGGATGGAAACTTGCTTGAGGTTCCAGTTCAGGTGGAGACTCCTGATCGGCATTATTATCATGTACGAGGATCAATCACTCCACTCTTTGTTTCTTACCCATTGCATTCTATTACATGAACTAATTTTCATGTCACATGCAATAATTTGACATACACGAAGTATGAGTCTTTTATCACAATTAATCATTTCGACTAAAAATAAAAAAATCATGGTGAATATATTGAGAGAAATATGACTTTTAATTATGGTTATCTTTCATGGTTAAAAGTTAAAATTATGGTCGATACTAGATGACCACGGCTATGTAATGTTATTAGTTGTCGTTTTGGTCCAAGTGTTTTACTGTGGTTAATATTTTGGTTATAGGTACAACCATAGTGAGTATTGACTAACCATAAAACTTTCGCATCTGTTCTGTTTGACTGTAGTAGATTGTATTGTTGTACTATGATTTTTAACTTGTAGTTATTTATATTGTAAGAAATAATTAATTGAAAAAAAATTATATTCTTTGTCATGTAATTCTAGGTTATTAGTATTTTTGGTCCTGTAACATACTCTGTTTATACATTTAGTCCTGAACATCTTACATTTGTCCTTTTTTTTGACAAATTTAGTTTTGTATTGACAATTTTGGTCCTAACTATAAATAATTACAGGATAAAAAATTAGATATATTACAGTGTGAAGTGGACGAGAATTGTCAACAAAAAATTAAATTTGTCAAAAAAGGACCAGTCGTGAGATGTTTAGGACTAAATTCGTCAAAAAAAGAATTAAATGTATAAATGAACTAAGTTACAGGACTAAAAATACTAACCACTAAAAATTATAGGATCAAAAATGTGATTTTGCCTAATTATTTTTTTTGGTAGGATAGTAATTAGCTACAATTTCATGACAACTTTTGCTTGTTTCACCAAATTAGACTAAAACATCATTCATAATTAAAAAGTATAGCAAATATTAATTAATCTGATTAAAATTTTATTTTTACAATAATTTGTTCGACCGTGATTTATAGTATTAATTTATCTTAATTTTTAAAGCATAATTCAACTTATATATTTATTTATTTTTGTTTCTTTACAGCTTGCTTTTTTCACTACAAGAAAAGTGGATGCTCTAGAAGAGCTTACTTGGGTGAGTTTTTGAATGGTTCAATACATATATAAAATTTATAGGTTTTAAACCTGATTGACTTTTTTCTTGTTACATTTGGATCGATAGATTTAAAATTGGATTAATTATATTTATACGCTTTTTGAAAAAATAAAATTACACCTTTTTTATAAAAATTCAAAATTATATTTACACCTTTTTCAAAAATTCTCTATTTACACCTAACTTCTTTGTATTAGGATTTGAACTGAAAATATTGACGTTACAAAAAATATTACATAAATTTTCAATTTTATCTCATCTAATTAAAGCAGGTTAAGACTCTAACTTACGTTGTTACTACAACATTATTATATACATCTCATGATTCAAAAACTTTATTTTATATATCAGAAATAAGTACATTGACATTCTTAAAATCTACGAATACTTCAAAAAATTCATACAAATTTTTAGAAAATTGTGTTGTAGCTTTAGAGTGCGTCAATGTAAATTTTTTAGACTTAATGGGTTCTTTTATAGTATTCTCAAAGCTTTTAAAATGTGAGTCTTATTGAAATTATCATGAATTTTCACAAGTACTTATGTTTGATTATGTGTTGATGTTTTTAGGATTATGGGATTGATTTTGATGATAAAACGCATCCGGTCAAGGCTTTCCAGTGCCACTGTGGAAGCCAATACTGCAGAGACAGGAAATTGAAGAAGAATTCGTTCAGAAAATTTTAGTCCAAATCGAGTTTGGTTGAATCTGAACTAATTATATAACAAATGCAATATATTTATCTTATAATTAGTGTACAATTTAGGAAAAGTGACCAAGTGACAAGTATATCACACTAACTCTATGATTAATTTGGTTAAGGTTGAATCTGATTTGAGAAAAAAAATTTCTAATCGATTTTAGGATTTTGCTGCACATTCGAGATTGCTTTTCTTCTTATAGTTTTACTCAGCTCTCAAGAATTGAAGAGAAGTTTCTTCGTGACATGCAGACCATCTCTAGAAAAAATATGACTTTTTGTGATGGTTAAAAATAAAAAAATTGTGGTGAATACTAATTTTCTACAACTGTGCAATGGTTAGATGGTGCTTTTACAAATAAGGCTAAAGTATTAGTTATACAAAAAAATTATGACTTTTGACTGTATGTAAAAATCATGATGGGTATTGATTAACTATGGTTAAAATTCAAAGTTTCTGGTTGGGTTAAGTCCAAACTTAATGCCTTTGGACTTGATTTTCTGCAACTCTTGGAATGTGAAGTGCAAATACACTGGCACCCCGACGCCCAATTCAGTAAATATTTATAACAAGTAAAGATTGTGTAAAATAAAGTAACAAATAATGGTGGTGCACCAGAATATTTGAATAAATCGATTTCTTCTACAAGGTACGTCTCTACAATTGACGCCTCAACGTGTGCTTTGTTTTTTTACCTTCATTTTCAATTCTTGAATAAATGTAATAACCGAATATTTATTAGAAACCAAATAACACAAGAATTATTTCAAAAAACTACAATAACTCGTGTACTTACCTCTCAAATGGATGCATCCACCTGTATTGCACATGCCCTCCCACGCCTGCTTCATATGGCAGGTGAATAATTAGGTGCTCCATTGAGTAGAAGAAAGCTGGCGGAAATATTTTCTGGAGGTTGCACAAGGTGGTCCGAGATTAGCTTCCAATTATTTCGTACTTTGTTTACATCTAGCGTCGTCGAACATTGAATCTAGAATAGAATGCTGACCTCTGTCAACGCACTCCACACAGGTTCAGAAAGCATTTCACGGAAGACAATCAGGATCAACTTCAGCGTGAATACGTGACAATCATAGCTCCTCATGCTGTCCAGCCTCAGCTCCTTCATGTCGACACAATAGGCCAAATTAGATGCATAACCATCAAAAAACTTAAGATGACTAATCCATTCACATATCATCCTCTTTTGCTCCTTGGTCAGCGTATATATGGCTTTAGGCATCACATTTGGCCTACTTTCGTCCATCTCAAGCTCCGGTCAGTTACGTATGTTCTTCAGGTCCTTCCGTGTATTTTGACTATCCCTCTTTTTATCCTTTATATCCATCACCATATTGAATACATCTTCAAATACATTCTTCTCAATGTGCATGACATCAATATTGCGACGTATCAAACACATCGACCAGTACTCAAGCTCCCAGAAGATGCTTTTCTTTGTCCACTTATGCTCACTACCATACTCGGCTGGGAATGACAACAGCACTTCAACTGCAAGACTAAACTCTTCAACTCAATCGCAGATCTATTTTTCCGCCAATCTTGGTATTACAACCTTCCTTTCTATTCGGTTCTTAGTGAATACTTTCTTGTTCCTATAATACTAATGTGGAGGAACTGTCTGTGGTAGTCAAAGTAGCACGCCTTCCTACTGTTTTGCATATAGAATGCACGTGTGTCTTTCATACAAATTGAACACCCCATAACATCAACAGAAATTCATCCAGACACCATTCCATAGGCGAATAGGTTGTTCATAGTTCACATCAATGCGGCGCGCCTCGTGAATGTCTCGTTCTTCGCACTGTCGCATTTCAGTACATCCACATGCCACAAATTCTCCAACTCCTCGATCATCGGCTCCAAGTAAATATCGATGGGACGTTTTGGACTGGAAGGACTAGGGATCACCATTGTCAAGAACATATACTCAGAATTTATGCACATTCCCAGTGGGAGATTGTATGGTGTAAGTATAACAGGCCAACATGAGTACGAACAACCATACTCCGCGTGCGGTGCTAACCTATCCGTGCACAAACCCAGTCTAATATTACGAAGCTCTACAAAAAAATTGGGATATGTCCGATCAAAATGTCTCCATGCCTCTGCATCAGACTAATGGCACATGGATCCCTCATCCGTCTGATGGTTGGCATGCCACATCATTTGCTTGATAGTCGCTTCTAAAGCAAACAAACTTCTGCAGGCAAAGGGTAATCGGTAGGTACCTAAAAATGGCATACGGGGTCTTCATGCGGTTAGGATTTCGTTCCCTAGTTTGCTTGTACCTAACTTCTTCACAAAATTTGTAGTGGTTCACATCAATATAGTCCTTCCAGTACAACATGCAATCATTCTTACACGCATCAATCTTCTCAACAAGTAAACCCAAGTCTCTTATCAACTTCTTCATACTATAGTAATCCATGGGCAGGGTGTGATGGCGGGGCAATATATGATCAACCCACTGGGATATTTGATCATATATATGCTGAGAAATATAGCCCTCGGTCTTGATATTCACCAACTCAGCCACAGATGCCAATTTAGATTGGCTGCAATCGTTCCACAATGGCTGCTCAACAGCATGCACTACATTGTGAAATCAATCTGCCATCCCAGACACATAATAATAGGGGCCCCACAGTAATATGAACTAGATCAGGCATTAGTGGGACACAACCTCATACCATCATGAGGCACACCATCTTGCTTATAATTAGAAAATCAGAAATATGGCCCGACAATATTAAAAACCATCCTCTGTGCGCACACCATCTATGTCGCATCACCCTAGTGCGTACTGGTACCCTCCTCCTCATGAGAAACGGTAGTTTGCTCCTCCTGCAAAAGGGCCACAGTGACGGTCTCAAAATACTCCTGCACCCTCTCCTCACCATGAGAAGTTCAATTATAATACTCCGACATAAAATCTTTCATATACATGTCAAAATTTACCTAGTCCGAAATTTTGAAAACTTTATTTTTGTACTTCCAACAAGGACACTTAATTTTCTCATCATCCATATATGCATGTTAAGACTTGGCTCATTCCATTAATGTAGCAACACTATCCTCAAACTCCAGAGTAAGACCCTTCTACTCGACAGGTTCTTCTCATACATTCATCTCATCAACTGTCTTAACATGATAAGTCCTACACACACACACACATATATATATATGTTATAACATTAAATTTAATTGACAAAATTACAACAAATATAATGAATTGACAAATAAAGAGTTAAAGTTGTTACTTGATCAAAATAATTTCAAATATCAATGAAAATTCAAGAGAGATTGACAAACAAGAGTATAAAAATATTAGTGAGATAGTGAGAGATAAAAGAAATCGAGAGATTGAGGAAATAAAGAGAAAATAAGAAGAATGGAAGAAAATAGTGAGATTAAATGGAAAGAGAAGAACATATATATATATAAATTAGAACGGGCTTTGGAACAGGTACTGGAACACATATTTAGCTATTATTTTACAATTTGCAACGGTCATTGGAGCAGACATAGGAACAATATTTTGTCCATTGAATTATAGCTGTTGTACTTTATTTGGAACGGTTTTAGTAATACAATATTAATAAAACAACAAAATCGTTTCAACTTGTACTAATTTTTGGAACATTCATTGTAACACATTCCGTCTTAAGTAAAGCTCATACGTAGGAATGATTTTCGCATAATTGCTTAGGTACGTACTCAAAACTATTCCAAAGTGTACCTCATTTTGGAATACATTTACTGTTATCTTTTGGACATCAATTGTCCCACATATAGGAACGATAAAGCAAGAACGTTCTTAAATTGAATAATGTGTTCCCAACCATGTATTGTTACTATGTTGGTACGGTCATGGGAGAGAGCATTGTAACTATTATTTTGGAGCACATATTGGCACAATTTGGCTCTTCTAAAAAAATAACCCATAAAAATGGGGATCATGATTGTCATCTACCAAGTTCCATTCCTATTGTATTCCAATACCCGTTCCAATATAGAACGAGCTTTGGAACGATCGGCTGATCCGTGCCAAATCCCACCTCTTTTCATAGTATAATCAAAATTAATTTTAAAAATGAATGAATATAATTATTTATTTTGTTTTAACCACGACCACGAGTGCCAAGTATTTCATTCCCTCTATCTTTTTCGCGAAGTTATGCTTTAAAACTTAAGATATACAATCAATTGAGATATATTTATTCTTTCAATTTGAAAGGCAAGATAAAACCATATATTCTTATTTACAATATATTTTCATCATAATTTTCACTCCAGATGGGGAAGAACATGTAGTTGTAGTAGTAGTAGGAGTAATAATAATAATAATAATATTTTTAGCAAGGTTAATATTTTGATAATGAATGTGGATTACACTTCTAAGACGAGCAGATACGCCTCAAGTCTTCCTCTCGAACAAGAATATTTTTTTATTAATTGAAATATTCATTAAATGAGTTTTATGCATTTATTTTAAATTATTTAATTTAAATAAAATAAAAATTACTATCAATAACTGAAATCGTAATACTTTTTTCAGCAATTTGGTTATCTTCTTTTGAGAGTTATGTACTAATATTATCAATAGGAGGGGAAAAAAGAGTTAGAGAAAAATTATATATATGTTTAATAGAGTAAATAAAAATGATGTACTTTTTTATCTTTTTACTCTCACTTTTGAACAGAAAAGAAATTAGATTTTAGAGGGTTTTATACACAGCCAGTATTACTTTCCTTCTAACTATTCTCTTTATCACAAATTTTTTCTTATACATCTATTTTTATTTTCGATTTTCTTGTGCACCCACTTCTCATCAAAATCAAACAAACCCAAACTTTGATAGTTCATAAGGAGAAAACATTTAAGGTTGTAAGAAATGTTATAGGGGCTATATATTTATATTTTGTTTTCTCTAATTGTACGTTTCACGTTAATCACATCTACAAAAATGATCAAATATTATGGTGAATCTGTATATATTAGGATTTTGAAGGCACCAAGATCAAGTTGTGATGACTAAAAATGAATGGCATAAGTCCAAAGTTGTCCGCAGTTCAAAAATGAGTTTGGACATAGGTTTTATGGAGTGTTTGTAAAAGGTTTTTACTTTTAGAGAAGTGATTTTTATAAAAAAAGTTGAAAATTGTAGTAGAATCAAAAGTTGATAGTATTTGTAAAAGAAGTAAAAAGCAAATCAAAGTTAAAGTGGATAATATTTGGAGAAAAAATAATTCTAAATAAAATTTAATTGATTAAAAACTGTTTTGTCCCTATGCATTAAAAATATATTATTTTTCATATTATTTTACTTGTTGTTTAGCAATAATAGCTATCTTTTCACAAAAAAAATAATAAATTATTTTGATAGTATATTTTATATATATTTTTTAAAATATATTTAATTAAATAATGCTCCCACTAAATAATATAATTATTTATACATACAACATAATTGAACTTATATCATTGCAAAAAAAATTATTAATTAATCAAATAATAATATGTTAATGAAATAATATAATTAGATGACATAGCAAATATTACAAAGTTCTTTTATTAAATATGTGGAAGTGTAAATTAATTATTATTAAATTACTCAAATTATTTGAAAACTCCAATATCAACTTTAAATTTATAATTTTAAAAATAAATTAACAGCAGTAAAAAGTTGAATTAAGATTATTATAATAAGAATAAAGTAGAAAAAAAATTGAATTTATTTACAAAAAGCTAAAGTGGCTAGAAGTGCTTCTAACTTTTAGCCTAAAAGCATTTTTGTTAGGTATTTCAGAAGGAGAAGCTGACATTCGAAACACTTCAAAAATATTTTTTTGAAGCCATAAACTTGAAAAAAGATACTTTTTTTAAGTGCTCGCAAACACTCTCTCTTAGTGAGTGCATGCGCACTTCAAAAAAATGTTTTTCACCTTCTTGCTCCAAAAAAACACTTTTGAAGTGTTTTGAGTACCAACTTCTGCTTCTGAAAAGGCTAAAAAAGCACTTATATGCCAAAATTAGAAGCACCTTAAGGGGTGCTTTTAGCTACTTTGATTTTTTTGTAAATAAATTCAACTTTATTTTTTACTATTTTACCTTTATTATAATAATTTTAATTCAATTTTACCGTTTTTAATTTACTTGTAAAATTGTATATTTAAAATTGGGGGCGGAGTTTTCAGATAATTTAAATTTTAACAATAATTAAATTTATATTTTCACATAATTAATATTTTAAATTTTTATTATTTCATGTGCTATATCATCTAATTATTTTATTTCGTTCATATATTATTATTTGATTAATTAATAAATTAATTATTTTTTGCAAACATGCAAGCTTAATTATTGTATAGCATTATTAAATTAAAAATATTTTTATAATATTTTTAAAAATATAAATATAAAATATCTATAATTGAAATAAAATTTATAATTTTTTTGTAGAAAATAATTAATAATAACAAACAATAAGTGAAATAATAAGTAAAAAGATAGTATCTTTTTAACATATGGAGACAAAACAGTCTTTCATTAATTAATTTATTTTAAAAGTAATTTTTCTTCAAATATTATCTAATTTTTATCTGCTTTTTATTTTTTTTACAAACACTATTTACTTTTAATTCTATTAGAACTTCTAACTTTTTTTTTTAAATAAAAATCACTTCTTTAAACACAAAACTTTTGCAAACACATCCTTATCATAGTTGGGAGATTACCAATCTCCTACATTAAATAATAATAATAATAATAATAATAATGTTATTAAAAAGAATAACCAAAAAAAAAAAAAATCTTCTCTTGTTTTTTTTCCTCAAATTATTGAAGAATGCTTCTCCATGTGGGACCCACAGATGCCCCACTTTCCGACATAATCAACACCAATAATGGTGTTAATCCATGATGATTAATTAAAACCATAATTAGCTAAAGACGGTCTCACCACTTACCAACCGTAGATTCAACAGCCAACACATAAACAACGGCCCAGATGACAATAAGACAAACAACAAATTACCCCCACGCAAACACCAAACAATCATTCATTTCAGACGCAAATACTAACATACTTGTTCACATCATCATCATCATATATTTCGCTTAATTTGGAAAGTCAGCGTTAACAGAATATTTATGCAAAAATTTACTAAAGATTATCATCCCAGCTATTGTTATTATCAATTCACTCATCGTTTCATGTTTCTTGTCGATACATTTTACTCAGCCTCCAGACAACCGATATCCCATCAGATTCTCTCAAAGGTTGGTTTTCTCATCTTTATTGAAGTTTATACTCTGTTTTCATGGACACCTACTTTGAATTTCTTTGGTTTTTCTGCCATTTCTTCTTCCCATTTGTGGTTTATGTCTGATTGGTGTAGGTGATTTCCTTGAATTGGATTGGGTTGTTACTAGTTCCAGAAAAAGATTCGTTTTTTATAGGTTTTTGAAGTACTTTGGATAGCCCTCTTTCAGTTCTTGAATGTTTGTATAAGTTCTTTGTGTTTGCTTCCACTGGTGAATTGCTTGGTTTGATATGGGGAGGTAGCTCTGCAAACTTTTCTGTTTTTTGCTGTAATGATGAGTTGGAATGGTGAATGAGGATGATGGAATGGGCCCACCTTGAGTTCCTGAGTTTTATGTTCTTGTTTTGTAATTGTAGATTGATAGAAGATGGATTAGATGGACATGGTTTACCTGAACTTTGGGTGGCTGGTTTTCTTAAGCTGGATCAGAGTTTCGGTTAATTCACCAAAAGATGGATTCTTTATGATGTAGGGGGAAAACAGCTATTTTTCTGTATCAGTTTGCTGGATTTGTATAGGAATTGCCTCATCAGAAGCTATTAGAGTGATAACATTGAATACTGGGATTACGAAACGATAGTTGGTGGAGGCTCTCGTTGTGGAATTTACATGGTTGATCTCTTATTACAACACATGAGGATGGTGAGGCAGTTCCTTATTGTTGTTTCAACTGGCGTCGGTTTTGTGATTTTTTTGTCTTCTTTTTACCTTGTCGTTCTCCATATCAGCTTGTTTTAGTTCTTGTATGCATCGGCTATGGCGTAACTCATTTTATCAAGTTCTATAATTGCTTCGAATTTTCTGCGCATGCTGTGAAACATTACATTCTTGATCCCTTTACTATCATTGTGAGTAAAGATGGTTCCCTTGTCACAAAAGAACAAATATCCTACATATTTCTGAATCCCACAATTTGTTTGAATGTTGAAAATCAATGATATGTTTAGCAGTAGTTACTTGTAATACAGGAATCCTCCACCCACCCCCTTTTCGCAATTTGAGTTTTAATCTTTTAGTATTGAGGCTTCTACTTCTGATATCTTTGTTTTCCAGGTGCTATAAGTGATGAATTGTTGATAGACGCATTTCTTCAAGTGTAGCAGTGACAGGGTTTTGGAAGCAATAGTTGTGTTTCTGTGAGCTCACAGTCGTACTATTTTAGAAGTCTTGGTTCTTCGTCATTTATGGACAAACTTGAACATGCCCCCTGCAGCTTTTAAGAAGAAATACAGTGAAACACAATCAAGTGAGATGGAAGCCTCTGGAGCTATGTCAAGATCCTTGAGCATTCTTCCCTCTCCTGTGAAAGAAAAGTTTCCCCAGTTGCCTGATTCACCTCAGGTTACTTTAGCGCAAGAGCTGACTTCTAATATTGTACCCTCTTTCCGCAGTCCTTGCTCTTCTAATCAAAAAATGGTAGGAAATTTATTTTCATCAGCTCCTGGATGCCCTTCTGGTCTTGGTTGTTCTTCTTTGTCACCCAATACGAATCGATGGATGAGTTCACCATTTTATTCCATCTCACCAAGGGATGGAGTTTCTTTTCCATCAACCCAACTTTCAGTCTCAATTGTAGAGAACAATGATGTTCCCTGGAACGTAGATGCGATTGAAAACTTTCTTGATATGCCTTTGAACATCCCTGTTCAAAATGGCCCAATAGAAACTTCTACAGGCATAATGTCATCAGAAGACCGTGCTAAGAAAACTGATTGGCAGGACTGGACAGATCAGTTGATTAGAGTTAATGATGATGCACTTGATTCAAACTGGAGTGATCTTCTTGTTGACGTCGATGTTCCTGATCCAGATCCCAAGGTCAGTTTTTACACTACCATTCCTGCATTTAACATTTTCAGGAATAGTTACACCGACACTATGGAAGAATAGTCGAAATACAGAAACCATCCCTTTTTCTAAAGCTTAAGGACATAGAATCCCCACTTTATGCTATGCTACCTTGTTTTTCTATTCATCCTTTGGCAAACATCAATTACCATAATTATAAGCTGATTCTGTTACAGATTCATGATTCTGTTCTTGCATCTGCCATATATTTGCCTAATCTATTAGCGGATGCTCTTTCTGAAACTGTTTTTGAGAATATTAATGACTTCCAGCTGCTGGATCTGCCACCTGATGTCTCCACGTGCCAGCCACAAATTCATCAGGCTCATCCTCATCCCGTGCCAAGTGGAGAAAGTTGTCCAGTAATCGACTCTCCCACAGCAACCTCAACAAAAGCACGAATGCGCTGGACACCAGAACTTCATGAAGTGTTTGTGGATGCCGTGAATAAGCTTGGTGGTAGTGAAAGTGAGTATTTCAGGCTTCTAATTTTTGTTTCGTGATCTCATGAGACATTGATGCCTACTTAGTTGTCATCGTCAATTCAGTTTTCATCAGTTTGGAAATGCAAAAACGTGTTTGTTGTCGTATATTTTTCAGCTGGAAATATCTTTACATCTTCCCACCTCAATCACTTCCTTACCAATATATATAATATATCAATCGCTAACTTAATAAAACAACTAATATCATAATAAATTAACTAGTTTAAGCAATGAAACAATACGACTATCAATCTTCACTCAAATAAAAAATAACTGATATGACACCTCTAACAATATACGAATGGATCGACTAAATAAAAACCATTCTTCTTTCCATATAAGAATCTTATACAAAGAATAAGACCACCTGAACATATTTTAAAGTTGAAATATGAGAACGAAAATAGAACTGAACACTCCCTGTAAATTCTCAAGCTTTCTCTTGTATTTGTTCTATGATACAAAACTGAACAGAAGCTACACCAAAGGGTGTTTTGAAGCTCATGAATGTTGAAGGCCTGACAATCTATCATGTGAAAAGCCATTTACAGGTATGACGAAGTACATCCATTGAGATTTTGGTTTTTTCTGCTGCAAGAACATCTCCGTACTTACCATGTCGTAAAAATTTCAGAAATATAGAACTGCCAGATTCAAGCCAGAGTCATCAGAAGGTAGATATTTTACTTCTAGTCCTTAATTTCTGGTTGGCTACAACATTTCATCTTATTATTTAGCACTCAATTTAAGAACCCCTGCACTCTTGAGTGTTGCATCTGCTTTTGAGTTCATTAGCAAATGTCTTAAGCACTTGTTGGCAGGAACTTCAGAGAAGAAGTCAAATACTGGATCAGAAATGACATCCCTCGACTTGGAGACGTGAGTCTCTCTCTCTCTCTCTCTCGCTCTCCATCTCTCACAAACACTCACACAGGGACACACGCTTGTCTTAAACTATCATTTTGACGGCAGGACCATGGGGATAACTGAAGCTCTCAGACTGCAGATGGAAGTACAGAAGCAGCTACATGAACAACTTGAGGTACGTAACAAAATGCTTAATGTTCCCTAGAAAGCCGAATGGCCAAATTTGCCACCTTTCTGAGCATTCCCATGTTTTTATACTCGTGAACCTCATGCAGAATAATCCTGCAAGTTTCTTATGGGTATCATTTTATGCTTGAGTAGAACCTTTAGTTGTTCATGTGTAGATAATCTTTAGTTAAATCTTAGGCTTACCTTTTTACAATATCACGAGTGTGCTTACTAGAAATTTTTAGTTGTTCATTTGCCGAAAATCATTGCCACTGATCAGCTGTTTTTGGGTATAGTTGAAACTACAGGGCCAACTTGTTCTATTATCCTTTAACTCCAGATCATTTCTAGAGCCCCATGCATTTCGAGCGGTGCAAGTAATTAGATATCTACATATATATTAGCTTAAACCTGTATAAATTTATTTTATGTACCTACATATCATGTCCTGGCACTCTAAAACTGATAGTACCAACTACTAACTACTGAGTCCCGCTTCTTCAGATTCAAAGAAATCTACAGTTACGAATTGAAGAACAAGGGAAGCACCTCCAGATGATTTTCGAGCAGCAAAAAAAGATGGAGGAAGAAAAACTGAGAGCATTGTCGAATTCAGATAAACATTCAGAACCATCAGAAGATAATCATGCCAGCATCAAAGATGTTGCATCTGATGTCTGCATTCCGGTAGATGAACATCCTAGTAAGAAGGAAACATCGTCTGAAGCAAAACCCTGCAAGGAACGTGCACCAGATGACAGGGGATGTAGTCCACCGATGAAACGAGCCAAGGCCTATGAAACGGTCACGTCTGGAGCGTCTCACGAGTCATGACATTTGGTCTTAAGAAAAATGACGTGTTCATCATTGTGTAGATTTCTTATCAATTGATGCCAATTTGAATAACATGTAAATTTTCTTGCAAAAACACCATCTTTCTTCTACTCTTCTTGATTTTTTCTTTTTCTTTTGTTTCTTGTATTTGTAAATAGTCAAGTCATGTTCTGATTCTCATTGTATTCACTCACTCCAATTGCTTTATGAACTTTCATTCAGAAATTGGCTAATGGATAATCATACCATACACCCCTGAGGTTTAAGCATAGTACATCATATTAATTTAAAATTTTGATAATTTTAATTCTTTTTCAATTTACACGATGAGCTTTATCAGTTCAGGGATGGACCCACATAGGTTACACAACAGTTCGATTCAGGACCCACACTAAAAGTTTCTCATTTTCTCTACAACAAACATAGAAATTGTTAAAATTCTTTAAAATCAATTTAAATTAACAACATTGCTTTCTGTTTCTGAGGATAAAATCGAAAACAACAACATTCTCAGAAACTAAAAATATGTCTCAGAAACAACATATACAACAATATATAGACAAAAACAAATCCATTTTTTTTTACAAAACAACAGTACAAACAACTGCAAGTTGACAAAAAGCAAACCCAAGTTGGAAAATCGTATTTCTCGTAAAGCAATTCACAAGTTTACTAACCGTATTTCTCGCACTTAGGGTCTGGAAAATCGACTAGCACTTGGTGCCTCAAGCTCATCTTTCTTCCGCCGCTCTTTGCTCCAAAAATTGGATTATTTTGTTTCGTGGATTTGGGAAAAAGGGATTTGGGCGATTAAGGATTTAGGGATTTTGTTTTGTAGATTTGGGGAAAAGGGGAAAAAGGTTTTTTTTTTTTTTTCCATTTGAAAAGGCCCAATGTGACTTACCAGTTGACTTACCCCACTACTTACCAGCTGACTAACCCCACTACTTACCAGCTGACTAACAGCACGTGACAAGTTTCCGTTAGTTGTTAACGAAACAGGACCATTATTTTTAAAAAAAATAAGATTTTGGGACTAAAAGTGTTGAACACGTAAAGCGTGAAACCAAAAGTGAGAAGGGCCCTATCTAGTGGGACCAAAAGTAATATTTTACCTAAATTATAGTATAAAACATACTCTGTCCTCCGATCGAACAATGGCTATTTTTGTACTCTAGCATGTTTTTTTTTTAAATTTAGCATACCATCTATATAAATTTTGCAAGTTACCATCTAAAACTATTTTTTAATAGAATTTTTCACCGACAGATGGTTACAAACAACGTTTAGTTTTTGTAATCTTTATGCAAAAAGTCAATTAAATATTTATTTCGTAGTTTTTCTTCTATTCTCATAAATGAGTACACGTCTTGTCTGAGGAACGATGATATGAAAAATAGGGTACATTAAAAAATAAATAAATTAATAAAATCAAGAAACAGCCAGCCCTTTTGCCTTTAAACCCCCCTTCCAATAACAGTAATTAGCATAATCTCAAATAATATTTAGTTGAAGCTAAATAAATATTAGCCTCAATTTGATAGAATTATATTAAAATTTGGTAGAATTTGAACCAATTCTTGATTGTTGAGTGGTTTGGAAAGCCAAGTGCACTTTTGTACCAATGGATAGCCATAAACCATGAAATCAAGCTCCCAATATTTTATTTTCCTTTTTTCTTTTGAAATATATATATATAAAAAGGGAATATACAAGCAACTTTCTTGTGATATTACAAATAAGTAAATTATTCCCTTATGACAAAATAAATAGTGATTTATCTTTCTGTATTTTTTTAAAATACAACAACTTACTCCCCTTATGATTTTAAAATAAAACAATTTACCTCCCTATATAAAGAGGTAAATTGATTCATTCTAAAAAATACGAAGAAGTAAATTGCTATATTTTTTTTATAAGGAAATAATATACTCATTTTCAATATTATAAGGGGATAATATGCTTATTTTCCATATTATAAGAGAATAAATTGCTATTCACCCGGTGTATAAATATTAATGGCTTTCAAGAGGTTGTGCCCATTAAAGAAGGCATCTAAGACTTTCTAACTCCTTGGAATTGGTCCAAACACTCCTTTTCTTCCCAAACTCATCATCATACTTCTAATGGAATTTCTTATATTCCACAAAACTCAAAGTTGAAACTACTTTTCAAACATCAAACTCACAATTTTGTGTTTGGGTCCATCACTCCATTCAAAGTATTACACATCTCTACAACAAAAAATAAACAATTATGATAATAATAATCATTATAATCCTCATAATTAAACATATATTAGTAGAATTACTTTTTTCATGTAAAAAAAATTATTTTTTTTTCAGAGTGAGAACCGACCGCACTTGCTGGACTCATTGTGGAAGAGGTTAGACAGAGGGTTCTTAGTGTATCTTTAGCTCACTTTGTTAGTTCTTGTACGTTATATAAACTTTGGCATATCTCTTGACCTGTCGAGGGAAGATGCCACTCATCGAGCACTGTTGTATTGTACGATTGTACTATTTATTTAATAAAAATTACATCTACCCAATAAAAAAATTATTTTTTTGTCAAAATATGGTAGCAATTCAAGAATCGCACTTGTCGGATCTTATTACCCTTTAATATTCATTGTTAATATGAATATTCATCTTTAATGTTCAAGAAAAATATGGATCGATGAAGGGAATAGGGTGGGAATTTTTCGGGGTAAAACGACATTTTTTGCCGTACTTATTCCACTTACCTTCCATATATTCTACCAAACAAACCCTTAATTATTGAAAAAATTATCCAATATTTCTTATATATGGTATGAACTTACTTATAATTATAGCACAATGAAGAATATGGTATAATTATATATAATTTAAAAACATTTAATAATAAATATTGATCATATAGTTCACCCTATATTATAAGACTTTTGTTTAGAGTAACTTCAAAGCTACGAAAGAGGTAATGAAGTCACGAGGACTAGCTCACATAATTAAATAATGGGTCAACAATTAAAAATGTGGTGACATGCTTGTGTGCTATCACGTGTAATTCTTGGCTTCTCTAGAATTAATTTGATGTCTCTATTAATACATAAATATTTTTTTTATTTTATTTTCTATTTCATGTATGTATATGATTTAATTTATTTTATATTATAATAAAATACGGGTTGAGGAAGTCATTTCTTGAACTTTATGTATATTATATTTACCTTCTTACAAGTATAAAAATATTACAAGAGGGATACTGAATGAGGGTACAATTGAATTTATTCTTTTTTTATTGATGTCGGCATTTACAATCTTACTAATTTTTCATAATTGGTTGGGAGTTGCTTCAAAAGCATAACTACGAAAACACTATTTTTAGCAATAAATTGATAAGCACTTATTTTAAATTATTACAAATATTCCTGTAAAATAAATAAACAAAATATTAAATTTAAAATAAAAGAATTCAAAATGATTTTAAATCTTGAAGTCAAACATGGAGAAGGTGAGGTGGATGGAATTTTTCATACTAGGAAGAGCCAATTTTGAAATTTGAGAGTACCAGCCCTAAGGTCAAACTATTGTCCCTTGGTAGAGAGAAAATAACTTGATTTTCATACTCTATCAAATATAAATAATTAATGTCAATATCTTTTTTTCCTTTAATCAAAATTAAAATTAGATCAGAATAAATTCGTTGCGGGCCAACTGATCGATTAAGAGAACTTAATTGTCCTGGAATGTTCTTTTCGTCAAAATTTATTAAGACATTGTTCAATTTGATCACCGTAGTCCCAACAATACATCAACAAGTCAAGCCCAATCATCACTCGAAAAGTACAATGGGTGGATAAATACTTTTAGTCCCATAAGATGAGACGTTCAGCACTTTTAGTCTTACTCTCAATTTAAAAAAAAAAAAAACACTTTTAGTCTTCTGTTTACGAAATTTTTAAAATAATCTCAAATTAAAAAAACTCGACACATTTAGTCCTCTACTTTATGGAATTTTTAATATGGTCCCAAAATTGAGAAATATGCCATATTTAATCCTCTGGTTTGCAGGATTTATAGAACCAAATGTGTCAAATTTTCTCAATTTCAAACTAGCAGATGACTAAAAGTGTTAAACCCCCTATTTTATAGAACTAAAAGTGTAATTTTACCATCATAAACTTTATAGAACTAAAAGCGTAATTTTATAGACTTTGATGAACTTTACATGTGATATTTCAAAAATACCCCTCATAAAATTTTTATTGTAATTAATTTAATCAATTTTTCATACTAAATGCCCTTTTCACCAAATCTCATGCACTAGAGTAAAAAATTACTATTACCTAAAACCGATGGTAAATAATTATCATTATTAATTATAGTCAAATAAAATCAATACAAAAAACTACGTCGTTCTTTTTTATTAAGTGTTTTTATTTATTGTAAATATTTTAAAAATATATAAATTTTGGAAACTAAATAACTCAAGTTTGAAAAAATAAGAAAGGTGGACTTTGAAAATTAAGGTTACTGATCTTTAGTATTCACCATAAACACTTGCCTATCATTTAAAGTATTTTCATAATTAAAGAAAAAAAAAAGAGAAAATTACAATATGCTCCTCTAAAATTTGCCTTAATTATAAATATTTTTTATTATTTGAAAAATTACAAATACTTTTTTGAAATTACAAATACCTTCCTACAATTAGTTGTCACAAGGGGGTATTTGTGATTTCAGAGGAGTGTTTGTATCTTTTCACACAACGCGAAGGTATTTATAATTATGATAATTTTCAGAAGACCCTGTTGCAATTTACTCTTAAGAAAATCAAAATTCTAAATGTTCACCTTTTGGTCAAAATGAAAGGATTGAGTCAAAGGACCTTTTTCAAATATAATATATAATAGATATTTATAATTACTCCAAATTTCAAAAATAGTAACTGTAATTCACTAAAAAACCTATGAGTACATATAAATACTCATAACAAATACATAAAAAGAACATTAAAAAAAATTGTAACATGAAACTTACCAAATCACTTAAAAATCAATTCACAAAAACCTTAGATACTTTCCTAAATTTAAGAAAAGGGATGAATAACAATTTATCTCCATGTGATATTGAAAATGAGCACATTATCCTCCTATAAAAAAAAAATACAACAATTTACCTCCTTTTAGAGGGAGGTAAGCTTCATTTTAAAAATCATAGGAGGGTAAATTGTTGCTACAGGGAGGCAAATCGTTATTTATTTTTTTCATAATGGGATAATTTGCTTATTTACAATTTTACAAAAGGATGGCTTAGATACTGTCTCCAAATTTTAGTTTTATCCAATGAGAGAAAAGATAACATATTCTATAGATTTATGTACTTGAGTAGTTGTTGTGGATTTTGACTTTGGTCAAATGCTTTTCCCAATATATTCTTTGTGTATATTCAATAGTAGTAATAATAATGTACTTCACACCCACATCATGTGATGATATATTTGTGTACTTCCAAACAAGCATGGCCATAATATTATCTCCTAATTATTTAATATTATTTATTTGTCTTTGCAAGAAATGGATTATTACACATTATTATTAATTTTTCATAATCTCCATTTATAAATTCTAGTAAAATATTATTTCAAGAAAAATTATGTATTTTCCTACTCTAGTTATATGTTTTATCATACCAACAATCACTAGAAAAAATATTATTTTTTTATAATAATTAATTATTATGATTGAAAGTAAAATATTGCAATGACTATTAATCGTTGTTTTTATAAGTGAAGCCAAAATATTAGTTATAATTTAAAATTATAATAAATATTTTTTTATTATAGTTGAAACCAAGATAAATGCTTATTAAGTATGGTCAAAATTTAATTTATTGTATCAATTAAGTGTGGTGGATAATTTAATTTACTCTAATTTAATCAAATTTGATCCTTAAATTATGATAATTACATCGTCCTCCCATTGAATTTATATTACTTATATTTATAAAAAATTATACCTTTAATTTATATATATCGAATATTAACACAAAATATAATATTAATTATAATAATGAATTCGACTCAAAACTTTTGTTCAAGATGTCCACAATTAACATCAATAAATAAAAGAATTATAATTATGTTAGCACCCTTGATCTATAATCTTCTTATATAAATTATTTTTGCTTTTTATATAATTACCGGAATTATCTTTGACGGTAAAATATAAAAATAGTTTGTATAATGATATTAACGTTTTTAGAATGTGTATGCGTAATTTTTTGAAAAATAAAAATAATTTATATATATGATGTTGACGTACTTTTTAGTGTATGTATTTATCCAAATAACAAAAATAATTTATTTAAGTAGATTATAAAATATGAGGTGTGAATATAATTATTTCTATATAAAATAAATAAATAAATAAAAACATGGTTAAGTTCTCACCCTCAGAAAGTAAGAATTACTTGTCGGGGAAGAACATCTCCCAGTTTTGGTGGGGCCCGCCCCAGACAAGCCCCCCACCCTGCCTGTTTGGCATTGTCAATTCCCAAAACGCCCCTGTCCGTTATTCTTGTCCTCAACAACATTTCTTATAACGTTAGTAGGCTTCCGTTAAACAAGAATCAGATTAAGATCTCTCTCTCCATCTCTCTCTCTCTCTCTCTCTCTCTCTCTCTCCCCCCTTCACACAACATTAATGCCTTAAGCCTCTCTGATGTTTTTATGCTCGCTGATGTTGGAGGGGCGAAGAGTACCAGAAGAACAAGAAAAAGAAATATATTTCAATAATTATCCAAGACTTTTGTATTGGGAATTTAAATTTGTGTGAAGAATTTTCATTTTCAGGTTTGTGGAAAAACATGTCCTTTTTTGTTTCTCCCTTCACAAAAATACATTTGACTTGTTGTTTACGTCTCTTGTTAGGTTTGTGTTTTGTATTTGTCTCTCTCTGTGTGTGTGTGTGTTCTTCATGGAATGTTTTGAGGTGGGCTTCCTGCAGATTTTGATTCTCTTACATGATTATATTGAGGGGTGGTTGCAATAAATTTGAGGTTGAATAATGGATGGGTTTATAATTCTTTAATGAGTTTTGATTTCTTGGATTACTACTTGTATGTTAATCAAACCCCTTTATCTGTCTGCAGTTGGGGTTCTGTGTGTATCTGTGTGTGTGTGTGTGTATTTTTCTTCTTCTTCTTCTTTTGGAGGGTGGGGGGGTGGGGTGTGGGGGGGTTGATGAGGGTAGGTTTTGTGTTTTTTCACAAAATGTGATATAATGTTCAGGAATGTCAAGGAACTTTGACAGTGAGGTATATTCAGGTAGATCTGTTCATCATAATGTGAAAGTAGTGATTTTTACTTGATCAAGAATGAGTAATAATCAAGATTTTAAAATAATATAAAGCAATTGATGAGGAAATTATCTGAAAATAGTGCTTAAAATGCTGCAATAATTGCATCTTTACCCCTGTCTTTTCTTCCTTCCCTGATGTTTTTAACTAGGAATGGGGAAAAGAGGGGGCTGGGCTACTGCAGTGAAGAAAGTTTTTGGATGCCAAACAGGAGGGATAAGAGGAAAGGTAGTGAATTGATTTCATCGTTTTCGTCAATTCCCTCTAAGTATGCTGTTCTGAAACGGAAGCATAACCGTTTCGTTCTTTTATGATCAGAAAATCAGTAAATCAGAAAAACAGTTGGGGAGGCGGAGGAGCATAGATTCAGACGCTTCCAGTACAGAAGATGCTGTGGTTGTTCGGGCAGCCCATTCTCCCACAAGGGACGTGAAGTTGACGGAAGTTGACAACCAACAGAATCAGCATGCTTACAATGTTGCTCTTGCGACTGCTGCAGCTGCTGAGGCGGCAGCTGCAGCTGCAGCTCGTGCTGCTGCAGAAGTTGCCCGGCTCGCTGTAGCTGCCCGTAGTTTGGGTAAAACGAAAGAAGAGCTAGCTGCTATCAAGATTCAGACAGCATACCGAGGGTACTTGGTATGACGATAGTCTCAATGATGTCAGAAACAAAATATTGATGCTTCTATACGCCTAAAATGAAGGAATTTGTGTTTGTTATTAATAAGTTTCATGACAGAAATAGGAAGGAATTATGTGCTTTTGCAATTGTTTAATGATTGGATCATACTTAACATCTGTCCATAGTTGTTATATGCTGTGAACTTATTTGTTATTCATTGTCTAACTTTAGGCAAGGAGAGCATTGAGGGCTTTGAGAGGTCTTGTGAGGCTAAAATCATTGGTCGGAGGCCACTCTGTGAAACGCCAGTCTGTGACTACCTTGAAATGTATGCAGACGCTGGCTCGTGTGCAATCCGAGGTTCGTTCAAGGAGAATCAGAATGTCAGAAGAGAACTCAGCTCTTCAGCGACAAATTCAGCAGAAACGTGAGAAGGAGCTTCAGAAGCCGAGTGTATCTGTAAGTGTGCCTTTGAATCCGTTGTTTTGTACTTGTTCCTCTTCAAAGTTCTTGTTTAAAGAATCCATGTTATGGGAAAAGTACTGTTTCTCTGTCTCTGACAGTTGTTTAAACTTAAGTAGCTTTTTCCTGAGTTATTGATTTATGGCGACAGGTTGGAGAGAATTGGAATGATAGCACACAGTCCAAAGAGAAGATTGAAGCAAATATTCATCACAGGCAAGAAGCCGCTAGCAGAAGGGAACGTGCATTGGCTTATGCATATTCACATCAGGTAATATATTCATGACAATTTCTATAGCAATCGGAAAGGTTTTTATGATGATCGTCGGTAGCAGCAAAATCTGGATTGAAATAAACGGCAACAAATAGATATTATCTTGATGAACAAAATTGAATAAGTCATTATGCTTCAGATTACAGTGGTTGTACAAAATGGTGATTGCCTTTCTGGTTTACTGCGATTTTTTTCTGTCAGTAGCTTTTAGCCATAGCCTCTGTATATTGAAGGGGAACTCTGAGAATCCTAGATTGTCTGACCTGGACTAAACTTTTTGTATCAGCAAACATGGAGGGGCTCCTCAAACTCTGCAACCCAAACATTCATGGACCCAAGAAATCCTCAATGGGGCTGGAGTTGGTTAGAGCGATGGATGGCTTCCCGGCCATGGGAAAACTTAAATGCCACTGACAAAGAACTAAACAGTGACCATGTTTCCGTAAAGAGTGCCAAAAGCCGTTCCATTTCCAGTCGACTAGACACCAAATTGCAGTCTCCAACAGCCCGGAAACTGAGCCAACCTTCCACCAGGCAATCACCTTCGACTCCTGACTCGAAAGCTGCACGTAAGGTAAGGCCAGCAAGCCTCGGAAATGGCATGGACGACGATTCCAAGAGTGTGAAAAGTGCTCAATCAGATCGTTGCCGGAGGCACAGCACTGCAGGCTCATCAGTGAGAGATGACGAGAGCCTTGCAAGTTCACCTGCTGGTGTTCCAAGTTACATGGCTTCCACAGAGTCCGCAAGAGCTAGATCTCGGCCAAGCCCACTCGGATCAGCAGAAAGAGTTGGGACGCCCGAGAAAGCAGCATCAGGTGGTTCTGCAAAGAAACGTCTGTCTTTCTCCGGTTCTCCTACCGGCCCCAGGCGGCATTCCAGTCCAGCAAAAACTGTTATTAGTCCTGCTAAGGACGCTACCAAGAACCCACAATAGATTTAACCGTTACAATGCTTCTAATCCTAGTAAAGCAAATTGAGAAAGTGAATTGGTTAAAGTTGATACGTTTTTTCTGACTCGGGTTTTTCTTCTTCCTCCGACAAATTACAACCGTTTGTTCATAGGTTATGTTGTTTGTTACAAAACCGGAGACTGGCCACCTGGTATTGAGAGTGTTCATTGGAGTGGTTTGGATTTTTGTTTCACGTTTCTCTTTTGTGCAAACTGTGGCTTAAGAGGTTGTTCATATTCTTACCTGTTGTAACTGAAGTCATTTGTGCTGTGTTGTATGTTTTATCCAAGGTTTCGTGTTACTAGATTCTTATATTTCATTGTATTTACAGAAACATTTTGAGTATACTTCTGTAAAGAACAGAGCAAACGGATGGATCCATGGATGAAATATGTCGACTGGATCTTCTATAACAAATCAGTATTGCATCTCGTCACATTCATATATATATATATATATTAAATAAAATAAATAATATAACATTTATAGAATACCCCCAAAATAAAGAGATTGTGAGTTTAAATTCTACGAATATTGGAATTTAATTTGCTTTTAATAGTAGTATATTTGTCTCTTTATTTACTTTGAATTTGTTGATTGATTTAAAAATATTGATATATTGCATAAGTATTTTAATAATAACATGTTGGTTGATTAATTTAAAACTATGAATGTAATTTATTTTTAAAAAATAAAAAAATACGCTAAAACAATTTTGGTTTTAAATTAGAAAAACTTTGCAAACATTTGGAAAAAAGGATGTCTGATTTTTATTCTTATCTTTCTTAAATGACTTTATTTCCATTTTTTTTTAATTCACCATATTTGGACAGGACATTGTTAAGTGATTATTGAAAAAAGAAGAAGAAAAGTTTACATTTGTTTTAATTTATTAAGTTGAAATTATTTTTTTAAAAAAAAAGGAAATAAATAAATAAAGTTGAAAGTAGGGGCTTGGGATTGATTATCCATGAGGACAGTGACTGCAATGAAATTAACAGAAAATAGAAGTCCACAAAAATATAACAAAACCTCGTCTTTCTCGTACAAAACCAACCTCAAACCCACAAGGGATCCAACTCCTAAACCACGGCCGCCAGCAAATGCAGAGCGAAACAAATCATCCGCAGTTCAGCAAAATCAAAACTCGCAAAGCTGATCAAATTCCCAGTCTTCTTCCGGAAGAAATCGTCGAAGAAATCCTGTCAAGACTTCCGGTAAAATCCCTCTTGAAATTCAGGTGCGTTTCGAGATCATGGTATTCTTTGATCGGCAGCAAAGAATTCATCAAAGCCCACCTCGAGAAGTCGACAAAGAACACAAATTTCACCCACCACAGGCTCGTTTTGAATTTATTCCTACCCAATCATACCCTCAGGCACTGTTCTTTAAATTCCCTGTTGAATGAACCCGTTACCGATGCGTTTGTGTTTGATGATCCTATGTATAATCCGGATTATTCAATTCGTATTGTTGGTTGCTGTAATGGGGTGATCTGCATTCTTATAGACAGAAAACGTTTTTTCTTGTGGAACCCCTCTACGAGGATGTCCAAGAAATTGCCTGATATAGATGATAAACTGAAGCACGGTGACATTACGAAATTCGGGTTTGGTGTCGATGGTTCTGGTGATTACAAGGTGTTTGCTGTTTTGTCTGTGTTTTGGATTACTGGCAAATACCAGGCTACAGGAAATGTATACAGTTTAAAGACTAATTCTTGGAGAAGAATTAAGGACAGGGACGAGGTTTCATTCGATGAAGGGGGGAAATTTGTGAGTGGCAAGCTTCATTGGGGCAAGAAATCAGGCCGGGATCTTCGGTGGGATATCGTTTCGTTCGACTTAGAGAGGGAGGTTTATGGAGTGGTGGAGCAACCAAGTTATAGGCAGGGTGGTTTTAAACCGTCGTTGGGAGTGCTTGATGGATGCCTTTGTGTGCTTTGTGATTATTGCGATAACTGTTTAGATGTTTGGCTTTTGAAGGAGTATGGAGTGAGTGAGTCTTGGAGTAAAGTGTTAACCATTCCTTATCCTCGTGATGGTTGGGCAGGTCCATTCTCGACCCCGTTATTTATAGGTCCAGAACGAGCAATTTTGGTTGTCAATGGATTCATTTTCGTAGTTTACTGTCCGAAAGATAATCAGCTTTCAAGTGCCCGAATAGTTAACTCTGATGACATTCATGGAGCAGAGGTGTATGTTGAAAGTTTGGTGTCACTTGTTTCTGATGGTGAATGATCGAGGCAAACTGAGATAACAATGTTATGAAAGGTAAAAGCAAAATCTTTGAATGATGTTTTGAAAACTTTGCTACTAGTTATTTCCTTCGGTTTGATCAACTTGACCTGTAAATCCGGCATTGTCCATCTGTTTTTCCTTCTATCATGTGAATGTGATTGTTTATGGAGTAACTCTGGACAAAGTAAAGTCATTGTGTGCTATGAAGCTTAAGTGTCTCTTTTCTGGCTTATGTCAATATTTGGCGTGTAAGGATTGGTTGATCGTCTAACGTTTCTTGATCTGTATTAATAAGGAGTTCTTAGTAACGTAACGTGGAAGAAAAACACGAAAGCAGCCTATTGAAAAGATCCATGTATTTTATGAAAGAAAAGTTTATTTAGCTATGGTGGTAGGAAACCGAAAGAAGTGAAGGGTTGTGCATCTTTGAAGTGTTTGTTCTTATGGTTTGATATTGTCAAGGAAGAGCTGATGCTTCATAGTAGACGACAAAAATGTTTGTTGTGTTTGCTGCCTTCTGTTGTCTGGAACATCTAGAATTCATGTTTGGCAGTATGGAGTTTATGAAATTAAATCGGACAATACCTTGCGCCATCCAACATCCCACGCGGCATCACATTTATTATAAACAAAATTAATATAACAATTTTGTTGCATAAAATTGTCGTGCAGGAGGAAAATGTTAAAGAAAAGTTTTCATTTGGTTGAATTTCTATGAAGTTGAAATTTCAAGGAAAAAAGAATAAATTAAGTTGAATTTAGGGGCTTAGGATTAAATACCCACGAGGACAGTGACTGCAATGAAATTAATAGAAAATAGAAGCCCTCCATAAAAAGAAGGGTTAAATTCTATTTTATCTCTTATATTTTTCGAGGAATAGATAAAAAATCTCCTTATTTTAAAAATAGGCTAACCACCCGTTGTTAGATATACTAACTGAAGGTGGGTTGTACGCGTTTCAAGTGCGTTTGAACTTAATGTTTTTGACCTGGATTTTAACCCTTAATTGATTAATATGTTCCCATATTGTGTTCAAAATTATAATGATTAAATTGACTTGTTTTAACCTTGTTTTCAAGTTATTTTTCTTTTGTACTTTCATTCCTTCTAAAGATATAAAAAAAATTATTTTTAAATATATTTACGTAAAATATCAAAAAAAGTAGAAAATCTATAATAAAAATTACAGTACAAAGATTAATATACTAAAATTTATTTTTGAAATTTAAATATTTATATGAATATAAATGTTAATCACCTATAATAGTTATATTTTATTAATTAAGTAAATTATTATTTAGTTTAAATATATGAAATTTATTATAGTATTTATTATAAACAATATTTATAGTTAATTACCATATATTTATTCAAAATAAAAATATAGTACTTTTCTTGAATTATATTTAAATTTTAAAAAATTAAATTACTTTTCTCAAATTTTTAAAGACTTTTTATTTTTAATAATTTTTAATTTTTTTCTTAAATTAGGTGATAGCGTTACCACCGCAGCATATAAGGACAGCGTTTGTCGCCCCCAATCACCCTCCCCTCTGTTTTTGGTCTAGGCGACGATGATGTCACCTAAATTTGGCCTAAGGAGCATAGACGGGGTAGGCAAGGGGTTGGGGTTTGAATTTTTATATATAAAATAATCATTTTTTTATTATGTATATAATATAAATTCAAATATTTAATTTTTTAAAATGAAACTGAAAGAAGTGCAGGACTAGGATGGCTGTCCCTAAGTTGTTTGCTTTTCCTGTCTTGTTTCTTGTGCATCTTTGAAGTGTTTGGTGCTCCATCTAGACATCATGGAGGAAGATATAAGACATCGAAAATGTTCGTTGTTTGTGCTGCCTTTCTATTCTCTATAACATCAAGAATTCATGCTTGGCAATATGGAACTAACTCGGGTCGAATTTTCTGTTGCAAACTCTATTCCGTTTTACTCCATCCAACACACACGCACCACATGTATAAAAAAAAATTCTAGATAAATTATATGATGTCATTATTATTCATGTCGCGTTTGTATATTTAATAAAGTAGAAGATGGAATAAAATTTGCAACGAAATCACCAATTCGGAGCTAATTAGACAAGGTTATTTAAGAAACACCTAAAGCGTTAGTTGCAAGACCAAAGGGCTTTGTTAAATGACGAGGTTAGTGAAACATAGGTTTTTGAGGAAGAAAGTCATTTTAGGTTTTCTTGCATTAAGATTTGCGTTGGCATGAACATGTTGGTTTGTTGGTGTGTAAATTAGATCTCGTCGAGCTGAATACACTACTGTGCAAGTTTGTTGAATCCTTGTCGAGCTTTAGAGTCGAGTTGAATACACTGTCGTTCAAGTTTTGTTGAATCCCTTCTCGAGCGTCACAGACTGTGTTTGAGCATTGAAAAAGTTTTATCTTCTTATACGCATTTCATTTTTTTTTATTACTTGAATCGAGCTTGAGCTGTGCGTTCTTATCGAACAAAAACTGTGCGTTCGATTGGTTTCTTATGTTTAAAGAACTAAGCTCAAGCAGAGTGTGCATAAACGAGCTCTATTCCACACACTCTCATAGTTTAATAAATAAAAATAATTTTTAAATATTAAAACTCGCTATTTTTATCTCGAACTCCAAACATGTTTATGTAATATTTGTAGTGTTTTTTATTTATTCATTTTATATATATAATTTTCTTAAGGGAAAAATGAAGAAGAAATGAAGAGATAAAAAAAAACCCTAGGGTCAGTGGTGTAATGCGCATGTTTATCTTGCGTGTTTGCTTGATTTTTAAATAATAAAATATTATTTTATATGAAATATATAATATATGAATTATTTTTTTATGAATATATTAATTTTTATAATAATTATGATAATAATAACAATAATAATATAATTTTATTTATTATTTTTTTCTTTTGCCTTTTCTTTCCCTTCCCTGACCTCTTCCACCTCCGCGTCCATGTCAGCACCGCACCTTCATCCCTCCTCCACCCCATTGCCGGCCCTCGACGTCCCCCCCTCCCACGCCCCCAAACCGATCTCCCCTTGTTGCCACCCCTCGCCTCCCCCTCTCTCCCGATCCTCCTCCCCCATTCCCCCTAGCCGCCGTCCTTTCCCCTTCACCTCTCTTCCGCCGGACCTTCCTTCTGTCTCTCTCTCTCTCTATATATATATATAAATATATTAGATATAACTAATTTTAATTGTATATTTGTATGTTATACGTACAATATTAAATCAAAATCGTTGATTCAAATTAAGTAATATATAGACAATTAATCTACCAATAAAATTCGGTCCTAAATTCAAAGTAAGATCCAAACTATTTAAATAAGAGTATAAATACTATTTTATAATATATACATATAAAAAAAAAGTCCGTGCGTGAAGTACGCAAAAATATGCAAGGATGTTTTGCTTTATTTTAAAAAAATTGACGAGTAAATTGCATTTAACCTTATATACTTTATATAATTATCTATCATAATTAATTATATTTGAATTCTAACTGTAAATAAGTTAGAAATATAAGTACATACACATCAAATATCCTAATTCCTCTACTCAACTACTAAATAAGTAAAATCCAGTCAACCCAATTTGCTCCATTTAAAAGGATAAAAATAAATCGTTTTTAGGCATCGTGTGGCGTTTACGATGAAGACCAAATCCTTGTTTCCTTGTTTGTTGTTAAGGGACATTTTTTAATTTTAGTCCAAATTATCCATCTAAATTGTTTAGTTGGATGGGACAGAATCAGTGCTTAGTAAGCTACAGTAAGGGCCTCGGTTGGGGCTATGAAGCGAGAAACATCTTTTATCTTTTGTAAAATTACTTTTATATCTCTTCCTGAAAGGTGTTAGTGCAATATGTTTCAAGGAGTATTCGCGCAAGTTTTACTTTTAAATAGGGGTGCAGTTGTAATTACAACTATAATCTCAAAGGATGTAGTTATAATTTTAAAAACTTTAAAGTTCGTCAGAGCCCGGCTCATCTAACAATCAAATTCAAGCATAATTTCAGTATCGGCATTAATTTCAAAATGAATTCTGAACGCTTCCATGTATACTTGAGTTTGATTTGTTTACACTCTGCACATACAGATTTTCTGCTGTTATATACGAAAAAAGAACATAAGTCACTGATAATCATTTTGCCCAATAATTAAGGTTGAGAAGTTTGTCTCCGAACATAATGTATGTTTTTTATAATTAAATTTGTTCCACTTTATTATTTACTAGAGATAATTACTTTTATCCAACTATTAAAGAAAGTCTCAGGACTAACAGAATTGGAGAGAAGAGTCGTGTGATACATATAAATTTCCCAATAAATTAATCAATATATTAATTTAACCCATATATTAATATAATTAAAAACAATAAATAAATTACAATAATTCATATAAAATTATATAAATACCTATACATTAAATAAAATTCAAACCCATAAATTTTAAATTTATTCATAAAATTTCAATCTTATCCACTGATACAACATTGGATGAAACAAACTGCATTTAACGCCATCCCAACCATAGATTCCTTCTTTCCTAGTCAGCCCAACGTCAGAATCTATCCATCTCCCCCATTAACACATCATTAAATACTTATTTAGTACTAATCTCCCTAATTAAGATAATAAATACTAAAATCCCCCATTACTTAAGAAGTTGCCAAGAATGCCCTCGTGATTTTGAGGTTTGGGTTTGGGTGGTATATACACTCTGTGTGTATAAATATTTGGGTTTAAATACAGTTACCACTCTTGAAGTATTCATCCTATATCAATTACCCCTTGAAATATTAAAACCTTCAAAAATCTTCCTGATCTTTATTTTTTAAGTCTAAAAAGTCTATTTTACCCTTAAAAAAATAACTTTGTGTAAAAAAAAATAAACAGATTTTTAAAATGTCAAAATTACTATTTGTCTAATTCTAGTTCCACTTGTTCATCGATCTGTTTTTATTTCGTAATCCTAAAATACTTGTACCTCATTTTATTTTAAATAATTTAAACATGTGTAAAGTCACCACATTTAAATATTATATATATATATATATTAATTCTATATTTTTGTATTAGTCATCAACCCTTTTGATTTTATTAATTTTATATTTGTTTAAGTAAATTTTTAATCTGATTTTACAAGCAAGTGAAACTAAAATAATATGAGCTCCAATTATTTTAGGATTACGAAAATTAATTGTATATACATATATAAACTTATTCATCAAGCTCATTTTGTTTCCGTAATCCTAAAATATTAGGGACTTGTATTATTTTAGTTTCACTTGTTTGTAAGACAAAATTAAAAATAAATTTTTACATGCATATATATTTATTTAAAAAAATATATAATTAATAAAACCAAAAGGGTTGATGAACTAATAAAAAAATATAGAATTAATATATCTATATATATATGATAATTATATAAATATGATAATTTTATGCATGTATAAATTTATTTTTAACTTTATTTGACAAATAATTAAAACTAAAATAAAATGAGTCGCAAGTACTTTAGGATACAAAAGAGAAAGGTAAAATAAGAGATAAAATATTATCTTTTGAATATAATTACTTTAGTTATCGCATTTAAAATTGCATTAAAAGTAGTTATTTGCGGCATCATGCTTTATTAGTATTTATGTGAAATTTTATCATTAAATATAGGATATATTTATAATTACAACTATGATATCACAGAATATATTTATAGTGTAGTGTAAAAGATCATGAAACTCTTTAATCAAGATTGTAAAATTCTTTTCTTTATTATATCAATATTTAACTAAATTTTATTTTCTTAGAATAATTAGTAAAAAACAACTAATAATATTTGTTTTATTAATAACAAAATTCGAATAACTTTCCAAAATATGAGTACCTTAATTTGCCCATATACTCAAAATATTATAATTAAATTGCAATAATTCATTTATCTACGAGTAAAATTATTTTTATTTTAGAAATTAATGTAATATATCTATGCGTAGTAAAAAAAATTATTTAATTTGCAAAAAATCAGTAATATGTTAAGTTAGGGCAAATATCTATCTTTATTTATTTTTTTAATATCAATAAATTCAGTAAATTTTAATTATCGGATAAATCTATTTATTGAACTGAAAGCAAATTACAAGATTCTTAAATATAATTTTTTTTATATTATAAAATTAAAGCAGGGGCATTTAATTATCCCTTATTACACCTCAAAATCAATCAAGACATGGTGAAGAAAAGTGGGGTAAGTTCTTCACCTTTTTAAATCACTTCTTTTATACTTTAATTAGTGAAAATTAATTAAAAAAAGTTAAGTGCAATGATTGAGACATGACAATATCAAGTGAGTCATTCCATCAATACTTTTGAAATGTCAAATATGCCCTTTGCACATCATGCCACAACAGTGACATGTCAAAAGGATAAGGATGAAACTGAAGGGCATTCTCGCCATTTCAGTTGTTGTGAATTAAATAAATTCTGGAAAAGAACCTCTCCTCCTTCCTCTCTTTGTTTGTTCTTCCTCACTCTCACCATATCTTTCAGATTCCCCAGATTTGCTTGAAAATTGCAGAATTACATAAATCCCTTATCCGAAATTTTATTAGCCTCATAAATTTTCTTGAAAATTCCCTGTGAAAATTGTGTTTCCCAGGTGACAGAATTTATCCCATTATCTACATTTCTTGCTGCTCGAATGTGTAAATACGTACACTTCCCATTTCACTGAGAAGTCTATCCACACATATGATATACATATATTTTGCATGTATTTGTACATATATACGGTTGCAGACAGCACGCGTAGACAAGACATCAAGAGTTGACTATGTTTCTATGATTTCCTTCAAGAATTCCACCTGCCCATTGAGTTGATGCGGTTCTTATTTGGTTTTGATGGGTGTGGGAATTCTTGATGTTATATTGATTGGCGGGGCAATTAAAGGCTGATTTTGTGTTTTCTGTGGGATATAGTTCTTGGGTTTGGAATTAATTTGTGTTTTGGAAAATTGGGATATTCGTATGAGTTGTGATTGAGCTAGGGTTTTGAGTGATGGTGGTGTCAGGGAATGACCCTTTGGAATCGTTTTTGAATTCGATTCAGGTGGTTAAGAATGCGTTTTCGCCTCTAGAATCGAATTTTCGGAAAGTTGCCAAGAATTTCGAGCATTGCTTTAATGGGCCTTCGAAGTATGCGAACTTGAATGGTAGTGTTAACGATCGTAATAATGAGGTGGTCGCAGCTCAGTTGGATTTGAAGAAGAAGAGTGGTCAACATGTTGTCAGTGGCAATGATCGTCGAAAAGGGAAAGTTCCAGTCAAAGTATTTGTGGGAATCTTTATGGAGAAGGATGGAAATAATGTTCATAATAACGTGAATGTTAGTTGTGACGAGGTAGAGAAATTTAAGGTAAATCTCTCGAAGAAAGGATTGAAAGAGAGGTATGGAAGTGATAATGGTGGGAAAGAGGATAGGAATTCATATGGGAATTGCTTGCCTTTTGATTTGGCGTTATCCTTTTTGATTAATGGTTTTGTACAGGCCTTCCCAAGACCGTTGAAGTCTGTGAAAAAGCGGGTTCAGAAGATGAATAATGAGGATACTTTTGTTTGTGATGATTCACATATCAAAGTTGAAGTGAAGCCGAGGGCTACATGTGGAATTAAGAAGGAGCAATTGAAGGCTAAAGAAGGGAAAGATTTGCCATTTGAGTATTTTATAGGATTTGTGGTTGATCAGTTGAATCACTTGCCAAAGTTTGATGTGGGTGTTCAAGAAAATGAGTGCAATAATGCAGAGTGTAAACCTTCAACGGCCCCTGTTAATCAGTTTGACCACTTAAAGGCACTTTTCAGTATTTTAGAAGGTAAAAGAGCAGATGTGAATGGATTTTTGGGGAATTTGAAGTTTGCTCGCGTGGGAGGAGTGCCATCAGGTATTGTTGAGGTGCCTTCGGTGAAAGATGTGGGAGATGAGGGAATTAGTAATGCTGTTAATCAGGAAGAAAGTGGAGGCAATTCGCCACAAAAATTGGGCAATGGATTGCTAAGTATTCCACTGTCCAATGTCGAGCGTTTGAGATCGACCCTGTCAACTGTATCATTGACGGAATTGATCGAGCTTTTACCACAAATAGGGAGACCTTCAAAGGAAGACCATCCTGACAAGAAGAAACTTTTCTCTGTCCAGGACTTTTTCAGATACACAGAAGCTGAAGGTATACTTTTCACTGCAAAATCTTTTTCATTTGACTGAAAAAGCTTGAAATTGTTACAAAGGACATGCTAGTGTTGTAATTACAAGGAAAATTTTGAATGATAATGTTCCTACTTTTGATCTGAAGTTGTCCCTGATATGCTGTACATTTTCTCTTGCATACCCCGATAATATGCAGCACAACTATATATAAAATCAAACTTATTTCAATTGGCAAGTGGTTACTTCTGAGGTTTTTGTATTTGCAGAGCACTCTTTATGTGTCCAATACTAGACAGTTAACTGCTTCTGAACGAGAGAGCCGTATCTACTTAAATGCTGAACATGTTTGCTATTGTAATCATGGCTGGAAGGAGCCTCAAGCACAAACTTATACACAGGACTTTCTGTAACAGAAATTCTTTCATGCCCGTTACGAAGTATGGTAGTTGTTACCTGCTGACAAAAATGACTCAATTACCTGACAAGCCATTGATTTAGTAGTTAACCTTTCGTAAGTGAATAATGATTTTACCTGAGGATTTCAGTGTGGTGGGGCTTCTAGTTGTCCTCCTCCTGTCTGCTATTACTATGCTTAATGAAGGTGCTAACCTTTTTCTTGAATTAGAGTTGGACTGCAGCTATAACGCCAATCTTTAAGTGCAAATTATAAAGCCAATTCTTTGCATTTGTTTAGGCTAGAGTCTCTGCGTAGTAATTGTTAATCACTGTAAAAATAGAGTAGCCAATTATTGAAAATCTCCTTGGGCAGGTTACTTCCATCCAGCTTGACTAGGAACTTCCTCTTCCAAATACTTGCCTGTGAAGGGCTTCCATAAGACAAGCTTGTGCCAAATAAGTTATTCGTAATTGCTTTGACCTTGTGAAATTTCATTATCATATGACTTTTCTGCTTACTGATGCATGCTTTTGGTTAGTATCATTGTAATATGAATGTAATTCACTGTATGCAGGAAAGAGATTCTTCCTGGAGTTGGACAGAGATGGTGATGGACAAGTTACTCTGGAAGATCTTGAAGTTGCCATGAGAAAGAGGAAACTACCTAAGAGATATGCTCATGAATTCATGCGCCGTACTAGGAGTCACTTGTTCTCGCGTTCTTTTGGTTGGAAACAGTTCTTATCCTTGATGGAACAGAAAGAACCAACCATTCTTCGGGCTTATACCAGTCTCTGTTTGAGCAAGTCTGGGACACTACAGAAAAGTGAAATCTTGGCATCCCTGCAGAATGCAGGACTTCCTGCCAATGAAGATAATGCTGTGGCAATGATGCGGTTTCTGAATGCTGACACTGAGGAATCTATATCTTATGGGCATTTCCGGAATTTCATGCTTTTGCTCCCATCGGACCGACTTCAAGAAGATCCACGGTACGTTAAGCCTGTTAAGGTTTCCCTTCTGTCATGCTCTTTATACAAGTAATTTGATGAATGCGGTCTTTGTATTTCATTGATCTGACTTGTTTTTACATTAATTTTTTTCATAAGAAGAGCAAACACAACGATATCTACAGGGAAAATACAAGTGCCATTAGGAAATTTAAGCTGAATTTATTTTAGGTTTTAACTTTTTTTTTCTTGTTTATATCCGTTCAAGTGTTGGAATTCCATGTTGAGGAATAGATTTAATTATTTAGCTGAAGGATCTCTTATTGGAGTCTTTTAAGTTGGGAATATGTTATGAGTGTATAGTTTTGTCTAATCCTGGTAGAAGAAGGGTTTCCTTAATCCAGTCTTTCCTAGTCACTTCTCTAGTAGGATCAGGTTTATTTAAGTCTATGAATCCACCTTAAAACTTCCCATGCAATTTTGTCCGCCAAAGATTTAGGTTTCGCAACTCTCGGATGATGAGACTTTTATTCCCTTAGATTCTTCAAAAGCTTTAGAAGGTTTTGTTACAGCTTTGGAGTGATCACAAAGTCCAATGTTTTCACATCCACCTAGTATGGTGTACAATAATTCATTTTTACACTTAGTGCTGCTTGTTTAATTCTCCTAGTATCAGGTTCTGATAGCAACTAACACTGACTTTTACTTTGTGACTTGCAGAAGTATCTGGTTTGAAGCTGCTACTGTGGTTGCTGTTCCTCCATCTGTGGAGATACCTACTGGCAGTGTTCTAAAATCTGCATTGGCTGGAGGTCTATCCTGTGCGTTGTCTACAGCTTTATTGCATCCTGTTGATACAGTTAAGGTAAAGTCTTGAGAAACAGATACATGTATGGATAGGCGATGTCTGTTTTGATCTCTCTTTTGCACTTTGATTGTTTGGAAATCCTACAGATGATGATTTCATGAATTAATGGTGATTGTTTGATCGCATGTTGGTAGGCACACTGCTTTCAAGTGTTTTCATCCTGTTTCTTCTGGTGTTAGGGTTCATCTACAATGAGTCATTTGTTTCTCGAGAAACTTGAATTATATAAATGATCATTTTATGCGTACTGCTTGCTTTCAACTCCTCCCTATCTAACTATTTAAATAGATTGATATACATTGCACATGCGTTCATTGCTCAGACAGTTTGAAACAAGTTGGCTACGTATTTTTAGAGTTGCGCTGATCCCAAATACTACATCAACTCTTCTGTAAATCGGGGGCCATCTTCAGTAACCTTTGAAGTAGTTGTGATCTGTTTGTTCAGTGGTAGGATAAGCTGAGTGATTTAGCTCTACTGGAAGTCTTGCAAACTGTTGATGGGACTTGATTCCTAATCACGGGTTTCGTTAACTGTATAAGGAACTGCTATTATAAAAAGTAGATATATTGAAGCTTAATTTTCAAAGTTGATTTTGAATTACTATTAGGTTTTTTATATTTCAAGAGTTACTGTAGGCATAAATTGGAAACAGGACAGGAGAAGAAGCCACGCTGGAAATATAATTAGTATTGCAGCCAATTTTGGCTGAACACTTTGTCGTGTATTTTCAGACTAAAACATACATTTGAGGCCTGCCAAACTCATCTGCAAACACCTTTGATAACTCCACATGGTTTAGGTTTCCTGAAATGCATCTCTAAACTCTTAATTCTTTTCTTAATATTGTGCCTTATTGTGGTTACCACTTTCAATTACATCATTATGGTACAAAATGTGGTTTCTTTTATGAGGTGATTGAAGCATCTTATGATCCTTCACAATGACTTTTGATGACTAAAAGAATATGATATGGGGAATCTTAAAGTTGGTGGTTGAATGAAGATTGTTCTTTGGTCAATATTGTGTGTATAGATCCTATGGCATGAAACTAATACTACACAAATGAGGCAAATAGGAGTTGTTCATAGATTTTACAGGTTGTCTGATTTCAGTGTTCTATGAGACCATCTAACTCTTCTCAACTGATTTGTCTGTCAGACACGAGTGCAAGCTTCAACCCTCACCTTCCCGGAGATTTTATCCAAGCTTCCTCAACTTGGAACACGTGGATTATATAGGGGTTCCATTCCTGCTATATTAGGGCAATTTTCAAGGTATAATTTGATTAGTGGGCCTCATTTACTTTATCGATAATTTCCCAGCAGGAATTTTAATTTAATTATTGGTGCAGTCATGGTCTCCGAACTGGAATTTTTGAAGCAAGCAAGCTTGTGTTGATAAATGTTGCACCAACACTTCCGGAATTACAGGTTAGGCCATGATGGTCCGTTCTGTGATTTGCTCTTTTACATCATTCCTTTAGCAATGTTAACGGCTAGTTTGCTCTTTTGTGACAGTCTAGCTAAATAAATACTTCCACTACATCTTTTTCGCCTATGGAATCAACATTGTAATTGCCCACAGCATTGTTATACTTATGCTAGTATTTCTCTTTTGGGGGAGCAAAATTTCACTTTATTCTAAGCTTGTTGATACTTCTTCTGATGTTGAACCCACTCTGTTCTAAGTTGGTGACTTCAGTTATATGTGGAAATTTTATGTAGAATTTTCCCTTTTCTTTTTAATTGTGGTTGGTACGAAAGGTTTATCATTTGGAGAATGCACTATTAAGATTTTCATTTACAATTTTAATTGGATTAAGTCTGCCCATTTCCTAGTAGATACTTATTGTCAGCATTGCGTTTAGGTTCAAACTGTGGCATCATTCTGTAGCACTTTTCTCGGAACAGCAGTAAGAATTCCATGCGAAGTATTGAAGCAAAGATTACAAGCTGGTCTATTTGAAAATGTGGGGGAAGCTATTCTTGGAACTTGGCAGCAAGATGGTCTACGGGGTTTTTTCCGTGGGACTGGTGCCACTCTCTGCCGGGAAGTTCCATTCTATGTTGCGGGCATGGGTCTTTATGCTGAGTCCAAGAAGGTAAGAAGTCACCGAACTCTTTTCTGGGTTGCTGATGTTCTCTTGGACCTCTTTGTTATTTTGTTCTCTTTCCTTTGGTTCTTAAAATAATAGAATTGTTCAAGTTTTGGTTTCTGACACATGTGCTTCATCAAAATGGCCTTGTCGGCATCGTTGATGTTTATTCTGCCTGGATTACTTGAAGTTGATTTGATGCTGCTACTGGTCAGAGTAAGAGTACTAGAGTAGGCTATGACCTTCATGGCTAAGCAATGGGTTAAGAGAGTTAATTAATGCTGGTGATTTGACCACAAAATTAGGTCGCAGATTCTTGTCATACTTGCCTAGAATGTTAGTTTGAGAAGGCAGGAATTTTGCTCAATTTTAAGGAGGGCCTGGATATTCTGCATGGCAATTTACAGAAGATTCAACTGATATAACATTTTAAACGAACATCTCATGACTCAGTTTCTGACTTTGGATGATCTCTCGAAGACCAAAACAAACCAATTATAAACCAACTTTCTTTGTTTCAATGTCTTGATTGAATAGAAAACAATAGGATGATCATAAAGCAATCAAGGACCAATTTTTGTCCTGTTTAATTACAGCTACCTGATTCCCACTTGATTTCTTTCAGGCAGCCCAGCAATTTCTGGGACGGGAGCTAGAACCTTGGGAAGCCATTTCTGTTGGGGCTTTATCTGGTGGACTGGCAGCTGTCTTGACAACACCATTCGATGTCATGAAGACGAGAATGATGACGGCTCCTCAGGGACACCAAGTAACATTGTCAATGGTAGCATTCTCTATTCTTCGTCGTGAAGGGCCTCTTGGACTATTCAAAGGAGCCGTTCCCCGTTTCTTCTGGATCGCTCCATTAGGTGCCATGAATTTTGCTGGCTACGAGCTTGCAAGGAAGGCAATGAACAAAAGTGAGGAAACCGGTGAGCCCCTCGTGCAGAAATAGATAGCCAGCTCTGTCCCTTTCTCCGAGGTGACAAATCGAGTACCACTTTTAGCACCCTTTGTTTTGTAATCTGAAATCTGCCCGCAGGGAGAAAAAAATTTTGAGCTGTTCTCCAGATACAGCATCTGATATACCCCATCTATTCGTCGACGATTCCTTCTCTCTTGGCTACTGTTTTGATATGTTTTTTCAGGTTTACTTGTTATGAAATGCTAGTCTCTTAACATGGATTCATTGTTAAAGTACATGCTTACTGGTTTTTTCTTGGAACTAACTAATTTGTGTTTTTGTATATCTTTTCATTAGCATATATCATTCTTTGACCTCAGATGCAATAAGAAAAGGCAGAAGACAGTATTTTGTGAATGTACTATGTGACTATTAGGACAGGAAATGAAGTTCTGAAGACACCTCTGATGATAGTTCTTTTTGAACTGTTTGATGATAAATACTTCGTTAGCATTTCCCATGAAAATGGTACGATGTAATGCATTTACACCCCTTGCTTACTGCCTTTTTACATAAACTATTCCTGCGTTTTCTAAAATTACAAAAATCATCCTAGGTAGGCTTCAAAATCACAAAATGCTCTTGTTGGTTTCGTTAAATTTTAATATAATTTTTTAAGAACAGAAATATCCTCATGCATGTTTCTGTAATTATTAAAAGGTAGAGGAGATGACAAACTAATGCATGTGGAGATGGGTAATATGATCTCATAGATTTTTTTATTACTTATATTAATTTTTTAATTTAAATTTAAATTATTTTATTACTTTTTTAATTAAATTTTTATATCAAAATTTTACTTTTTAATAATTAAAATATTAAATTATTCAATTAATATATTAATAAAATTAATTACTAAATTACGAGTATAAATTAAAAAACTATCAAACTTTTATATTTATTTGAAATTATTATACCCTCTATTTTTATTTATAATTAAATTTTATAAAATTTATATGTAATAATTTAAAATAATTTATGCAGTTTATATTATCATTTACTTATTAAATATATTTTAAATTATTAAATTATTTTTTTATAAATAATTATCCCCTTTTCCCATTGCTATCGTCATGCCCACCTTCAACTCCTGCCTATGTCCTCGCTGCCGCACCCCATTGTGGCCTATGGCCTTTCCCCATTTGTGTTCATCCTTCAGCCTCTTTTGTTATCATCGGCCATCAAAATATGTATGTATAAATGTATAAATATATATAAATAGAATATGTTCAATTATTGCATATTTATACATATATAATATAAATATATGTATAATTTATTAATTTTAATGAAATTTAATTAAAAATAAAAATAGAGAATAATTTTTTTAATTTAAAATAATTTACACAAGTGTGATAATTTTTTAATTTAAATTTATAACCTAGAAACTAATTGTTATTAATAATATTAATTGAATAATTTAAATTTCAATTATTAAAAAATATAATTTTATATAGAGATTCAATATAAAAAATTAATAAAATAATTTAAGTTTAAATTAAAATTGGTATCAATGATAAAAAAAATATAGCGGGCCATATTATTTATTCCCATAAATATTATTTTAACACCCCTTCTACCTTTAGGTAATTACAGAAACATCCTTGAGCGCATTTCTATTATTGAAAAATTAAATTAGTTTAATCGAGTCAACAGGGGTATTTTTTAATTTTAAAAGCTATCAGGGGTAATTTTCATAATTTTTAAAAAGGCGACGATCGTTTGTTTAAAAGGACAATAGATGAGGGGGTGCAATTGCAACTATTCCTTATAATTATAAGTGCCCTAAGGTTCATTATCCTCCCCCTCTGTTTAGGTCTATGCCTATGTCGGTCACCCTTTTGCTCTGGTCTTAGATAGGGCTTTTAGTTAAGCACTAGCAATACTATGTTGTCTAAGAGGATTTACCTTTCATTCCCCAACTAAGAGCATAAGGTTGCTTTGGTTTGTAGCGCAATCAAGCAAGTCGCATAGCGGTCAGCGATAGGGCAGGTGCTACTATCTATAAGGCTTGGTCCTTCCTTCTGTTGCGCTCCTCCTCTTCGTTGTTGAAAATTACAAATACTCTCTAAAATTAATGATTGTCTAACAAATACTCTATCATTCTATAATAGAGGTATTTACATATTTGTTAGACAGTTATTAAAACCAACGGGTATTTATAAATTTTCAAATAATAAGTGGATATTCTTAATTTTCAGAAAGCCCTTTATAGTTTATCCATCAGTGAATGAAGACCAATGTTCTGAAACCCAAACCGTTCATCGAACTGGAAACAAAGTGAGTTACGGTCATTCGTTCAACCTTTGGATCAACCATGGTCGAACCAATGACGTCATATTTATGTCGTAAATAATTATTAATATTTTAAAAATAACATTAGAAAATAAATTATTAATATACTTGACAACCTAGCCCCCCCCTTTCTTTTTAATTATACTCTATTTCTTTGATTAATAGTTCAGTAGGATATATAATATAATATTATATATATATATTTTTTTTACATATTCACGGTTAGAGGTACCCTGCCATAGAAATGCCCGTAGCCTCTACTCCACCTCTCTAATGACATCATTGGGTAATATAAAGGCTGAAGCCCAATATACATTGAGTGCTGTGAGTATAGATTTAATAATCTGCAGACGTCCAACATAGGACAAGGAGATGCTCTCCCAACCCTTAATACGTTGATCCAACTTGGTAAGGAGTGGCTTGCAAACAATAGTCACTTCGGAAGATATAAGAGGTAATCCCAAGTATTTTAACGATAAAAGTCCCTCGGGAAAGTGAAATACCTCTAGCAGTTGTTCCCTTATTCCTTGGCCACCACGCGAGAGGATCAGGTGACTCTTTTGAGGGCTGCCCCGAAACCCAAACATGTCTAAAAAATAATCAAGTTCCCGTTTGAGTAATTGAACCGATTCCACCTTAGCCCGAGATAACAATAGCAAGTTATCTGCAAATCCAAGCTGACCTAGGCGAAGAGGTTCACACTTCCAGTGAAATGCAAAATTCATGACCTACTCTATCAGTTGCTGCAATATAAGGTTCAAAATTTCCATAATCAAGACAAATAGATATGGTGACATTGGATCACCTTGCCAAAGGCCTTGACACCAACAAAGAACCCATTAGGTGTTCTGTTAATCCTAATGGAGAAAGACGGAGTTGTAACACATTCTTCAATCCAGCAGATGAATCTATGCGGAAAACCAAACAACTGGAGCGCAGCCAGAAGGAAATCCCAATCAACAATATCATAAGCCTTATGGATATCCACCTTTAGTGCACAACAAGGTGGGAGTCGCTGCTGGTTATATCCTGTAAATAATTTTTGAGCCAGAAGAATATTGTCGCTGATAGAATGACCTGAGACAAACGCCTGGGTTGGCTAATAATTTTATCCAAGATCGAACTTATACGTTACACTATGATCTTAGTAATAGCTTTGTAAAGAACATTGCAGCATGCAATAGGACAAAAATCAGCCACATGATTAGGGTTATGGACTTTAGGTATAAGTGCCAAGTATGTAGCATTTACCTACTTCAATAGCCGCCCAGTAGTGAAGAAGTCAATGAACCTGCGTGATTTGAGAACCCACAATAGGCCAAGCCGCTTTATAGAAGGCTGAGGTGTAACCATTAGGACCAGGGGCTTTATCCTCAGCAACATGAACTAAAGTCAATTTTACCTTAGCTGCCGTAACAGGACGTACCATCTCCTGAGCCTCCTCATCAGTGATAATATGGTGAGCCCAGGGGCGTAAATAACGAAGATCAAGGAACCACCTGCTCCTCTCACCTCCCAATAAATTACTATAGAAGGCAATGAACTCTTGGATTACTTCTCGAGGGTCATTGATCTGAAAAATCCGCCTTTTTGTGCGTCGCTATGCTATTTTTCAGAAGAACACCCTAGCACATTGGTCACCTCCTTTCATCCATTGCATCGTGGCCCGTTGTAGCATAACTTGCTCAAGCTTCACCGCTTTCACATAGAACAGCCTACAACAATGCTCAAGTTGTAAAAGTAAGGTGTTGTGCCGGTCAAGGCTTAATAGCCGTTGTGCCACTTCAAAAAATTCCTTGGCACTGTGGACATTCTGCGATGTGTTGGGTTTGTTCAAGGAAAATGTTTGAGAATTAAGAGAGAGTGAGAAGATGGAGATTTTGCAGATATGAAGAGATCTGCTGCGAAGAAGAGAAGTAGAGAACAGAGAGAAACAACGGTAGATGATGAAAAAATTAGGGATTTGGCATGTATTTATACTTGACTCTAACTCGTCCGTTCACTCAATCCAGTACTAGGTCAACTGGTTCAACGGTTGAACCACTGAGTTAGGCAGTTTTCGCTAAAAAAAGGCGACTTTTGAGCTCATTCAATTTTCAAGTTTTATCTGACCCATTTTGTGGCCCGAGTGGCAGTCTGGACTGTTCGACCGTCTGAACTGGGCTGAGTTTCAAAACATTTATGAGGACATACCTGTGTGACATGGAGATATTTATTGCTATTGCTTGGGAGTCATCTCAAATGGGCTTTTGTAACATATATATTTTTTTTAATGATTTTCTGAGTCAAATATTTTATAAGATGATTTTAGGATTGATAAAATGTTAAATTTTATTTTAGAACAAATTATTAAAATATTTAGATAAAATAAATATATAAAGCTTATATACATAATAGTATAGTGAAAATTAAAAGAATTTGTTAAGATTTGTAAAAACAAGTAAGTTAGATATTTCCAATTATTCATGGATATTGTACCGTGGTCATTTTTTAAATATTATACGTAATAAGCGTCCACACATTCTAGAAAATGTTTTAAAAAACGTATAAATTTATTCAAATACTTGTTTTAGTATCATATCATAAATCCTTTCTAGAATTTATACATCGATATATTATTTTTTTTAGTTGTTGTTGGAGTGCATTTTTGACATACAGATGCCAGCCAATACAGGATATCCTTGTATATCATCAAATTTCAAAATTACGCCTACTAAAAAATATTAAAACAAGATACATACATCCATAAATTATTTATTTATGTAATAACCAAATCTTAGAAAAATAATTAAATATCATAGTTAGAACCTAGCTGATGTTGTCTAGTGCGTTTGTCTAAAGCATATATTTATTTATATATATATATATCATTATAATATATTATTTAGTATTTAATTATGACACAATTAAATGTCAAATGGACCTTATCACAGTGGGGAAAGGGGAAAACATTCCACCCTCAAAGAATCCAACTATTGACCTCTTACCAGAAAACAACATATATATATATATATATATATATTCATATATAATCGATCGTAGAAAAAGTCATATTTTTGGTTCTATATGTTAAGACTTTTTGTAATTTAATCCCATTTATTACGATTTTTTTTATATTGCATTTCATAAATTAAAAATTTTTCCATCTTTTTTTTGTGTGCATTTTTCGTTCAATGAAAAACGCACGGACATGCACGTGAGACTACTGAGGGCTCCGTTAATTACTGGATTAAGAAAATTATCAATTTATGAAACACAATGTGAGAAAATCATAACAAATGGGACTAAACTGAAAACGGCCCTGACATATGAGACCAAGCATGCGATTTTCCCTCAATTATAATTATACATGAATTTTAGTTATCAACAATTAATATACACAATTATAAGTGCCGAATATATATGTTGATCAATAATTACTAATAAAGTAGATCAATATCCAATAATAAGATTCAAACTCATAATTTTTTGATAAAATATTTAATTTCGCCAACTAAATTAATCCTAATGATAAAAAATATTTGGAGTTAGGCAGGAGATTTTTGGTCTAAGTCTCAAATCTTTTCTTCTTAGTTTCCGCGTTGGTCTCAAAAGTCAACCACAAACCACTATCTCTAACCTCAATAGATAATGAGTTAATTTCATTTACACTCCCTTAAAAATAAAAAATTATATTTTTTATTAAAAAAATTAAAATTATATTTACATTTTCTTTAAAAAAAAATATTTTCACCTTACGCCTATCTATTAGGTTTTGAATGCAAAATGCTGATATTAGTAATAAAAGTTACATAGATTTTCAATTTTCATCCATATTGACCTAGTTAGACTACAATGAGTTTCCTTAAAAAAAAAAAAACCAAGCAGGTTTTTGCGTGAAAATTAATCTGGTTTGTCATCAACAACACATTCTAACGATGAGAGAAAAAATATACGATGTTCGGGTTCATGTTTTATACCTTATCTGTGTATTTTTTTATTTTTCAACTTTCTATATATATAATATATATATATATATTTATATACATATATAATATAAAAGATACATGATTTGACTATAAACAGTGATTTTTGTTTCCCAAATTCCAACATTAAACCTACACTATTTATTTTAAAATATTTTAAATTACCTCAAAATACAAATCCGAACATACTATCTATTTTCAACACATACTTATTTATCTCTATTTTTTTCTCTCTCTATCTCCAAAACTCAAAATACAAATCCAAACATTATGATAGATTTTTAAATATACCAAGATGTGAAAAAAAAAATGGTGAGAAATCAATAAAATGGTTTCGTCTTGATGGGTACTATGGAAAAATAAAGTACCCGAAAGTTGAAATTATGCACATAACGTGGTCCCATAAAGAAAATTTAAGTTATGGATTCAAATCCTACAAGACGTGTAGGTATTTATATCACGTTACGTAAATTTAATGTGATTTATTTTATAAATTTCATAAGTTATATATATTGATTTATCGGTTAAATTAATATATTAATATTCAGTTTCTCAATTTATTAAAATATTAATGTAACTATATAATTAATTTTTTTAAAAATTAAATAGAAAATATAAGCACACACTTTTGTAAATAATGTGTGTAGTGAAGAAGTAAGAAAGAGGGCAGAGAAAGTCAACACAAAAAGACTGCGTTGTTGGGTTAGTGGATGTTGTTTGACTGTTATCATTAGGTTGGAAATTAAACCATGCAACAATTTGAACAAACTCTGCGTGCAACTGTGTTTTTTGGATTCTCATACGCCTTGTAATTTTATCAGAATTTTATGATTTTGTCCTGAAAAGATGTATTTTTAAAAAGAAGAGATCTTGGGTCAATAAAATTTAACTTAATTAGCGAAATTGATGCCTCATGACGTTAGAAGTAATGGGTTTGAACTCCGTTTTATGCGTGGAATATTGTTTCTACTGAATAATATGTGTATTGTTTCTAGTGAATAGTAGGTGGTTTTTTTATCCTAATAGTATGCGCTGGTTTGGTTTAATGTATTTGATATTATTGATCATAGTATGACTGTTGTATTTGATTTGTTAGATATCTGACATAAATAATTGCAATCTATTTATTTCAATTAATAATAATTCATCGTCTTACCTCAAAAAAAAAATCATAAAACTTATAAACCATACAAACTCCTCGTCTTTACAACTTTCAGGACATCTCCGTACGTCAGATTCACTTTTAAATACATGTTATTGTTTTGTTTGTGTCTCACTGTGTGTATGTATATGTATATATAGAGAGAGAGAGAGAAGGAGAGGGAGCAGACTTTCCATTCAAAAAGTAGTCTTCTTGTTCTCACTGATTCCATCTTCAGAATAATATATATTTTCTTAAATTAATATATAATTACAAGGATGGAATAATTTATGGTGGGATTTGAAATTAAATTATAATTATATACCTAATCTTATAGAAAATAGTGCCTATTATTCCTTCTTGCCTTTTTCAGTTTATAAATATTTTACTTAGCTACGTACATTGCAAAGTGTGAGACTAAAGTAGTTGGGATTAAAATCAAAATTTTGAAAGATATGGGACTAAAAGAAAAATAATATATTTTATTGGATAAAAAATGTAACTAATTTTTTCCTTTTATATCACTACTACAAGGAGTTCAAAATATACCATACAAATTTTATTTAATTACACTAGATGAATTATAACATTTAACTACGGTTAATTGTCTGTATTATTAATAAATAGCCGTAACAAATAGTTATTGACCACAACTACGCAGCGGTTGTTGATCACAAATCGCATGGAAAATATTTTTTTTCATGACAAAAAAGCTAGTTTTTTACGTTGGTTTTATTTAACCGTAGTTAATAGTAGTCATTTGCCATGATTTTTAGCCATAACCGTTAATATTACAGCTAATAGTAATTTTTTTCTAGTGTTTACACTTTATATAAATGTCTTTATACATGTATACGTGTATAAATTAATCGCATATAAGATGCAATAGAATGTGAAATAGAAAATTTATTCCGGCCCACACTAGGCCAAAAAATTCATAATCTTTCTAATTCAAATGTTCACACTTATATATATAATAAACTCATTTTTTTTGCAATATCTTGGAATTTAATTATGTATAGTACTTATATAGGATACTTAAATTAAGTGAATTATTTAAAATTCTTCAAGAGTACAAAGTCAATGAGTTAGTGCAACATTAATAGATTAAAAATCCATTTCTAATATAAAAATGGTTTTTCAACTTCTAAAATGTACTATATATTTTTTATTTAATTCTTCTGACCCAACCAAGTCTTATCTCTGCTTGTAGAAAAGTTAGCATAAATTAATATAACAGACTAATCAATTTAAATTATAATTAAAATGATGGTTGGTTCTTGTATGCATGTAATATTTTTAATCATAAGGAGGTTGAGGTGTACATACATATTTTTTATTTAAAAGTTTCAGATTGAAATGTATATAAAGTCAAAATTTTCAGGTATATCATGATTTGCTTGATAATATATTTTTAATTAATTACTTGAATTCTTTTCAACTTTCGTTTGGCTTGCATTTAAGTTGTATATTTTTTTAAGTCACGCCTTGAGCCGGGGAGCCCGACGGACGTGAATTTTGTCTCTCAAAACCCATTAAATAGGACCATTAGGTCTTAAAATTTGGTGATGAACAACTCGTTAATAAGATATATATTTAATGGATGCATATTGATTTTTTGACCAAATCTTAATGGTACTCTTTTTTAAAAGTAAAAGAGGTGAACTATTATTTTTTAAGTATGTCAATTATAATTATTAATATCAAATATCTAACAATAATCGATAACTATAACAATCATGTACTAATTATCACATATTGTATGATTATATTTAATTAACAATTACTATTAAAGTAGAATGACAACTACTATTAAAGTATAATAACATCCCACACATTGGTGGAATTCGAATCCATGATCATATAGTCATGTGGCGTTAGCTTCGTCAATTGAGCTATGCCTCATTGGCCTTGTCACTCACAAAAAAGATACGGGATTTATAACAGCTATTTTCTGAAGGCCACAAGGCCATTTTGATACAGACGATTTTTGGCACAAATTTGTAATGGATAAATTATGCTGACACCATGTCAATAATAATATAAATTTCGCTAAGTTGTAAAGGCCAAAGCCTTTACATGGCCGTTACAACATGAATATATTACAAAAGCCATTACATCACAACGAACGTTACAATTTGTCACAGTTTCTGTAATTGCTTATTAATTTAGGGACGACCAACATTTCTTATAATGTCAGCTATTATAAACAATGTGCTACAAAGTTTTAAAATAGAAAGACCGTTACAAAACACGTTAATTATTTGAGATCATTATTATTTTTATATGATTTTTGGCACGGTTAGTTAATTTTGCAACGACCAATAAAAAAAATGAGGAGTTATTACAATAACCACGTGAAATACAGTGAGAAAAGCTATGTTTGTTTGGTCTTACAAAAATCGTGGGAAAATGGACTATTTTTTTTTTATCTAAGTGTATTACAAAAACCTTTCAAAATGCGGACATTATAATGATTACTTTTTGTAATGGCTATATTTCAACAGCTATATGTTTCGTTCCAAAGGCCGGTATAAAATATCTTATATATATTTGTGTTGCAAGTTATTTTTATTTCATTTTATTTGTTGTAGAATTACTTATTAACCACACACACTCTCAATATCTCTTGGATTTTCGTGTATATACACTTGATAACATACATTGCTTAATTTTTGGACCATCAACAGCTGATTTCTTGAGTTGGTTGACCAAGTAATAACTAATTTAAGCCGTTTGTATTAATTAAATTAATTATAGTTTAATTATTTTAGTTTTATAATTTTTTGGTCTTATATGTTATGTATTCTTAATTAGTGTAATGTAATATTTACAAATTTATAGATTAAATTATATAATTAGAAATACTTGTGAATATGCAGTGATATATATCATACTATGACAACTAAGGAGATGAATGTATCATAAGAACCTCTCAGGAAGGTAGGTCTTACACTGAAGTTTGAGGATGAGGTTAAACTTTCATAAAATAGGCCAAGTGTCAGCGTGGACATATGGATGGAGACAAAATTATGTGCCCTTGTCGAAAATGCAAAAACACAAAGTTCAAAACACCCAGCGATATAAGTTATCACTTGTGAATGCAAATGTTTATGCCAAAATATTATAATTGGATTTCTCATGACGAGGAGAGGGTGCATGATTACTTTGATGCTGTGGCTGCCCCTCCAGTGCCGAAGAAGCAAAACCTAGGTCCTCATGAGGAGGGTAATTGTTTAAACTAGGATGATGAACAATAGATAAATTGGGCGTAGAGGATGGTTTTTTATGCAGTCGGACCGAGTTATTTTCTTTTTCTCACGATGGTGTGCCTGATGATGGTACAAGATTCTGCCTTATTGATGCCGACCCTAGTTTATATTATTATGGGGTGGTCCCTATGATTATGTTTTAGGGTTGGCAGCCGTTTTTATAATGTAGTGCATGTTGTTTACCAGCCATTATGGAACGGTTGCACTTAATCTCAATTGACATCTGTTGCTGAGTTGGTGGATACTAAGGCAGACGACCATATTTCTGAGATCAAATGATCGAATATTAGTAGGCTGATAAAATATTGCCCCCAGTCACACCCTACCGAGAAATTACTACAATATGAAAAAGTTGATAAAGAATTTGGGTTTACCCATTGAGAAGATTGATGCGTGTAAGAATGACTGTATGTTGTACTGGAAGAACGACGTCGATTTGGAATATTGCAAGTTTTGTGGAGACGCTATGTACAAACCGGCCCAAGAGCGAGAACCCCACCAGAAGAAGTCCTCGTATGCGATCATTAGGTACCTGCCGCTTACTCCCCATCTGCAGACGTTGTATACTTTGAGAGCAACTGTGAAGCACATGACGTGGCATGCCACACATTAGACGGAGTAGGCTCCATGTGTCATCCTTCCGATACAGAGACATGGAAGCATTTTGATCAGGTGTATCCCTATTTTGCTAAAGAGCACGGAATGTTCGGCTGCGCTTTTGTAATGTTTATAATTTTTTTCATATTTTCTATAATTTTTTCATAAATTTATGTAATTTTAAAAAATTCTAATAAATTACTGTAATTTTAAAAATATTTAATCATTTTCTATAAGTTTTAATTTTTTTTCGTAATCTTCTGTTTTTTTTTTAAATTTCTGTAATTTTTATAAATTATTTTCATACTTTTTGTAATTTTTTCATATATTTCTGTATTTTAAAAAATTCTAATAAATTTCTGTAATTTTAAAAAAATTTAATCATTTTCTGTAATTTTTAATTTTTTTTCGTAATTTTATGTTTTTTTTTAAAAATTTTCTGTAAATTTTCAGTGATTATAAAAAAAAAATTCGTAAAGAAAAATTATGTTATGTAATTTCTACAACTATAAATTTCTGTAATTTCTACAATTATAAATTTATGTAGTTTCTGAAACTACATTAGAAAAATGGACCTTCATGTAATTAGGAAAAATTACCTTCATGTAATTTTAGGTAAAATTTAGACCTTAATGCAATTTTTAGGAAAAAGTTGGACCTGAATGCAATTTTTAGGAAAATTATGCATTTTAAGAAAAAATGGACCTTAATGTAATTTTAGACAATATTTGGACATTTATGCTATTTTTAGAAAAAAAAATGGACCTTACTATATTTTAGATAAAATTTGACCTTAATGCAATTTTTAAGAAAAATTATGCATTTTAGGAAAAAGATTGGACTTTAAAGTAATTTTAGACAAAATTTGGACCTTCATGCAATATTTAGCAAAATTTAAATGATTTTTAAAAAGAAGGCACAACTCGAACGCCCCCATCAAACAGATGGAGGTGTTCGAGAAGTGGTACAAAAAGGAGGCAGTCCAAGTGCAATAGAGGTCACGGTAAGTATAAAAAATAATTTAACTTTTGAATTTAAAATTAGTATTTTTAAAATCTAATCATTTAATCTGTTCGTAGGAACTATTCCTAAGGATGATGGATGAATGCTAGAACCAACAAAACAGTGATCAAGACCTCATTGTCCTCTCAAGGCTAGGTGGCCTCCAATAAGCAACAGGTGTGGCAGATTTGAATTATATTTATATATATTTTAAACTCAGTATTCGGTTAGGTTCGGTTAATTTGCATAAAAAATTCAAACCGAATTGAATAATCGAAATCTAAAAAACTAACCAAAATCAAATCGAATTTTTGATTTAGTCGGTTTTTGTTCGGTTAATCGAAAATTGCACACTCTTACTAGATCGATTGATAAATAATAATCAATTGAATTGAGTACATAAACCTATGGGTCCAAATTGAGTACATAAACCTATGGGTATTGATGAGTAGAAATCCTATCCAAACCCAATTTATATTTTTTTATGGGTCTGGGTCTAAAAATATTGAATGGATCCGGCTTGGTTATCTGAATTAAGTTATGGGTTTGGGTAGGATCTTACCCTACCCATTGACACCCTTAAATCTTGCATTTTGGATAATTATACATACAACTATTAGAAAGGTCAATATCATTGGGGTGTTGGAGTAATTTGTATAAATAAATTATAAATCAGAGTGTGTAAAAATAATTATCCGATAACTAAAAAAAATAACAAAGGAGTTTGAGTAGTGGGAGTGTGGGGGGATTCACATGGTTTGCCGACATGCACATATATACATATTATAAGGTTTAGACTCATCACAAAACACTGCTACTTTTTGAAGATTGAAAGGTGTTAAAAGTTAGAATTTAGTTAAGTACGTCAAAGTGATGAAATATTCGAAGGTTGTAAGATTATGAATTCAACACTGTCTGCATGTAAAAGATCTCATCTCTTTGTGTTTTGACATATATATAAAAGTCATGTGGATAGAAGAAGGGGTTGGGATTGGATTCAATTGCCCACCAACATTAATGTCACATTTTTAACAGACAAAGAGATCATCTGAACATCCCACCATCATCAAAAAGCAGTTTGAATTTCTCTTCTTCTTAATTCTTTATTCTAAATTATGTTTCATTTTTTCAGATGATATAATTTACTTTTTTGTGATATGAGAAATAAGTAAAAAAACTCCTGTAAAAAATAAAATAGTAAATTACCCCCTGTGTTTTAGAAAATGAAGCAAATTATCCCCTATCTAAAGTCTAAACCATTGATCCGGGGTAGTTTGTTTCATTTTTTGAAATACAAGGGATTAATTTGCTAAAACTCTTATTTCACAAGGACTATTTGTCCATTTCACATATCAAGAGGGGTAAATCACATTTATTTTTTGATTAATTATATAACAAGTACAATACACTTGCAATGTAATTGGTGTATAATTCAGAAAAAATGATCAATTACATGGCAGGTGTATCACACTAATTGCTCTGTAATTGATTTAAATCAGTCAAACCTGATTTGGGTAAGAATTTTCCTTGAAAGAAATAATCGAAAAGTAATGAAATATAACGTGGAACAAATGATATGAAGTGCTACCTTAAACGTGAAGATGTCAATGTATATAAGAAATACAACTTTTTGTTATGATTAATCAATATGGTCAAAAAGTAAAAAATAATAACAAATACTAATTCACCACGACTACATAATAATAATTAATTATTTTTGTAAGCAAGATCAAAATATTAGTCCTAATTAAAAAATCATGATAAGTATTCTGACATAGCTAAAATTATAAAACAATATTGATTAACTGTGATTGAACCTTTACTTTTTGATTTATTTTATTTAACCACGATAAATAATAATTCATTTAATCACCATGCTTTTTAAGCTATCGTTATTTATAACGTGGGAAATAATTCGCTCTTTTAGCAATGAGTCCTGCAAAATTATTATGCTGGTCGGATTTAAAATATTTTTCTTAATATCAATTAGTTAACAAGTCAAATATATATATATATTGGGTGAATAGCAATTTACCTTTTCTGTGATATTAAAAATGAGCACATTACTCCCTTATGAAAAAAATATAGTAATTTCCCTCCTGTATTATCTGAAATGAAACAATTTACCTCCTTATACAGGGAGGTAAATTGCTTCATTTTAAAAATCACAGAGGGATAAATTATTGTATATTAAAAAATATAGGGAGGTAAATCGCTATTTATTTTTTTCATAAGGAGCTCATTTTCGATATCACAAGGAAGTTACTTGCATTTTTTCCTATATATATTTGACTTAGAGAAAAATAAATTAATTAGTTCTCATACATACTCCACAAGAACTTTCCAAAGGTAAATTAATACTTATGTCTCTTGCAATAAATGATAAATGACAAATGTTACAAACATGTGAAAAATAGATGCTAATAATTAGGACATTTTTATTACATGAGAGTGTGCATGCGTAGGAATGCTTCTTTTCGGACAAACATATATATGTATGTATGTTTGTTCTGATTTGATCTTCTGAATCAGGACAAAAATGTTGGACAATTATGCATAATTTTCAGTTCATCTGTATATGAATTATTTCCCTTTCTTTGATCTATATTTTCCCACCTACCTAATCATGATTTAAGTACCGTCCATGGTTAATATTATTAAGATTTAATTGTATTTTTAGTCCTATAATTATATATAGTTTTTTTTTAAATTTTAATTCTATGATTTGTTAGGGTTGTAAATTAATTCTTCACAGTTTTTAATTTTGCTATCTCATAACAAGTTTGTCCAAAATATTCAAAAGTTAGCTGGAAAATATATATTGTGTGCGCTGGTTAAAAATTGAAAAAAATACATCTTATTGGTTGAATTATGATGATGTGGCAAGTGGTGGCTGATGTGAAAAAATTGTGATGTGGCATAAGTTGCCACGTCATACCTATTTGCCGCATCATCAAATATCGACCAATAACATGTGTTTTCTCAATGTTCAACTGACACATGCAAATTTCTGGTCAACTTTGAAAACTTCAACACAATTTGTCCTGAAATCACTAAATAAGAAAATGGACTATCTTACAACTCTAACAAAATTACAGAAATTAAGTGCCAAATAACTGTAATTACGGGACTAAAATTACCACTAAACGTATTATTAATTAGGACGAAAACATTGGAATTATTTCACTTAAAATAACTGATTCAATCAATATTATTCAAAGCGATTAATCATGATACACAAAGAAGTAAATATAAAATAAACATCAGCCCAAACACCTGGTCAAAAATCAAAGTTTGATAAGGAAATAATTATACGAAACAAGAATTAATTGTCTTGAAATGACAGCATTAGGTCACCCAAAAGATGCAAAATGCAAGAATTCCTAGTCCCGAATGACCCTTTTTCCTCCCTCTTCTTTTAACCTCTCTTTTCCTTTGGAAAAGTAGGAGGGAGAGGTCCAAATCTCCCCTTGTCTATGTCTAATACACAAACCTCAACACATCAAATCTTCCTCTTAATTTAGTACATCATGAGTACAAAAACCATTATTTCTTGGTAAGATTCTTTCTTCTAAGTATATATATATGTCAATTCTTGACAACCTTAACTGGATCAAACATCATGTCCAGAGGGGCTCCCAAGCCACTCCAAGAATACTTTCATCGAAAAAAAACGTCGTGTTCTCATGAACTGAAGGTAGTGTTTGCGGCTGGCGATCAGTTTCTGCGGCCACTTGCTTGCCAATCAACTCAAACAAATTGGCGTTCTGGCATTGCATGTTCAGGATCTCAGCTTGAGCCTTGGCCAGTTCAGCTTGGAGCTCACTGATCTGGTATTGAAGCTGGCAAATCGCACCGGCACAGCCGTAGACCGGATCCCTCAGCCTAGCGTTGGCTTCATACACCATGCTGTTCACAGCATCTGCTCTTTGAGCCTCAGGAAGTTCCTGAAAAACAAATATATATTTATATTGGAAACTTGAATAATCTAATTATTTCTATATATATGCAATGTGATCAGCTAGATGATCGATCGATCTTTTAAGTTTTGACAAGTAAATTGTGAGAAAATATTTAGATTATATATAAACCAAAATCATGATCGCTCAAGATTATGGTGTAAATCATGTATGGAAACAATTTTTTTTTTTTGGGAATTTTTAGAGGATGATGAGATAGATAATTTGACTTGTACAAAAGGTTATTTTAAAAATTTTAAAAGAATTTGAACAATTATTTCATGAATACATATACATATATATATATATACACACACGTGTGTTCTTTGTTCATACCTTATATTTTTTCTTCGTGATATTATAAAATTTAATTGTATTTTTAGTTTTATAACTTGTTAGAGTCGTAATATGGTCCGTAATTCACCTTTTTTAATATTGTCATTTTAAGGACAAAATTGGCCGGGAATTTCACAGCATCTGAAAAGTGATATTATAATTATTGTAGCCAATTTTATTCTAACGTCACGAAATTCAAAAGGGTGAAGAATTATTTTACAGCCCGACTAAAGTGTCAAATAAATATAATTATAGGACCAAAAGTATATTAATTAAGCCTATTGTGTATATTTGTCTCTTTCTTAAAAAAAGATAGAGTTGAATTAGAGTTTGAACATCAAATTTGGGTCATTTTAATTAGGTGCCCTACTCTTATTGACCTTTAGACATGTCCCTTTCCAATTTGAAGAGTGATCAATTAATCTTCATATACACAATACAATACATATATAAATACAAGAAACTTTTATTATTATTATTATTATAATAATAATAATAATAAGAGTAGGAAAATATTGAGGTCAAACTAAAATATGTTGAAAATAAACCATATTCGAAATTTCCATCTCTTTATTGGTAGCTACAATGATAAAACAAAGACTTGCTTAGTGGATCATGAAAGATCTTCCACTTCATATATATATAGAAATAATATAAAGTTTATTTTACTTTCTTTTATTCCCTCATTTATTCCATATCTCTATGTTATATGACTTGACATAAAGATTCAAATGAAATAAAAATAAAAATAAAACTTTTGATTTTACACTTAAAAATAATGATTCAAAAATTAATAACATCACATCATTACTTTACCTTAAAATTCATTGTAAGAAATAAAATTTTTGAGCCCTTTTGAAATGTTTTATGATTAAATTAAAATCATCGGAAATTAATTCAATATATAAACGCGTATATTGATGACATCACCATATAAATATACTGCAGTTCACTAGCAGCATAGATAAAGCCTTTTTTGACCCTTAAATAGAAAAAAAATAAAGTGAAGAAATTGTAACACAGATGCTACTGGTATGTTTGGATTTGTATTTTGAGGTAATTTAAAATATTTTAAAATAAGTAGTATAAGTTTAATTTTGTGATTTAAGAAATAAAAAACACTATTTATTATCAAATAATGTCTCTTTTATATTATATATAAATATAAGTGTATATATATTATATATAAAAAATTAAAAAATAAGAAAACACACCGATAAAGCGTAAAAAACATAGAAAAACAAATATTGGGTAAAGATCCTTAAGTACGTTTTATACATTGTTGGTGCATTAGGTCAAAGGGATAAGGGGCAAGAAATTTGATAATGTTATTATTACCTGCAACAACTTGATAATGTTGCTTGCTCCGAAAACCCGGTGGGCGATGGTGAATTTGAGTGGTTCTGTGGGCGGAAAGTAAGGGGCCAAGACGCATTTCTCGGCGCAGCGGCGGCGGAGGATCTTGCAGGCGGCGCATGGGCTGAGAATCACCGGTGGAGAGGAGGGTGGTGAAGATGATGAGGTGGGAGACACGGCGGAGGGAGAAGGTTCCGCCGTGGCGATAGCGGTGGTGTTTTCGCTGTATTCCATTGGGGTGGGGTGGGTTGGGTTCTTGGTTATGTGGTGGTGTGCTTACACTGCGGGGCAGAGTAGCTGGTATTTATAGACGAAGGAAAAATCCCGCCAGGGGGTGGGGGGGGGGGGGGTGGGGGGGGGGGGTGGGAGGGGGAGGGTTGGTTGTTGCTACTATGAGTTGTGTTTATGAGTCTATCATGTTACACGGGAAATGAGGGGTAAGGAGAATCTCATCATGTCAAGCTTACGTCATTGATCACTTGGATGACGCACCAGTGTGAATTCAGAGTTTTTAGATTTTTATTATTATAATGACAAGACATCTCCTATTATATGTGCATGTATGCATGTCATGTGAATTGGGATTCACATTTATGTTTCAAAAATGAAATTCACACCTATTTATTTATTCTAAAAAAAGATTATATATATATAATATAGAATATAAAATAATTTAGGGTGAATAGTAATTTATCCCTATGATATCGAAAATGAGCATATTATCCCATATGAAAAAAAATATAGCAATTTACCCCTTTATATTTTTTAAAATGAAGCAATTCACTTCCTTATATAGGGAGGTAATTACTTCATTTTGAAAAACCTAGAGAGGTAAATTGTTGTATTTTAAAAAATACAGGGAGATAAATTGCTATTTATTTTTTCATTGGGAGTAATTTGCTCATTTGCAATATCACAAGAGGGTTGCCTGTATTTTTCCCAAATAATTTATAATAGATAGTATAAAATATTTGACGACGATAGGATTTTACGTGCCACGATATAGATTTTAATTTGAATTAGTTCAAAATATTAATTAGAAAGCTAATCACATTTATCGTGAAATAGTATACAACAAAAGTAATGTTTCACATGGCATAATTAATTCAATTTAGAGAAAAAAAAAATTAACTTGACGAGCAACCACTCATCCGCACTAAAATAATTGAATACATTTTCATCTCATTTTATATGTATAAATTTAAGTCAAAATTTTTAACTCCATACTCAATATTTGGAGTCGAGCAACATCATAAACGTCGAAGGACCAACTGAGTATATTAAGATTTAGGGATCAACACATGGATTTGCACTCCAAGCTTAGGTCAGTAATGATTTTTTAGAAGAATTTAGCAAGAACTTATATGGAGAAGGTGCGGAGTGCTATTAAAATGAGATAATATGATAGGTAAGTGAACTAAGTAAGCTGAAATAAGTATACTCAAACATTTAGAGGGAAGTTAGCTATTTGTCCGAACCGAACTTAGCCTTGTCCCAAAATTTCAGTTGATATGTTTATTTCTTGCTAATGTGTCATTTGTCCGACGTGTCATTCTAAAATAGAAAGTAATATTGACGTGTTAATTAAGTTGGTTGGGCTATCAGCGGACTGAAAGTGGGCTTGAAATCACTTAGTTTCATCAGCAGATTTTAATTGAACCGAGAGATGATATTTTGTTTTCTTGAATTTCGTGCCCGTTCATCTATCGATTTTACCTTAATTGAGCTTGGAATTTTTAGTGATGAAATGAGTTGGATGACTCCATTATGTTATGGAAAATTGATACCTATGATGAGACATATTATTATAGGGAGAAATGTAAGCAACTTTCTTGTGATATTGTAAATGAGCAAATTATCCCCGTATGAAAAAATAAATAGCGATTTACTTCCCTGTATTTTTTAAAATACAACAATTTATCCCCCTATGATTTTTAAAATGGAGCAATTTACCTTTCTATATAAGGAGGTAAATTGTTTCATTTTAAAAAGTACAAGGGGATAAATTGCTATTTTTTTATAGGGGGTTAATGTGCTCATTTTTAATATCACAGAGGGATAAATTGGTACTCACCCTATTATTATCACTTGCAATTAGGGTTCGGTAGATCAAGGCTAAAATTTACACCTACGCAAGGCCAGGTTTGAGGATTGAGGCTCTAGCTAAACAGATAGGGGCAGGTTCGAATTTTAACTTTATGAACTCAATCGAGTTAGGATAAATCTAAAATCATATTATTATTTAAAAATTTTAATTCCTATTCGATAGATATATTTGCAAAAATAAATTTACATCTTAAATATAATAATACTTGATGGATACTTATAAATAATCGACCTATTTTTCTTCAAAAAAATATTAGTTACTAAAAAGAAAAAAATAATAAGATTTTAGCTGTCGAGTCCAACCACATGTTAAAGTGGAACAGGGTTTGACTGCTAGTGTGGACTGGGATACAGGTAAAGTCAGACACGATAAAATTTGTGTTTTTTTTATTTTTATTCTCTAAATTTTTTGCATTCACCCACATAATACACGCACATACATTCAAGATTCGAATACGAGACTTTCGACAGAAAACTTGTGTATCCGAACTATTGAACTGTCCTTGGGATGAAATTTATGTTTTGTAAATAATAAGCCTTTTGGATCTTGACTTCGACCATCTCTGCATATTACTCAATAGTTCAATAAATTAAAATTAATAGTCTCACATAATTATTTAAAAATTAAAAAAAAAAATTCTAAATTGAAGACAGACTCAAACTCAACAGATTGATTGACATTCGGATCTGATCACCCCATAAAAAAAATGAAAAGTGAAAAGGAGATCCATCGTATCTGATAATGTAAAAGGCAAAGGGATTATTTTAGATTATTTAAATAAGTAAAGAAAGGGCCTAAAAAATCAAGATTCAATTGACTTAAAATTAGTCTTTTTCCTAATAATAATAATGATAATAATTAATAGAATTTAGGCATATAATAGAAATTGTTTGATTGACTGATTTGCCATATTTCTAGATTGTTGGAATTAAATTGTCAATCGATATAAAGCAAAACCAGGCCAGACATTGGACAGTCGGAAACGTGGACCAGTTGATGTCTATCCCCCAAAAAGGTTAACATATTCCTATTATTATTTTTTTCTAATGCAACTAACTAACTTTTCTTCCTTTGAATTAAAAAATTGAGTTCAATGCGATTAACGTTTTTATGATATTGTAAATAAATAAATTATTTTATTTTTAAACAAAAATAATTTATTTTCTTGTATTTTTTAAAATGAAGTAATTTAACGTCCTATCAGGGATGTAAATTGCTTAATATTAAAAAATATAAGGAGGTAAATTGCTGCATTTTAAAAAATACATGGGAATAAATTGTTAATTCTTTTTTTTTTTCTTTATATTGGAGTAATTTGCACGTTTACAATATCACATATGGCTAAACTGAATTTTCTCTTAAAAAAATTATTTAAAATCTTACTAAGCCCGTTGTCTGTTAACTCTTCGATTATTCTAAATATTTGTTATGTTTTTTTTTTACTTTGAATCATAGTAATTATTCGTCACCAAAAGTAATTTTTCTTTTATACAAACTAACAATTACTTGTATAGAAATTGCACTTTCATTTAACATTAGAGGCTAAATTACAATTTTTTTTAAGATTTTATATAATTACAAATATTCTTTTGTTGCTGGAGATACGATCAATACTTTTTTATTTTAACGGGCGTCTAACAACTAATCCAATCTGTTAATTTTTATTAAATTTTTATTTATTTTTGTGGTGAAGTGATCAAAATGTCCTCATACTATTATAATTTGTCTCACTTAATTTCTTATAATATTAGTTCATTGATCGAGTCCACGTAATTTTTCATTTTATTGATATAGATGTCCGTAATTATATAATCATCCTTTTTGTCAACATAAAAGAAAATAAAACTGTGTATGTAAAATGGTTTTATATATAGAATAAATGGTAAGAGAAATTTATTTTTCTACTATTATTATTATTATAATTATTATATATATGTGTGTGTGTGTGTGTGTGGATGTAGCTTTCAATTGACTTCAATATTTCCAATAAACATTGGAATGTCTCCAAAACAAAGGAATATTTCACTCTCATTTTGCGTCTTTATGGGACTAATAAAACATTGGAAAAAAGAAGTAAGTGAATTTCATTTCCTATATAGAACATTTTACTTTACACATTCTTATTATAATGTCAATTAGTGGTTAACTAATTTCTATCCTATTTATAATAAAAAATAGAAGTTTTAATTACGTGCAGTTTTTGCATATGATGGGGTTAATATTAAATGATTATTTTTTTAATTATCAATTTAAATTTTTAGATGGAATGATAATTTAATATCTAAGTACATAAAATTACCTTATAAGCCAATAAAATAAAATATTTAAGATTTTATGAATTACAAAAAGAAAGTTATAAAGACTTTATATAAAGCAATTGTATTTTAATTTATACTATTATAAAAGAAAATCTGTAGCTATAATGATTCTTAAATACCAAATTCACTATTTAATTCATTCATCCCTTAAATTTTTTATGCCACTATTTGAATGCTTGTTTAAGTTCATATAGAGACTTAACAAGTTTATAAACTTTATGCTCGTTGCCATGAGCTACAAACCCCTCAGGTTGATCCATATAAATCTCTTCCTCAAGTTCACCATATAAGAAGGTTGTTTTCACATCCATCTGATGAATGGGGAGATTATACACCGAAGCAAGTGCTATAAGCACCTAGATTGTAGTCAATAGAGCTACCGGAGAATAGGTACCGAGATAGTCTATTCCCTCATTTTGTTTAAACCTTTAGCCACCAATCTGGCGTTTAACTTATCTATGGTCCCATTAGGTTTAGTTTCTTCTTAAAGATCCACTTACACCTAATAGTAGTACAACTAGGAGGGAGATCGACTAACACCCACGTTCCATTGGAAACAATAGAGTCCATCTTACATTTGACAACTTCTTTCCACTGCTTGGCTTCTAAAGAAGCCTTAGCATCTTTGAAAGTAATAGGATCATCCTCGATATAATAAGTAACAAAGTCACTTCCAAAATCCTTGACAACCCTAGCTCTCTTACTCCGTCTAGGTTCATCTGACTCCTCATGAGTCTGATTAGTACTACTAGGACTAACCCCCACATTTGACATCTTTTCCACATGTTCAGGAATAGATGTGGAGACAAGTGAATCATCAAGCGAAACATTTGAAGGTATTCCTGTTTTCAAAGGAAATACATCTTCTAGAAATATATCATCACGAAATTCGACTATTGTGTTGACCTCAATGCCTGAAATTTCTGATTTAATAACCAGAAACTTTAGGGAATAACTTGTCTCCATATAGCCCAAGAACACAACATCAATAGTCTTAGGATCCAATTTCTTTCGTTTGTGTTCTAGGATTAGCAGTTTTGCTAGGCACCCACACACTCGAAAGTATTTGAAGTTTGGTTTCCTACCTTTTCACAACTCAAAAGGAGTATTCGTATTGTATTTTAGAGGGACTCTATTCAGAATGTGGCAAGCCGTATTCAAAGTCTCCCCCCACAAATATTTTGGTGACCCGGAGGTTAGTAGGAGACTGTTAATCATGTTTTTGAAAGTTCTATTCTTTTGTTCAGCCATTCCATTAGATGAAGGGGAATATGGAGTAGTCTCTTCATGAACAATGCCAAAAGTTTGACAATATTTATTGAATTTACTTGATTCATACTCTCCTCCTCTATCAGATTTTAGTCTTTTAAATTTCTTACCAGTTTGGGTTTCTGCTTCATTTTTAAATAAATAAATGTATCTAAGGCTTCATCCTTATTTTTCATAAGAAACATATAACAATATCTACTGCAATCATCTATAAAGGTGATAAAATATCGTTTGTGGTCCTCGGTCAAAACTCCATGAAACTCACAAATATTAGTGTGAACTAAATCAAGTATTTCTGAATCCCTTTCAACTGATTGATAGGGTTTCCTAACTTGTTTAGCTTCTATACAAACTTGACATTTGTGATTTCGTTCAATATTTTAACTAGGAATTAAATTCAATTTCATCATTCGTTTTATTGAATTAAAATTTAAATGACCCAACCTACTATGCCACAGAGTAGAAGGTTCCACATTTAATATAAGAGAATCATAAACATCAATTTTATTATTTTCAACTCGAACTTTGAACAAGTCATTGTCTAAATAGCCTTTACAGAAAAAATAACAAATTATTGAATTACAACTTTATTAAATTTAAGAGCTAATTCATATCCTTCTCTAACTATTATAGAACTACTAATGATGTTTCTTCTAACAGTGGGTACATGATGAACTGTTTTTAACGACAGAATGCGCCCTGAAGGAAATTTCAAGTCACAAAGAGAGATTTATCAGTACAAACGTGCACAATTTGCTCCAGTGTCAATCAACCAATCATACTGTTTGTAAATAGCCAGGAGTTCGGGTTGTACAGATACATACCCGCCAGTTGCTCCTGAGGTACTAGCACTGTTAGAACCTCCCACAACCATGTTGACAGCTGCCTGCCCAGTCTTGGCTTTTTTATTAAGACAAAACTTGACCCAGTGTCCAACCTGCCCACAGTTCCAGCATGGTTTGTTTGCTTTTGATTTCTTATTTTTGGAGGCATTGCCTTTATTGATGGTTTTCGAGTTCGAGTTACTCTTGTTCACTTTTTGTTTCTCCACTATAAGATTGGCCTTAGGTTGCAAAACATGTGTCTTTTTTTTTTTTTTTCAAACAAACAAAAAAAAAAGATCATATATGGCAAAGTACAAATTTTTCAAAATTGAGATGATAAGTTGATACAAAAAAAATTTTGACGGTAAAGTGTAAAAACAAACATAGTTTAAATGATAAAATATAATTTATCCTAAAAAAGGAATTACATAAAACCCCTATTACAAAATTTAAGAATTTATTTTATCCAAATGGTTTTATAATATTTTTTTGTACAATAAAAGTATATTTTTAAACTAAAATATAGTATCTGAATTATCTATAAACTTTAAAAATATCTTGTAAAGTTATAAACAAATAACGAATAAAATATCTTTTATAGGTAAAAATTATTGACAAACAATTCATCATGCATAATTATTTTATTATATTGGAATGAGAATGTTGTGAAAAGACACATAAAAATTAATTGCCAACCCTCATCAATTAATAATGCTTAATTAATTAATTAATTAATAAATGGACTAAAAAAGAATAACACGTGGCGGAGTTTGCCGTCCGTTGCCGGTTCTCCGGTGCCGACTTTTCATCGCTGAAAGCAACGGGTGGTGCAGGCACGAATGAGACAAAGCGCGTTTTAGAAACTAACAATTATTACGTGTCATTGGATGATAAGGTAGTTACGGAGCCGCTGGGGCTCGTGCCTAGCAAGAATGCGACTCTCTGTTTGAAGTCTCCATAACATTGAAATTGCTCTTTGTTTGTCTCCTTTTTTTCCTCCTAAAATGATTACTTTTTTCTTTACTTAAATTTTCAATTTGCATTGAAAAAATTGGTCAATTGTGGTTGGGATGGAGTTTGGAAATTTGTTGGATAAGTGGGCTTCCTTTTCTTCTTTGCCCTCCATATTTATTTATTTATTATTAATTTTTTTTTCAAATCAAATATTTATTTATATTATTGGAAACTGATACTGCAAGCCCCCATTTTATTATTATTATTACGGGAAAAATACAAGCAACCCCCTTGTGATATCGCAAATGAACAAATTATCCCCTTATGAAAAAATAAATAATGATTTACCTCCCTTTATTTTTTAAAATACGACAAATTTATTCCCCTATGATTTTTAAAATGAAGCAATTTACCTCCATGTATAAGAAGGTAAATAAATTGCTTCATTTTAAAAAGTATAGGGAAGTAAATTACTATATTTTTTTCATAGGAGGATAATGTGCTCATTTTCAATATCACAGGGAGTAAATTGCTATTCACCCTTATTATTACCAGATTTATTTCCGATGGTGGCCCATAGTCTTTTGATTTAGGGCTTGGAAAATTGTTAAAAAAGAATTAATGTACATCACGTATATATATATATATATATATATATATTAAATATATATCTCGGCATACAAGATTAGACAATTTGGATTGCCTCTCGAGGCCTAAGTAAGAAACCACACATGGAGAAAAAGTGAGTTTATCTTGACTAAATATAGTTAAAATTCACTTTCAATCTCATTGGATTCCATAATATTTGGAATTATTAGACATCTTGATTAGGGTAGAAAGTATGTTTTTTATTTGAAATTGTTATATTGTGGATTATGTCATAATAATTACACACTTTTTGCTTTATGTATTACATTTTGCCCCCTTACAAGTACAAAACTGTTGTTAGATTATCTCTGTCAACAAATTATACAAATTAATAAATAATGGAAAGAATTGAAAATTTATATAAATTTTTGGAGAGAATTGCACTTTTAGTCCTCAAACTATACAACTAGTTCACTTTTGGTATTTGCACAAGCAAGAATGCTTTCATTTTTGCCTCTGCAATGCCTAAAAAGAGCAAAAATGAGTATTTTCTTCCTAAAAATCTTGTAGAGCACCACTTTTCAAGTGAAAAACACTAGTTATTTTTCCCCCCAAGTAGCCTCACATCACATGTTTGACACGTGCATGAGGGCTTCCGTTATATTTGATTGAAAGATGATGGAAAGGACTGATTCCGTAAAAAAAATGCACGTGTCATCTTTCAGTGTATGTGAGGCTATACAACTAGCACCCTTGACCGTTTAAGGACTAAAAGTGAATTACTAGTACAACTTGAGGATTGAAATCTAACTCTCCCTAATTTTTGTTTTATGCCAGTATTTTTCATCCAAATTCTAACGAAAGGGTTACATTTATAAATAGAGAATTTTTAAAAAGATTGAATGCAAGTAGTGTAATTTTCAAAGTTTTTTTGAGGGAGGGTGTGATTTTATATTGGGAAAAGTATTATTTCAGTCCGCTAAGTATGCCTAATTTTAATTTTAGTCTGATAACTATGTCCATTTTTGTTTAGATCCAGTAGCTTACTTTTAGTCATCTGGCAGATTTTCAGACAATTTTACCCCTATGCAACTTTTGAAATGCAGTTTTAGTCCATATGCACTCATAGGGGTAAAATTGTCCTAAAAATCTGCCAGAAGACTAAAAGTAAACAATTTCGTAAGTTACTGGACCTAAACAAAAATGAATATAAGTATCGAACTAAAATTAAAATTACGGCATACTTAGCGGACTAAAATAATACTTTTTCCTTTTATATTTTTAGAAAAGTCTCAATATAATTAATCCTAAAAATAATCATCACTTCTAGAATGATGGTTTTGGTAAGAGTGTGATTTTTCTTAATTGAATTTTGATACGTAGCATAGGCATGACTTTGGTACAGCATGCATGAAGGAATTAAATGATAAGACCAGTCATTGCAATCAACGTCGTAGACATCAAACAAGTAGTGACAAAATGCAAACCTCATAAATTGGAACAACCACAATGTGTAATGATGATTATTTCCTTAATTAAATCACAAAACCTTTTAATTTCACTTCCCTCTACATCTCTTTGTTTCTCTGTTTTAATCAGTTGGAAAAAAGTTTGGTCAATTATTAAGAAAAAAGTGGCACTCCATTTCATTTTTCCTCAAAAAGCATTGATACTGTCCCATTTGTGGCTGCTATTAGCATAACGGGTGCTATATTTAACTAAGGACAATTATTTGGATCCAGTTCGGTCAAATGTAAAAAAAAAAATCACATGTAAGTTATGTGATCGTTACTTTTTCAAAATAAAGAAAACACCACATAACTTGTACATTTTTCTTTGGGGGGGTGGGGGGGAATTAGTTTTCTAAATAAAATTGGTATAAAGGATGAAAGTGAGAATTTTTTAAAATTATCAAACTATTTTAAAAAATCCCATAAATAACAAGATCAGATTTATACGAAATTTAGTTATGGAACGAAAAATATCATTTTTTCACCAAACTCTCATTATCCTTAAATACCCAAATATTTCTGATCGGAAATGATGAGTACCGTTGACGAAATTAACTCGACCCAATGAGATATTAATCACGTTTATTAAGGTGCATGCTCTCTCTCTCTCTCTCTCCATTAATGCTTTGTGGGATCCATTACTTAGATTTGTAAACTCCAAGCACCATATTTAGCTTTGTAAGAAACAATCAGTAGTTACATTTATTGTCCGAAGGGAATTCTCCATGCATGATTTCGATTGAAAATTTATCCACAGTTAGAATTAATTATACGACTGTATTAATTTTATCATTAATTAATAAAATAATAAAGTTTGAAATAGATTATAAATCTCCTCAAAAAACCCATAAACTCAGCTGAGGCGTCAGTTGTTACTTTTCCTTAATCACATAAAAAATAAAGAGGATCCGACACCTTAAAATACTGTTATTATAGTTGTCTAGTGGAGAACTAGCAAATAGTTTCAGGCATTCAGAGTGTGAATGTTGAAAAAGATACCGATTGTCTTCTTTTACCGAACGTAGAATCATTGCATCAGATAGGAGGTTAGATCTATTCGTTGAGGTCAGATCCGCTCATGGTATAAGGCATACCAAAAGGAAGAAGTCAACAAAGTTAGTATTCCGCTACCCATATTAGTATGGGAGATTTCTAACCCAAAGCAGATTCGGTGGGATTTGAACCAACTGTATGACAAGTGTAATATACTTGCCATGTAGAAGGTGTACAGTTTAAGAAAAATGACAAATCACATGACAAATATCTTACACTTACTCTGTAATTGATTTGGTATTAGAAAAAGTATAATTTTTCGCTACGATTAATTATTATAGCCATCGTTGCAAATACAAAACAACTACGGCTTCGAAATGGTCATTACCCGTTGTTTCTGCAGGTGTGGCAAAATATTAGTCATGACCTAAACTATGAAAAATATTTTGGCTATAGCTAAAAATTATGGCACCCCCGCCACGGCACAGACAACTTCTTTAAAATATATGTATATAGGCTAAAAACCCATATCGAATATTGATTAATCATAGTAAAAGATTAAAGTTTTTGCTTTGGTTTTATTTAACATTGGTTAATATTATTGGTTTACCATGATTTTTAAGTTGTGGTCATTTATATTGTAGTGAAAACTCAATTTTTTTTTGTAGTACGATTGGATCAAATTTGACTTAAATAAAAAAAATTTCAAAATTATATATTTGAAGTGCACATTTATGTTGAAATTCGTCGACATTCCGCAATGATTTCGAGCTAAAGAAAGGATTAACTGCGTAGAACTTTATAGAAAAAAATTGTGAAGCAATTTTTTCAACATGGATCGTACATGAATATTATTTGCAATATGCAATTTAATTTTAATTAATAATTAATTTAATTTAAATTACTAGAATTTCAAAACCATGTTATGTCATTCCTCAAAACTATCGACACGTATATTACATACTTTCAAGGCTGGATGCCATTTTCTCACTCATATATTTAACTAATACATATAAATTAAATTATATATTTGGCACTATGAGTGATGCCTGTCACGATCCAATAATATTATAATAATTGAAGAATTTTCACAAAAATCGTAAAATTATAGAGAGACTAACTTGTAAAATAGAGATTAATATTCTAATGTTTAAGTCAGTAGCCCGTTTATTGAAGAAATAAAAAGAAAATTGAATCAAAGTGAGGATAATGGTTGAAAATGGTGGTAAAGTGATACAATTCATGCCGAGTGCAAAAAATAAACTGAAAATAGTCCAAAAACCAGGAGAGAATAAGAGTAAGAGTGTGATAGCTTGTGTTATCAAAATGATTGCACAAAGAATTCATTTATAGGTGACCTTGGAGTAAGATCCGAAAGGTGGTTACGATGAATCATACACCCTTGTAGAGTTGCAACCTAGTCTTGCCTAGTATGTCTGCCAAATCCTGAAATCTCTTACATGCTGCTAAAAGAGTTACTTTCAGCCGAATTATTTAGAGTTAGTTCAAATCGTTCAGTATGACGTGTCTTAAGGTACCAACGACGTATGTCACGTGTCGTTTCTACTGTATGTTGACTCATCTTGCTGAATTGGGCTCGGTTTTTAGACCTGTCAGGTTAGTACGGATAGAGCATATATACTATGGGCTAAATGCTTTTTTGCTCAGCGACGCTCATTTTCTTAACTTTATAATATAAAATAATACTTTATTTTTTTAATATGTGATATTTAATTTTTAAAAAAGTTATTAAATAAAATTTATGAATCATGGTAAATTCTAAAAAAAAAATCATGTAATTAAAGAAGATTATATTTGATTAAGAAAATAAAAATATAAATTTGAGGGACGAATATTGGAACACGTTTTGAATAACCTCAGAAAGAGCGAACAAGTGAGAGGAAAGGAGACGAGGAAGCTACTAGAACATGTGCACGTGAATGCAAGCAATGAGGCATTCTTTTCTTGAAGGTAACATCTACGTTTTTGGATATTTTCATGATAAAAAAATAAATAAAATGGAATTTGACACGGATATATATGACTGTTTTAAAACCCGTATCACATTGAAATGGGCATTGGAACTCAAGAGAAACGAACAGTGATTGATGATGTTATGATCTATAATTTTTTTTTTGTCTTATTTTTTTGGAATGGAAATCGTTCCAAATGGTGTTCTAAAATACTTACAATGTCCGTTCCTAAGACCATTCCAAATTTGTAATGACAAACAATTGAAACTCGTTCCTAAGACCATTAACTATTCATTATAAGTTATTAAAATACATAAATTAAATTATTTATTAAATTTTATTAAATATACAAGTTAAATAATTTATTAAAATTTTATTATAAAATTAAAATTAGGAATGGTTTTAGTAATTATAAAAAAATATTAAAAATCTAAACAAAAAATCGTTCCTAATACCAATACTAAAACAGTTTTAAAAACGTGTTCCTAAATAAGATTGATTGATCCTAAAACAGTTACAAAAGACTGTTCCAAAAGATTTGACCGTTCCTAATACTATTTGAAAAATTGACCACCAAACAATTGCATGACCTTCCTAAATATATCACTAATAAAATAAATACAGTTCTAAAATTCAGGCTTCAGTATTACAAAACTATTCAGAAAATAACCCGAATTAAATTATAAAACCGTTTCAAATTTTATCCAATCCGTTTCAATTGAAAAAAAAAGTTTTTATATTAAAATACAACATTAGGAATGGTTACTATCAATGTGTTATAATATCCATTCCAAATTCAAACGGTTTGTCACCAACCGTTCCTAAATATTAATAACGACTTCTATAGTGACGGTTCATAAACTAATTCAAAATCGTTCCAAAATCCGGTCTAAAATGATTTCTTCAATTCGAACCGTGCCAAATGACGGAAAAATCATTCCTAAACCCGCACCAGATCCCGTAGTTTTTTTTTTGTAGTGATAATTCAAATAAATAGGTATCAATATTTAAATTATGTAAATAAATAATGTTATGAAGCAAGTGAAATAATAACTTTTATCATATATTATGTTTCCTAATTGCTTCAATTTAATTTGATGTTCAAAATTGATCATCTAGTATTTTTAGATATTTGGCAAAACACTATAAGAAAATGACTCAGTAATTACAAAAAAATTTAATGTCAAATCAGTATCAAGCTAATTAGCAACAAAATTTTACTTACTAATTATCTCGACGTTAAATTTTTAATTTTTGGTTGCAGTCGAGAAATTTTCTTTTAGTGAAATTTACAAGAGGTGATAGAGGATTTGCATGCCCACGATCTGGTCAAATCCGATCAAACACCCAAAAAGAATTATTCGTCCCCTTGCCGACATGGAGACATCCAAGATAATAACAATTGGATCCATATATATACCGATATATGGTCCTATAAATACCTCCAACGACAAGATTTTGAGGTATGACATCATATATTTGTATAATCTTGTTAAGGTTTTTTGAACTGTAAACATAAATCGAAACCAAATTAATTTAGACATAAGAGAATTTTTGTTAGAAACCTCCCGACAAATCTGACCTTTGCTATTTAACACCCCTAAACCTTAACTCAGGACATGGATTGTTAAGTGAAACCCCGCAACTTCGAACCGGATCACCATTAAAACCTAACTATTGAAAACCTGCACAAGTTAGGACAAGAATTTTCAAACTTTAAAATCAGAATTATCTCAATTTGAACTATTTTATCCAACAAACTTTGAAATAAAAAAGACTTAAGATATATAGGGGTTTTAATACCCAAATTGGATTTGATTGAATCAAATTAATTACAGGACAAGTACAACATACTCGCCATATTATTGATCGCTTTCTCTAAACTGTACATCAATCAAATAATAAATATGTTACACTTATTATATAATTAATTCAAATTCAATCAAACTAGACTTAGATTAAAATTGTCCGAATTTTGAGATGTTTTATTTTTCTAAAATTAAAAAAAGAGCATAGTTGCCAAAGAATAATCAGGAAAAGTTAGGTCAGAATGATGAGCACTTTGGAGACACCAATAACTATATATATATATATATATATATAATAATTAATAATAATAAATAGGGAAGAGAGTGGAATTGGCAGAGCTGACTTTGGGAACAAATATGAAGCAGACATGCGTCAATTGGCTTAGACAAAGTCTTAGATTCGCCTAATTATAGTTACAATATCAAAGCTTTCTGTCTGCACAAACAACCCCTCCCCCCCCCCCCCCCAAGAATTTTTCTTTATATTTATTTTTCCCATTAATAAAAAAAAAGATATTAAGATAAAAATAATTGCCTCAAAATGTTTCTTTCATCAAAATTCAGTCACTCGCACTAAAAGGTAGTTAAGTTTAATCTTCACTGGATCAGATATTACATCCTCATCAATGTCGGAAATTTGAATTGATTACAATCGAATCAGGTTACTTTAACTTAAAAATAAAAAAATTTAATCTGATCGGTTCATCGGGTTACCAATTTTTCCCAAAGCTTAATTTTTATAGGTGTAGTTCGATTTTTTTTTTTGCAACCAATTTTTATAAAAAATTTATAGTGAACACACAATCAATTCTTGATTAAACCACTCGAACATGCTAATCAGATCGAGGTATGTACTGATCCTCAGTCCGTATCACTAGAAGAAAATTTTACCATTGCATGCAATTTTATTGGCGATGGACTAAAGTTGTGATGAATAACTGTTATTAAATATTGTTAATTAAACACAAATCAATGCAATAATTCAGCTATTTTTGCCATGGTTATAAGCCATAACAAATATTCTTGTCATGGCTCTTAGTCATACTAGCAAAAATCACGGCCAACAACCGTTGCATGATCGTGGTCAACAACTATTTATTACGATTATTTATTTTTAATCATGTGAATCACCTATAATTAAATATTTTATTGTTTCTAATGTAATACACTTATATATAGTATAAGAAGTCTACATTTTCAATGAAATCCAAACTTACAATATTCAATAGGAAAAAACCAATGATTCAACTACTGCATATAGTCATATTAATTAGTGGGCATCAAGACTCTATATTTAAAGTTTGAAACCATCCATTTATTTATAGGGCTGGTGCAACAATTTCAAAAGAGTTAGCAATTTTGGGCACTGTTGAAAGTGTTGCCTGAAATAAGGCATGGGCCAACTGGATTGACTGTGGAAGAAGAGGAAATACTTGGTGGTTCAGGGTGTTCAATTACCATCTTGTCTGCTCATCCATCTCCATCTCTTACATTACATGGGCTAGATACATGGAAGAATCGAATGAACTTGGAAAAACATGTATATATAGTAGGGTTTTGTCCAAAATTTCTAGGATAATGAAGTCATGTCCTAATCTTGCCACATGCAAGCAGTTAAGATCGATAGTGACTCCATCACCAAGTTTAATGATGGAGCGGAAGTGATAAAAGAATATATTGGGGTTTTACAACGAATGGTAGCCCTGTACAGTATAATTAGTTCTAAGGGATTAGCTTCTGTTTGAAAAAGTGATTTTGTCCGTGCATGTGATTTGCCGTCTGATTGAAAAGGTTATAATTATTTAGAGTATTGAATGATTATCCTCTCCAACAGTTTACATTTTTATATGAGATGATATTAGAGTCGGGCCGAAGAAATGGTACTGAGTACGAAGCTCATGGTTATATGAGATGAGGTGGTTGTGTAATAAAATTTTAGGATTGAATCGTGTCCGCGTCTTATTCTGCATCAATTAAGTCATTTGTTGTTTTTTTTCTTATCCTAATTATTGTGATGGATATAAGTACTTAATTTTGGTCTAAATTACCACGTGGTCTGCTCATAGATGTCTAGCACCATACATGGAAGAGTCAATGCAAAAATAGTATGTTTTTATCCTAAAAGAGTTGGGGGATAATGATCAAGTCGTGTTCGGCTTCTCAAAAGTTGTAATGTTGCCAACATTGTACAATCTCGTGGGATGAAGCCATTTTTGTTATTACCATGTGAAAGTTATGTAAGAATTTGGAACAGAGTTCTCAAGCAAGGACCAATTATTACAAGAAAATAACGTTTTAAGAGACGATTTTTTTTGGTACAAGAAACGAGAAAAATACAAGCAACTCTTTCATGACATTGTAAATGAATAAATTATCATTTTATGAAAAGAAAAAATAATAATAACTTCTCATCCCGTGTTTTTAAAAATGCAGCAATTTACCATCCTTAGACAGGGAGGTAAATTGCTTCATTTTAAAAGACACAAAGAGCATATTACTATTGTTTTTTTTTATAGGATGGTAATTTGCTCATTTGCAATATTACATGGAGGTAAATTGTATTAAACTCTATAAGAAACTGGTATTTCCGTCTATAATGCTTGTTTGTGTTTTCATTTTTAATTTTTTTAAACCGTAAGTAAAATGAAAATATGCTTGCAAATATCTTATTGAAAATATATTGATTTGGTACGACAGTTCAATATAAAATACAATCTCATTAACTAATCAAAACTCAAAATCATAAATTCGAATCCCACCAAATATGTGTATATCTGTCTCAATTAATATCAGTAATTTATTGTAATGACTATTTATTTTATTTAATTGTGTTTATTAACTGAATCGATTAATGTATTTATAAATTTATTGATATTGTTATAAATTATGTAGTCACCATTTCTATCAACATAGAAAGAAGAAGAGAAAAAACTTGTGGGTTGAATTTTTTCCTTGTCTAAATTTTGAAGCATTCCCTCTTGTACAATTCTTACGTTAATTAGACATTAATTTGCAGAAAATTTCATTTTAATTTTTCTTGAAAGGTTTTCATTTTAATTTTATGATGTAATGAAAATAGTACTTTTATTAACTATATTGTAGTTTTTTGTACATTGACCATAGCAGTTTTTCTAATTAGATTCATCAATATCTCTTCTAGCATATGTATTAAGAGTTGAAGTTTCTAGGTATTTTAAGGGTAAATTACAACGATCTCCTCTGAAATTTACCATAATTACGAATTTCTTCTTGTTATTTAAAAAATTATCAATATCTCCCAAATATTAATAGCCATCTAATAATTAGCTCAATATGTTAAGTATCCGAAACTTGGTGTAGTCTACGTGCTAATATCCATCTCAAAGCGATCCCCTTGCGCTAGTATCAATTATACAATGCATATTGCTTTCTGTGATCAATGAAATCCATATTTTGAAACTGTGCTCAGTTTGCTGCTATCCTACTTCACCTTGCTTATTTATGTTGTTGTTGTTGGATTCTGTGTGCAATTCCTGTTGGCGAGTTGCACTAGTGTCGGCAGGAGTTCTATTGTTGTATTGCTATTTGGCGGAAGTAGTCTGTACTACGGAACGCTAGCCACATAATGCCCTTTCCCCGCATTGATGAAGGTGCCTCATGAGAAGTGGTATCAGAGCCCTGGTACCTTCATGAGGCCGAGGCGGGTAGCTGTGACCCAAGCCTTCTCAGTGCTGATGCCAGATATTTGAAACATGTCAGAGAAAGACAAGCTCTTCACCTTCATGGAGGGCTCGAAACTGTGGGCGTGTCTTGAGCTGGAACGTCAATCGGTGACTGATCTAGGGTCAGTTAAAGAAGCGGTTGAACACTTGCCATATTTCAATCCGGAGAATCGGAGGGAGATTAGATGATGTCTAATCCCTATATAGAATAAGTCGAGCGGGACGAAATCATTTAGTGCTCGAGCTCACATTGTTTAGTTCTCAAGCCTGCGCGCTCAAATTTTTGGCCGAGTTCGGCTCGTTTACAACCCTATTTAGGAGTCGAGCTCGGTTCGATTGTACCCCTATTTAAGAGTATTAACCTCGTGTTCGATCTCACGAACATCAACTTGAGAGCTTTGCAGCAATTCCTGTTGTTGTGCCAAGGAAGCAGATAAGTTTGTCCTTCATTGCTTCAAGTCATCAAGTTCCAACTCATTCCATGAACTTAATTTGGTTAATCTCTTTAGCTTGGGCATCATCCAGACGATCTTGGGCTGCATTAAATTATTGAGCATGTCTTTTTTTCGGTAGCCTTTCAGAAGATGTTGGTATTGCCTCATCATAAGCATTTTGGGTTTCAAATAAAGCTTTCAATAGCTTGTCTATAATGGAAATTAATTTTGCACCGAATTATATAAAGACAAGTAGAAGATAATGTATTAATTATCAAAATATATTCTCTTTTCTATTTACATTTTGGAGTATAAATAGTCAATTTAATTGATATCTTAATATATCTCTGGCCATCAAATCAACAACCAACAAATGTCAAATGAAGTATTCAGCCAATCAAATCATACTTCGTAGGAAAAGATCAAGCCAATATGATGGTGGCATGTGGAGTATTTTGCACGTATGCTCCAATCGAATCAAGATGAATAATTTTGATATTTATCTCTTTAGAAAATACAAATGTTAAAGAGAGAATGTCAAATTAACCAATCATGTCATTCCAAATATTTGATGTATTTATCTCTTCAAATTCAATCATAAAGAGATAATTCAAAAGATATTCAAATATATCACAATTCTACTTCTTTGACACCTATATAAAGGGGTCCTTGAAGCTGACTTAAGATAGACACATACATAAAGAAGAGAGAGTGAAGCGAGAAAAGAAGGCCTCTTTACAAAGTTTTTCGAGTTCAAAAATTTTCAAAGTGATCAAAAAAAGGAGATCGAGTTATTTATCAAAAGTAAGCAACAAATCATAGTATTTCATTCGGGATTATAAGAATGAGCTTCAAATTAATATTACAGAATATCAAAACTAAGTCCAAAGGAGACCTACAAGAAGACTTTACCATTAAATTTGCCAAATCTACAAATACTTTCTTTGAAGAGAAACATTAAGGGATAGAATAGAGATTACATTAATGTTACTTTATTTGAATCCATATATTTTATTTGTGAAAATTTTCTTGTGTTCTAATTTACAGACACGATAAAATTTGAGCTCACACCTGGTTTCAGCAAATCCACCCTAAACCTGCCCCTTTGCCATTGCTATACCAACCCGTCCCAGACCTGGCCCCCATCTTGCTAGTTCCATATTGGAGTACATGCCTAAATCTTATATGAACATAAAAGTGTGTTTTCTCAATTTCATAATGTTTTACGGGCTATTCAGGTTTCAATTTATTACATCGTTCAATAATTCCATCTACGGCGATCATGAAAATACAATCCAAGTCATTTTTGGACCACGTATCTCTTCGTTCTAGCGTCTTTTTGATCTTCCGTCTTGCTTTTCACAAGCTTTAGTCGTATCTAGCAGTTTGCGACAAAATTAATATACACAGATCGTATTGTCAGCACCAAAGATTTAGCTGCTAGAATTTCGTTCACTTTCCCAGTAAAAGCAACAACAGACACAGCAAACATAGCATATATATAAAGCAAACTCCAAAGATATGCCAAGAAGGTGGCATAGTTCACTACTAGTTTCTGTATTTCCCCGGAAATGGAAGCATTTTGTCAGACATTTTACTCATCATACACCTGCAGGTGGCTACTAAGTCACTTGATTAACCCGACCATACTGTTCCATGTAAGGGTTGGTTGTGGTCTTTGGAGGGTATCCATCAATTATATCCCCCCAAACATTTCCATCCTCCAAATCCCTCAACACTTCCCACACACAGCTGTTGCACTTGAAACCAGAACCGAAACTAATCATCCAAACTTTGTCGCCTTTCTTGAGCCTCTTCTTCGCTTCCATGTACCCCAACACGTACCAGAGACTACTGGAAGAAGTGTTGCCAAAACGATGCAGAGTCATTCTCGATGGCTCGACATCTTTCTCAATTAGCCCCAAATTCTTTCTAATTTCCTCAATCACGGCATTTCCACCAGGGTGCAAACAGAAATGATCGATGCCAGCCTTCAGATTGAGAGTCGTCATGTTTCCTAGATATTTCATCACAATGTATCTGATAAGCTCCTGTAAAGGCAAAACTTTTGGTGCTATACCTGTTATGTTCTTGATGAAAGCCAGAGTGGCCGTCTTTGGAAGATTCTTACCAAGATAAAATCCCAACCTCCCTTGATCGTCCTCTTTTTGCATGCAACAAGCATGTGCTTCATCATTCGCGCCCAAATGAGTACGGACGAGGCATTTGAGCCTCAACTTTGCCCGAGTTCTGAAAGACCTTTTGTTCGTCAGGAGAAACGAGCAACCTCCTGAACGAAACAAGCAGTTCGTTAGCATCATGGACTTGTCATTTCCAGAGTACCAGTTTGGAGCAATGGACTCAGATGCGACCACAATGGCGAAAACATTTTTGTAGGATTTCAAAGTATTCTGCACAAGACTCAGGGAAATTAGGCTTCCACTGCACCCCATTCCAGAGAGATTGAAGGATTTGACATCATCCCTCATCTTGTAATGGTTGATAATCGTGGATGTAAAGGAAGGAACCGAAGTAAGCGAAGAGATGTTCACAACTAAAACATCGATTTCTTGTGGAGAAACACCAGTCTTCCGAAACAGCTGATCCAACGTGTCAATGAAACACTCGTACATCTCCGAAATCCCATCTTCAACAGTGGGCGAGTTTTCTCGACACTCGATGATGTTTCTCGGGCCGTAAGTCTCCTCACCAATCCCAGAACTCACGATGGCACGCAAGAGAAACTTGTGCTCTTCCTGACCAAGAATCTTGTTCCGGGCTACGATGTCCCCACAGAACTTTGTGTTTAGCTTCCTGTCGTCAGAAGGCTTGTGGCACTCATAATGCACAAGGTAGCAGCACCGATGCCTTCTTTCATCAGAGACCTTATACAACTGGTACAGCAAAAACAACAAACAGATCGCAAACATTACCACCATTACTGGTTCCATTTCTGCTTCTACTCAAGAACTACAGAGGAATCAGAGAGTTATGAGCAATGATGACTAATCACTCATTTATACACCATCAAAGGGCATTTAATGAGCGATTCCAAAGCAAGAACTGAAATCATTTACTCATATGAACAAGCCCAAAATGCCAACAGTAGAAATTACCTGGAAAATGAGCACATTTATGAAGGGTTGGTTGAGAAAACTGGAAGATATTAGCCAAGTGAATTGAATACATTGTAGGATTATTCTTCTTGCAGTCCGTCAGCTGAGTTATGATCAAATAAAGTCTGTTTGTCAGCTTCTCAACATCCATCTCATGCCCACAACAAATGAGGTGAAAATTCAAGTTCCTTTGGTTTTTCCTCAACTAATTTTGTTTGTCTATGGCTTTTGTACCCAGTGTTCAATTCGATTTCAGGGGCGTTCACAGTTGGATTTATGGAATCAAAACCAAAATCAAAATTTTCGTACAAGACTTTTTTTATTTTTATTTTTTGTGTGTGTTAAATACTACTTTTTATAATATACTAATTTGTGTGGCACGTCGTTTCTACGTACATATAATAAATAATCTTTCATATTTTAAAATATATTATGAAAAAAAATAAAATATGAATAAGTACATCACATTAATTAAAAATAATAATAATTTATCAATTACGTAAGTTAATTATTTTGTCATAAAGGGCATTTTTAATATTATAAAAAATTAGTGCGACATTGTCATTAATCATGTGGATGGACTTTTCTTTTTATATTAGTATTGATTATAGATAATAAATAAATATAAATACTGATTTATTTTTAAAAAAGTATAAAAATATAATATATATATATATATATACAAATACAGTAAAAATGTATGATATATAAATACAATAAAAATTTAAATATATATATAAATTAAAATTTATGATTTGTTTTCTGGTAATAACCAAACCATGACGAATTGATTCGGTATTTGATATGTTCTTTTTATGTAATGAAAATTTCAGTTCGATTATGTTCGATACGATTTTATCGAGTAATTTCGGTATAGATTTACCGAATGAACCCCTTTTGAGATAATTGATTTTGAATTTTTTTTTTTTAGGGAATCAGTTATAATTATATCAGCAATTATTAATATCAAATATTATAACTAAACAATAATTGTTGTTAAAGTAGATCGATAACTATTATAAAAATATATGTATCCACACATTTGTGGGACTCAACCCACAACTTTTAGGTTATGAGGCATCAATTTCGCCAACTACATTAGGTCGTATTAGTAAAATAATTATAACTAACATCATTTTTAAGGTTAATTGAAGCAGTAGAAAAATTATTTAATGGAAACAATAGATGATCAAGATAAAAATAATTATTGAGGACTTAAAAATTAAAAATTGTAGCTTTTATTAAAATGTGATTTAATGGAATTTAATCTAAAAAATTATTAAAGAAAAGGCCAAACAATATAAAATTTGTGTTAGGTTGCAACATCGATTTGTTAATTCGCAAGAGAGAAGTTTTATATATATTGTACGGATAGAAAGACAAATACAATTATAATGTTATGTGGATTCTCCATCTTCCAGTCGAGCTTGGTAAAATTATTTTGGATGGCCAATGAGGTTGGCTCCAGCTCCAAGCGTATTGAGTTAGCGAGAACTACCAGCAAGAATCCTAAAAGAATAAGGCGGATGAGCGGCGAACCCCATAGCATCCTCGACTGTGTACCGCGGGAATCTTCCTCTGTCGGTATGCACAAGAGGAAGTTAATAAGAAAATCACATTATTTTTTTAAGGTTTATCTTTTATAAATAAGATGCTAATTATTTTATTCTTCTACATGAGGTAGAGTTTGGTCGACCGTCCAAGTAAATGGAGTTATTTGAAAGATGCTACAAGAAAAAGGAGGACGGCGGCTGGAGCAAGCCGAAGCGAGCAGAGGGCGTGGCGGTAAGTACTTTATTAATATTATTTTTTTTAAAAAAAATAATTCTTGATTAAAAAACATTCCAAAAGCTGATGGAGGATTGTCAGCCTCTGCCTACGACCGAGGACCATGATTCCCCGATTGAATCGGATGCTTCGGTGGCGATGACGGAGCAACAGATATGACTAGCTGTGGTTGGGAAGCAAGAACAAGGGCTGAGTATTTGGCCTTGGTTGTGAGGCCCACGTCTCCAGCCGGACCTTCACATCACCATCGCCATCGCCACAACCAAAGCCGTCATGGAGGACTGCATCGCCCACCTCGAGACGATGATGACCGACATGATGGCCATGATGAGGGAGATGCAGACCTCCTCCTCGATTGCGGGACCGTCACAGCCTACTGCAATATCGCCTCCGACAGGCCTTAGGACAATATGGACGTCGCTGACGAGAAGGGTTCAGATTAGGTTTAATTTTTTTTTATTTTTGTAATTAGATAATATTTCATATTAATATAATATTTTTTCTTAATTATTCATGTTTCATAATATCTATTACATTTCATTATTTCATATTTATTCAATTAAATAAATTCATAAATATAATTAATTAAAAAATTAATAAATTAATATAATTATATATTAAAATATATAAACTTATTTATTTATTAAAATTTATGAAATATATGAATTAAATTATTTGTTGAAATTTAGTACATAAAAATAAAAAATTACAAACTATAAATAAATTATAAAATTATGAATAAATTATAAAATTAAAAATTAGAAATGGTTTTAGTAATTCTTTGTTATTGCCTCCTTCCGTTTAGGATCTCTTACGGCATCCTGTACATTATTAGAAATACGCCACAATCTATAAAGTGCACTAGTACTAACAGAGCTAGTCAAATTTATGCTAAGAATACGTAGTTTGACATCCTCTATAATGAAGCTAGCTAAAATAGACGGAGTCCTCTCGGTGTTTTGAACCATCTCATGTTGCACTCCCTCCAAATGTGATAGACGCATGATTCAAATAACGCACGATATGCCACGTTAATCATCATGAAAGACTACATCATACGTAACATATAATTTCCAGGAAGGGGGTGATAACATCCATTTCTTGAAAGATTTCTACAAAGAAAACCAATAACTATGAAGATACTAAAAAGATAATTTGCAGATGCTATGATGTTTGTACGACAAAGGAAGTGGGATATGTCTGCGCTGGCTTGGAAATAATAAGCATTACTTTTAACAGGGCTGTTTGGTTTCTTTTTTTTCCTTTTCAAAATGAAGATTTTTAGGACTAAGATCTTTCATAAAAAGAAATCTCGAAATAATAAAATTGAACAATATGAAACAAAAGCTGAAAATAAGAACAATGGTGAAAAAAACTTATTAAATGAATGTTTTTTTTTAACTTGAAAATACTACAACTTTTACGGAATGAAGAGATGTTCAGTGATATGAATTATCAAAGACATTTTTCTCTGTATTCTAAAAGTTATTTCAAAGAACACAAAATATAAATGTCTAACAATATGGATAAATTCATTAGAAGCATGAATTCTTTAGCCTCCTCATCAGGGGACAACCAAGAAATTTTAAATATAATCACCACAGCAGAAACACTATGAAAAAATAATCATCTATTTAAATGGGAACCTTCTAAGGTCAGTGTTAAAGAAATTTATAAAAAGTCATTTGTTAATTTTAAATCTGCATACATGATAAAGACTGAGGAACAAGTCTTACCATTAGTTTTCAATCAACCAACCTTGCATTTGCTTTCAAAGTCTTTAATTATTAAATATATTAAGAACGAATATAAATTTCTGTATATTGATCTTGTTTAAATTGCCATAAAGCCCTAACAAGAGTTAGGATTCGATACCAGTGCTTTTCTCGCCTTACAAGATTGTATACATCTGGATTTCTATGACTCCCACTAGTCTTTGTGATAGTCCTATTTATTTCAATTCTTAATGATCCCTATATTATTTATATCCTTACTTTAAATGTCAAAAATTACAATTACAAAATGAAGTTCTCATGCTTGTGAAACATTTTGTAGGTTTGATTAAGAAAATATTTTGTAGGTCTCATGCCAAGTCATAAGGCCAGACAATATTTTGAAAAATAAATAGAGTTAAAAATCTAACCTTATGGTCCTCAAAACAATTTAAATGGAAAAAAGTTGTACTACCTGAAACATGATATCTACGCTCTGGTTCTATACCCCCATTTCGATTCATATAAAATTTAGAAATTGATCAAATTACCCAGCATCCTAATGGATCTGTAGGAGTCAAGTTCTTTCGACAAAACTCTCTAAAAACCAACATAAACTTTCACTCTCATCATGTTACTCCTTCCAACCATCCAACTTCAGAAATTATTAGGCCTAATATCTTAAAATTCCAGGGAATATGAATAGATCAAAATCGCACAACATGTCTACAATGATTATGGGGAATCTGTTCAAACAGGATCTCCCAATTCTGCACCATCACAGATTCTTACAATTACTAAAAAATTTTCAATTAATAAAAATCTCTTAAAAGAGACTTCCTTTCAAAAGAAAATACAATCAATAGGAAATGGTTCATGTTTAGCTTTTCTATATCTCAAAGATCAAATATCATATTTGAATGGTATGAGTTCATGCTATATACTAAACAAAAAATCACTGTTCTCTCTTATTTATTCCGAACATATGGAGAAGATAAATTAACAGTCATCTAAAAAGCTCTCAAAAAATGGACAAAAAATGATGGATCAGTAATCTCTAGTGAGCATCCACTATTAAAAGAATTAGGAATCTCCATAAAAGGTCTATTTATCCCATGAATTGCGTCCAAGAGGAGTTAATCCCAACCAAATATTTTGAAAAAACTAAAAAAAAAAATTTCAATTGCTAATTCAGCCAGTCTCATAATTGATTTCAAACTTTCCAAAGCACATGTTTTAATGACTGAATTTGTTTCAAAACTCATATTGTTCTTTTCAAAGACCTTTAATAATCCAATTGTAACGTCCATAAATTTTTATATACAATTGTGGGACTAATTCATAAATATTAAATTTTTTTCTTTTTAAAATTTATTTTATTTTTATTTATGAAGAGATGGATTTCATTAAATTTTAATATTTTCCTTATATTTAGAGACTAACTAAGAAAAAAATAAAAGAGAATTAATGAGATTGACTTTCTTAATCAAATTTGAAAATCTACCATAAAAAAGGCACCGAGTTAACCTATGTATTACATCCCTCCCCAATATATATAAATCACTAATTACTCCAATTAAATTATAATTAATTAATTAATCAATGATCATATTAATTAACAAATCCCATATCTTATTTTCACCAAAAAAAAATTCAAATTTTTACTCATAGCCCACCTCTCCATTTTTCCTCCTAAATTACTATATATCAAAAATCAGTAGTCTTGATAAATTCAAGAATTCTCAGTTGCAAAAAGGGTTTTTTTTTTTTTTAATGTAAAAATTGGCAGAGAGAAATGGAAAGTGGTGAAGAGAGGAAGAAGAGTAGTTTTGGTCCGAGTCTTGAAGATGACAAGATTAAGCTTATTGACATATTGTCTGAAAATGATGATTTTCTTGTTGCTTTTTCATCACCTTTCTGCAGCGATTCTCTTACAGGTTCCAAATTCTCTTATTTCTTCTTTACTTAAATCAAATACAGATACCGAACAAAAAAAAAACAAATATACTGAATTTTTTATACCACGTAGGTCCTATACGGATCACAATTCATGTGTTATCAGATTGAATTTTGTTGTGTTTTCTATTTCAATTGACATTCACACGTCACATCTACAAAAATTTTCTTTAACTAAAACAACAAGCGTCATTTTTATACACGCGACATATATATGTCTAATGGAATAGAATATGCAATGCGGTTCGGAACATAAATTCCAAGTATTTGAGTTCTTGAAATTGGCTGCAAAGCAATGAAGTAACTGTTATTGATGTAAGAACAGATGGTGCAATAAGGGATGATGGAGGATTCGGACATTCTCAAGAAGTTGAGAAAATCCCTTGTCATGAGTTTGTGCAGTCATCCAGACCAAGTTTTCTGAGGAGAAGCTTAGCTTGGGATAATGCCTTCTTCAATAGTGCTGGTATAGTGTTCTTCTTCCCTCAATTGCTAGCTATAACCATGGATTCAAGTTTACTCTTTTTTGCTAGCGATTGAATCACATTCGAGTGCGTGTGCAAAATTTAAATTTTTAATTATATTTATTTAATTAAATAAAATTGGAAAAAAATAGGATAAACAATTGATCAAAATTTATAAGTGATAGTATGACTAATTAATTAAAAAAATGGTTGTTTATGGAAGAAATAAATATATATATGTAACGGTATTTAAGTAAATCCGTATATAATTTGCTATAAAAAAATTAGCATTTAATGCAATTTACTCCTTTTTTATTTATAAATAATCAAATTATCCCCTATGAAGAAAAAAAGATACTTTACCCCCTATATGCTTTTTAAAATGAAGCAAATTGCTTCATTTAGAAAAACACAAGGGGAAGGTAATAGTCTTTAATAATTCAGGGCATAATTCATTTTTTCTATAGTATTATTAAAAATATATTTGAAATAAACTTTTTCACTAGAAAAAATTTTAGAATTAAAAAATTCTGTAGAAAATTTGAATTACGAAGATACCTACCATTAGAGTTCACGGTAAATTGAAAATGAAAATTTTTACACAATATTTGGTTTTATTTTTGGATAATTTTCGAAATAAGATAAAACACATGTAATGTTTGTCTCTTTGTTTTCACACTTTGTTTGTGTGGTTTTTTATTTTTGAACTTTCTATATATAATAGATACATACATACTTATATATATAAATATAATATAAAAGAAACATGATTTGACAATGAATAATAATTTTTGTCTCCCAAAAATACAATATTAAACATACAATTTATATATATATTTATTTATTTATATATAGAAAATAAATAGAAAAAGACATGATTTGATAATCCGAACAACAAATATGCACCACTTATTTTAAAATATTTTAAATTACCTCTAAAAACAAATTCAAACATATTATCTATTTCCAACTCATACTTATTTATCTGTATTTTTCTCTCTTTCTATTTCCAAAATACAGAACAAAACACTCCAACAATAAAACAAAACATAATGTTACTTTTTCACAGTTTCGACGAGAACTGTCCATTCCCAAACATTTGATTTTGTCAAGTACACAGGTGTACTTGATCCTGATGAGTTATCCTTCATAAACAAAGGATATAGAACAGCCATAGACGTGCGCAAGCGAAGATCTGAATCGGGGCCGACGCCGCCAACTGGTGGCGGACTCTCTCTAGACTGGTTTGAGATAGAACCATCCATCTACGACTGCACGCCGGCCGGTATGAACTTGTTTGCTTTCTCTTCAAGCTCTAAATTTCATGCATCCGTGTGTTTGAAGATGAAGTTAACTTTGTAATGTCCTACTTCTTTGCAGCCCCCAAGAAAGTCGAAGAATCCTCGAGAAATGAGGTGAGTAGAAGTGGTATGATCGGTAGACCATCTCAATGAAAATGATGTTTAGATTGAAGAGTTTGTTTGATTCTTACAGGTGATGTCTGATCGAACTTCTACTAGGAAAAGTATCTTTGTCCAGAGTGAACAGAAGATTAGAAAGGTTTGTCCCTTATGACACACGTATAATTCTGTCATTTTCATTCATAGGGGGAAACCAGCTCTGCATGGCACGAGTTCCGTTAAGTCTTGTGAGGGAATTAAGGTTGTTTTCATTAGAAATTAAAGCCGGAGACTAAAACAGCAAACTTTTGGAATTATGGGATGCAATGTGACGACTGACGAGTTCAAAAACAGTGATCTAAAATCACAAAGGGTTTAGTTTGTGGAAATTAAAATAAAATTTCCCCACTATTAATGTAACGCGAAAGTGTGATAAAAGATCCTCTACTATATTCCGACAACCTGCTGGTTTGCATATATATACTTCCTGCATAATGTGTGAATGTAGTGAAAAATTGATGCTGCTGATTGCTGATCATTCACTTATTTCGATCTCTCTAGACAATCAGCAGCAGGAGACCAGGCAGAGTACCGTCGCCTAAGCCACCAAACGTATTTGGAAGGAAGACAATGGATTTATCAACGACATCACGAAAGGAATTATCAGGGAGATCGAGTATCACAGTCGACAGCAAATCCGCTACAGCTGCTGTCGATGAGAAGACTTCATCAAATCACAACTCCACCTCTCTGCCGTCTCCCAAATTTTCCTCTGTAGTTTCACCAACATCTCTCATACTTGGCACGTCGAAACTATCTTCATCGGTTTCAGCCTCCAAGATTTGGAGACATACAGAGAGGAGAAAAGGCATCGGACATGTTAGCCTGTCAACCTGTTCATCGTCTCTCTCGAATGGCCTTTCTTGCCTGCCGCCTGGCGGTTCTACCAGCCCTTTGGCTTCCAACTCGCCATCACCTGTTTGCAACAAGCAAAGGTCTAATGAGGCAAAGGTGAGGAAAATATTCCCAGGGCCATTTCAGAATGATGGAAAAGAAGCATCCAACTTGCGAATAAGTTTGAACAGTCCATTAGGCTCACACAAAGACTACAGTTCCCAGGCCATGATTTCCTGCAGGCCATCGAGGCTCCGTCCGCCGGCACCTCAGATCAGATTCTTTGACGAGGTTGTTTCTGCTATCCTCCCAATCTCTCTCTCATTTCTTGTCTTTTTTGTTTTTTCGTGAACAAGTCTGAAAATCTGAATTCAAAATGCAGAATACACCTCCGAAGTATGACGGGACAACAAGAAGCAGAAAAATACCTCGAAAAGTTGTGCCTGGTGAATCCTTGCAAGAATCAAGAATCGGCAACAGGCATGCCTCAGCTTGCGTAAAGCTTCCAAGTCCACGCTCAGGAACAACAGGGAAGAACATCAAGAGATCAAAGATCGATTACACGAATCCATTTATGAAAATCGGGAGTGCTGATGATGTTGGCAACCGTTCTGTAAACAAACATGGGCCGAATTCCTGCCAGGAGGAAAACAAAAGAAGGGACAAGTTGAAGAACAAAGCACGGGAAGGGAGTCGCCGGCCCGAATTAGAAGTCGAGAAATCCAGTGATCTAGAAAATGGAAAGGAAAACACGTCTCGTTCCAGCGATCAACTCGGCAACCTAATCGAACATTTTGACGCCATCGACCTGAACCAAGAAAAGAGACAAGAACTGAAGAGGAAACAAGCAGGGCTCCGATCAGCACGCAACAAGAACGACGTACAAAACAATGGTATCCCAGCTTATACACTCATCAAGAAAGAAACTCACATGCTGGAATCTCCACGATCTGGGAAAGATGCTGCTTCGATATCGGGCATGAGAGCTCCGCTTGCAGACAAAACATCTGCTCGCAACTTAAGCGAAGAATTCCGATTTCCGACAGAACCGAAGAAAGAGAGGTTAGTGCAGAGAGCAGCGGTTTTTGGTTCTTCAGGATCAGCTACTCGCGACAAGGAGAATAATGAGAAAGCAAAATTACCTCATTGATATTCATCAACCTAGTCATCACGTTTGATTGTATTTTCCGTCTTCTAATTATATTTTAATTCTTTATATTATTACTATATGCATGAACAATTAAAAAGGGTTAAATGCAATTTAACTCTCTGTAATATGTGAAATGAGCAAATATCCCCTATGAAAATAGAATTAGCAAATTATCCCCTGTGTTTCAAAAAATGAAGCAAATTACCCCTTATCTATGATTTAGATAGGAAAATAATTTGCTTATTTTTTTAAAACACAGAGGGCAATTTGCTATTTTATTTTTCAGAAGAATTAAAAATATTTATAACAAAAATACTCATGTACATTAATTAATGTATTTAAATTATGTATTTTGATCAATTTTAAGACATAGCATTTAGTAAAACTAAATTAAACAAAAAAAAGATCAAATAATGTATGTATATAATTTGAATAAATATGTGATTCGAGATAATATAAATTTAAATATTTTTAAAAAATAAAAATATAAAAATTGTTAACAAAAATAGACAATCTTCTTCCTTTTGCCTGTATTAGAAGAAAAATTAAATATGTTAGGATTTATAATATCACAAATTTGTATATTATAATCTAACTTATGTAATAATAGAATTAACGATCGACGATCTTTATATTATGACTGTGTCAAAAGAGAAAAAGAACAATTATGTAAATATAAATTCATTTTCAAAATAACAATATTTTATTTAAAAAAATTTGATTTTGTACCATTTGGATATTAGGACCATATATCCTGTTATGCGGACATATTTGCTAGAGAAAGTGGTTTAATCTGAAAGAGTTGTAATAAAACTTGATAAATGATCATAATAACATAAAGTATTTTTATCAAAATTTCACAGTCAACAAAAATATATATATAATGAACAAAATAGACTTATTTGTGTAAATAATATATTTCTTACATTTATTTATGAAATATTAATAAATTTTATTTCACCCATGAAAAATGCAAACACATTTTATTTCATTCATGCAAGACGTTTTAAATATTTCGAGTTAAGAAGAAGGTTATATTTTTTTTTTTTCCTATTTCAATGAGTTAGATGCGATTTACCCCCTATATTATATGAAAAATACCCCTGTAAATTAACAAATCACGCCCTTCCAATAATTTAATTAAGAGTTAAATGCAAAGGAAATGAACAAATTTACCCTCTATTAAAAAAAAAAACAATAATTTACTCTCTTGCTTTGTCACAAATAAAACAGACACCCATCGCGTGTTTCGTGAATTACTCACTTTCTTTTTTATTTTTTTAATTTAATAATATTTCTGCCTTCATTTAAAAAGCATTGAATCTTAATTTTTATCTAAAAAATCAGATTCTTTAACTAATAAATCGATGAAATAAAATTTATTTAATTTAAATCAAGACTCAAATTTATTAAATAATAATTAATATTATATATAAGTGAACGGGGGGTTGAGTTTCTTATATACAAAGAAGAAATGCCAAGAACAAGCCACTATAGAGAAAATCTTCTCTAATTTTTTGTAATTTTCATCATCAAGATTCAAGATGAAGGTATTCAAAGAATTAAATATACAATAAACATAACCACTCCAACTTACTGACCAAATTTATTATATAAAAAACAGAAAAAACAATAGTTAGTATCCCGTATCTGATAAACCTGCAAACGCAACATGTACCACCGAAGATACAACCTCATGAAATGCTGCAATGAAAACTGTGTTCTAATACGTAAGCTCAAGTGTGATCTCGCAATAACTGTCATGGACCACGAGATTCGACGTCGTGGGACTGGGAGAATGAATTCTCAACAAAAAATAGTATGTGCAATGCAACGCCGAGTGTGAGTGATTCTTTCTCAATTTTTTCTCTATTTATAAAAACATAGAAGAATAAATTACTATATTTTTTAAATAATAGATCATTTGCTATTTTATTTTGTAAAATAATTTACTATTTTATTTTTTTAAAAGAATGTTTTGCCTATTTATGGTATAAATTGCATTTTTCCCCTATTGAATGCTGCAACTTGACGTATTGTAATCATAATGAATAGAATAAAGGAAATAGAAGAGAGTATATATACAGAAAATATATTAAAAAGTCCTCATTATACATAAATCCAACGACACCACCACCAAAAACAAGAAATTAAAATTAAAAAGTCCTCATTATACAACTAAGACATATAAGGCGTATATAATCCCGGGTATGTACCCCAAGATCGTCAGCAATAAATCAATCCAGAACTCCACCTGCACTTCAAACAATTCAAATACCCACATTACTTTTTTTAAAAAAAAAACAAACAAGAGAAATAACATTTTTAAATATATAAATAATGCAATAACTAATGAAATTCTCGTACCAAATAAAAGGGTTTTAATGCATTTTGAACTCTTGTAATATTAAAAATAAATATATTACCCCGGTGAAGAATAAAGAACAAATTTATCCATGTGCTTTAAAAAATAAAGCGATTTTTCTTTAATTATATAAATATAAGTAGGTAAATTACTATATTTTAAAAAACGCAATAAAATAAAATAAATTAAGTATGGGGCAGATGGATCCCAACAAAAAATTAATTTAAAATTTTAATTCATGAAATTGGGAGGATAGATAGACTTTTTCTATTCTAATTCTGAATATCCCTAATTTCAAGTCCTGACCCGACGGGTTTTGACCAGAAAAATTAAACCCTTAACTCAGGAATTAATATATGAGGTGTTGATAGAATAATTAGTGACGGAAATTGTAAGAAGAACAACAGTGAATGTCTATACCCCACAGCCATATCTGAGGAAGACACCGACAGGGGGCAACAGTATTGCCAGAATCACTTCAAGGAACGTCTCCGAACCCATCACCTGATGATCAAACCACCAACAGTGTCTGTGCCTGTGCGTGTGTGTGTTTTTGGGTGATAAATTTTCTGAATAAGAGTTTGCATCAAGTGAAGAGAAATGAATAGAAATATAAAGAGGAGAAGAGAAAGGTGTCAGCTTGTAAAGAGCTCAGCAGTTGAAAATGGAGCACGTGGAGTCCCACGTGGCTACGTGGGGGATGCCCTCATTCTTTTCTTTTCAAATACTAAAATTATTAAAGAGAATTTAGAGGTCAAACAAAATTCTATTTATATTTGATCCAACCTAAATTAATTGGGTTTAATATAATTTATTTTGTATAATATTATAAATAAATAAATTATTTTATTATACAAAAAATAAAATATTAATTTTTAGAGTAACTTATTATTTTATCTAAAGAAGTAAATTATTTTATATTTAGAAAATATATAGGTAGGTAATTTATTATTTTTTTCATAAGAAGATAATTTGATTATTTTACTATTGTAGGGATTGATAATATTTTTTTTAAACTAATTATACGATGGGTTAATTGCATTTATTATTCAATATATAAAAGGGTGGCAAAATAAGGACTCTGAATATAATTGTGGCAAATAGTAATTTTAAATTAATTCATTTTCTAAAATTACGGACTCTGACCACCCAAATTTTTAAAATGATTAAAATTTATTGAGGTGGACAAAATTAGAATTTTTATTTGAAGCTTTTTTTATGACTAAGTTTTTTTTTTTTTTTTATTGTCCATACGCCACGTAAACTTTAACTTACATGAAAAGAAAAAATGTCAAATTGCATAAATAAATTTTTAATTTATATTATGTATATATTTAGAAACTAAAGCAGAGATAAATTATTAGGAAAGAAATCCTTAGAGAAAGATTTTCTGACCCAAGGGAGTGCATCACCAAATCGTTATATTAATCATTGTTCAAACAAGATTAATTTCACAATCAAGCATTCAACTTTGAGATCTATTAGGATAGTCATGATTGTAACTGGGCTTAGGACAAGTTATGGCAAGAAGAGGCAAATTGTGGCTTATGAATTCATAAGGATGATGTGAGCCTAGTTGCTTGCTTTGTTCCATTCATTATTTTCCTTTCACTTAACTCAAGTGTTTGTACAATTTAACTCTTCGACTTTATTTTCTTTTTCTAAATCTGTCCCCCCCCCCCACCTTTTTTTTTTCTATTTCATCATTTTTCTCTTCCTTTCATTTTTTTTCATTTCCTGCTTTCTGCCTTTCCTTCGAGGCAGCAATGAGTCTCTTGTATGCGATTTGAGTCATTTCATTTTGTTTTGTTTCTTTAGCAACTTACAAGCAACCCAACCACCTTTTGAATGGGTTCAAAATCTTTTATGAAAATAACCAAGAAAAGAACAATCCAACTTATAACATGGTTTAACTAAGAAAAGAAAAAAGTCTAAGATTCAAAAGAGTTTTCTAAGGGCGAATCATGGATATGCTCTTTTCAAGATCAATTGGCTATTCCTAAAAATGCCTTTATCACTTTCATACACCAATTCACAAGAATGTGGTCTCAAAATGTATTACATAAGCAATACACTGAATTGGGCCAAAAATTGCAGTAGTGGATGGCGGGTCGTGGTTAGATGGCAAGAGACGTGGTGTTGGAGAAAGCTGCAGGCTGAATTAAACAATCCTTAAAGCGTGATCATGCGTAAACCTCCCCTCAAGTTTGTAGTGCAAGATAATGTTCAAGTCCATTTTGCAAAGTAACTGTAAACAGAACTTAAAGTGAGAAGGGACGTGATCACGCCTTATCGGTCAGTTAATATGTTGTGATGAGAGGTTTAAGGATGATTTTGGCTCAAGACAAGGCGTGATAATGCCCTATGTGAAGTTCAAACCTGCAGAATCCAAAGAGCTAAATCTTAAGAAAATTGAAAAGAAAGCAAATGAAAGAGCTGGGTTGCTTCCCAACAACCGCAATTGTTTAACATCATTATGCTCGACGAAGTGCTAACTATGAATTTTAAAGTTTCAACTAAACTAATTTCACCAAGTTAACCATCAATTTAAAAGTTTCAATTAAACTAATCAAACTAAGCTAATCTAACTAAGCAAACTATGAATTTTAAAATTTCAATTAAACCGATTTAAGTAAGCTAACTATCAACTTAAATGTTACAACTAATATAACTAAGTTATTTTGTTTTATTTACTATGTTCATGTAGATATGGTACGTGGAGGATCTCAGGGAGGTAGGGGTCATAGGGTTGCACTATTATCTACTCCACCACCTATTCCGCCTTTTCCTATAGCTTGAGAGACACTCTCCTCATCCCCTATTCTACCCCCTTCTCATATTGGGATGGAAAATACATATATAGCTCCATCAGCATCACCATCAGCATCACCGGCAGTATCCTCATCAGCAGCAGCAACACCACCACTATCTTAATGTCCCTTTCAATAACTATTCCATAAAATTTCATTATGCAGAAGTTTATCTTGTAAGATAATTTAGATTTTGAATTGTTTATAAACTTTTTGTTATTATTGTATTATATTTGTTATTAATAATTAATTATTTGTTACTTTGTAGGAATTTGAAAGTAATGACCGTCATTAATCACATTATTATAAGCTACTATTTAGGGACATGGCCTTGCTTTAAAGATATTCCACAAGAGATTAAAGACTTTTGGTTTTGAAAATTTAGTTTAAGATTTTAATTTTTAATTTTTAGTTTATATTTTTATTAATTAAAATTTTGGTTATGTTATCATTTTGATATATCATATATTGTAGGCGTACTACACATGGAATCCAACTGATGCATCTCAAATTCGCAGTAATTTTAATTTTAAGGTTGGGAAATGGATTAGGGAGGTGATGGGGGCGATGTAGGAAAAGAAATAAAAAAGCCGATTGGATGTCCGGTGATGTTTGGGCGGGGTTGCAAAGTGCGTGGGCTGGTGCAAAATTTCAGACCATCTCACATATTAATAAGACATATCCCCAAAAGATTATTGCATCTGCATCTAGCATCTATCGAGGTAGGAGGGTTTGCCTGGTCTGCCACCTTCACTTATTGAGCAATTGGAGAAGTACTGGAAAACAAAAGAAGGCAGTTGGGCTGGCCTGAGAGCTGAGGATACAGTAGTAAGTTTATATTATTTTCAATGAAAAAAGTAAATAGTTTAAATTTTATGAAGCTATTTGCTAATTATATTTGTCTATAGCTGTATAGGAAAATTTTCAAAAGTTGAACGATGATCATAACATTACTTCTCAATATTTTCCGGAGTCATCATCGAGCACTTCGATTAATGATCAAAAATTATGGTTGGAGGCAATTGGAGGAGTAAAAAAAGGGAGAATTTGGGGTATGGGCTCAGAAGTGAGGTTATCCACTTCTCGTACGTCGACTACCACTAACAATCTCAATTCAATGCTGGAACAAGGTGAATCAGAGTTAGTGCAAAAATTGCTTTTTGAAAATAATACAATATATCGGGAAATCAAGCACGTGCAGAAAGAGATGCAAATGCTAAAGATGCAATTTGCAAGTAAATTTGGTATAACATTGGAAGATGTAAATGAATCAGAAGATGGCTCCAGAATGATCCACCATCCGGTCAACCACCTTTAGAGGATTGTGAAAATGATGATGACCCCCCATATTGAATATTGGACAAATTTTTAACATTTATTAGACATATTTTATTTAGTGGACATGAAGCTTTAAATTTTTGTGTTGCGAACATGTATTGACATGTATTAAATTATCTTTTTAACTTTTATTTTGATTGAATATCTTTTTATATTTGAATTTTATAACTTGTTAATTGTAAATTAAATATAATTTAAATTTAAAACAATTATGTATAAAATTTTGAAAGAAAAAAAGATTATAAATCATTATAACAAACTTTTGCAATGAATTTTAACAAAAATAATCATTGCAAAATCTGTTGTAAAATTTGCAACGGATTGAAGTTCTTTGCAAATGTCGTTGCATAATTTGCATAATTTGCAACGACAGTCGTGGCAAATAATGTATTGCAATTTTGCAACAGAATTTTGTTGCAAAATCTCGTTGCAAGAAAATTGAAAATTGCCGCAAATTTTGACAACGGAAATATTATCTCAAAGTCGTTGCAAAAACTTAGTAAGGTCCAATGCAAATTTCGTTGCAAAAGCCATTGCAAAATTCACTAAAAAGTCGAAGTTTAACAACACGATTTGCAATAGATTTTTGCCATGGATAATCATCCGTTGCAAAATTTGCAACGGACAAAAAAAAACCATTGCAACTATAGCATTAGTACATATGGGACGAAAAATTTTCCGTGGCAACATAGTTTTGCAATTGATTTTATGCAAATTCCGTGGCAAAAATCCATTGCTATAGCACTGTTTTTTTTTTTTTTTTGGTAGTGTCGTGTTCACTTTCTTGCTCAATAAAGCCACAAGATTCTTATTGTAAGAATCGAACAAAAATGTGCTGGAAACACTCTGCAAGAACCAAACAAAAAGGTGTGCATCTTTTGTTGAAGAATATTCATCATCATCAATGGTGTGTGGACTTGGACTTACTCTTCAATTCTCTTAAATTATTATTGTAATGATACTTAAATTCAATATGGCCTTAATTAATACTTGAATTCAACATGGGCATCATTGATAATTTGATCATGTTCATCCATTGGGAATTGATTAATTGTGTTTAAATTTTACCAAATATTCTTTTTCTTTTTTGTGACATCATCGAGAATATCGGATATTATCATATACGAGCAATAATATTATTATATTGGTAATAATATCGGCTAAAATTGGATATTATCAGTGATACAAAATCATCTGTAAAAATATAGGCAATATTTGGATTCATGTTTTTGCATTTTTTGAGACAAGATAAAACACACCAAATATTTATTTTTATGTTTTTACACATTATTTGTGTGTTTTTTTATTTTTTAACTTTTTATATAATATATATATACATTTAATAATATAAAAGAGACATAATTTGACAATAAACGGTTATTTTTATCTCCAAAAAATACAACATTAAACATACAATATTTATATATATACATATTTATATATAAAAATATATATAAAAGCGATATGATTTGACAATGAACAGTGATTTTTATCTCCCAAAATCCAATATCAAACCTACACCATTTATTTTAAAATATATTAAATTATCTCAAAACACAAATTCAAACATACCATCTATATTCAACACACACTTACTTATCTCTATTTTTCTCTCTCCATCTCCAAAACACAAAACAAAACACTCAAAACACAAATCCAAACATAAGAATAGAGTATCGGGTTTATTTATCAGATTGACATCGACCGATCCGATTACATACTGGCGGATATCATCGAATATTGACCGATACTTTGTACCATGATGTTTAGTGGTAATTTGAAAGTGGGCACTGGAAAGGTAGCGCGAGACTGGTCTGGGTCGGAATCTACTTGCATGGCACTTATGCAGGCTATTTTGTGAGGGAAATGTAGAAAACTTTGGAAACTAATAGGGGTAATAACCCTTCCTTTGAACAGAATGACATAAATGCTCTTCAATTGCAGACAAATAACAGAAAGGGGACAAGATCCTCGTACTAATTAGCGGGTCGGGTCGCTGAACCGACCCGCCCAAATTACCAGCGATTGGATCTTCTGGCAGGCATTCTTCCAAATGTTGCCACGTGGAGCAATCCAATATGATATGGTAAATTATAAACATCGTCAATCATGAACATTTATGGCATGTGCATTTAATGCTATTTCGATTATAATTAAACCTTCCAAATCATATTCGACCCACTTACTCTAACTTAAGCTTCCCAACAAGTCTGATGTGTTGGTTTGTTCTCAGGATTCATATTACTGGGAGTTTTGGGATCGCATGCAATCCGACCTACAACTATCAGGGGGTCATGACCCGACCCGTTTTAGCGACCTGGATTAGAAACATTGATAGTAGGAGATGTTATTCAATATGCTGCACGGCGGGAATGGCAGAATATTATTCTGGAGATGATTACTTGAATGTGATTCAGAAACTATCAGCTGCAATATGCGGCGGATCCTCTACGGGATCCATTATTGCAGAAATTTGTAGCATTACTCTTAGTTTTAATTCTTGTAATTTTTCGTTTGTCCGAAGAAATGTGGCTCATGCTTTGGCTCGCTTTAGCATTAGTTTCTAGGAGGATTTATTTGCATGTTGCCCCTCCTCGCATTGTTAATCTCTTGTTTGTTGATTCTTGTTAAAAATTAAATGTGGCCCATGACCAAATATAAGGTAGGCTCAAGGCCCATCATCCTATCTTACTTGGATGACTCCTTTAATTTACCAAACCTACTAGGCCCACTAACAAAAACTAACCCACTATCCTACCCTGCCCAAAAAAAACCCAACCCAGCAACCTAACCCGACCCGACCCAATCCCATTACAAATCCCTAAAACCTATCACCTCTTATTTCTGCAACTCTCTCTCTCTCTCTCTCTCTCTCTCTCTCTCTCTCTCTCTCCCCACATTCTTGGCAGTGGCGCATTTCTCCCTTTCTTTTGTTTCTCTTTGTTTTCTTATTCTTCATTTTTCAATGATTTTGGAAATGCAATCCACAGCCCAAATCGTCCTCTCTAACTCATATTTTTACGGTATAAATTTTTCTTTGATCCAAGAAAATTATACAAGAAAAAAAAAAAAAGCAAAAACCGAGAGTTTTGAGATATTTGTGATATTCCTAAGTGGTTGGTTCTTTGTGAACGATCCTAGCAATTTCTTGGTGAAAATATTTGAGCAAACGTGAGATTGTTTACTGGCCTTTGTGGCCGTCTCTTGCCTCTCCGGATCTCGGCTCCCTGAGCCGTTTTACTACTTTATATTAATAATCACTTGTAAATTCATTTATAGAAGTGGTTTGTATTATTAAGGGTTTGAAAAACTTACAAATATGTAATAGTTGATTAGGGCCTATTTTTTGGGCTTCTACTGAAGGGATAAATACCCAACAATTCTCTAACTTGAATAAATTATATTGCCCTTTCATAAAAGAAACAACAAACCATTTTAAAAAAATTGATAAAATTAAATTTTTGGACATGTAACTCTAGTCATTAGCATTTTTTATTTTGTAACTTACTTTATTTATACTTTTTTTTTTACGAATTTAATTCTAAACATCTCCCATTTGGTCCTTTATTAGCAAATTTAGTCCTGTGTTCACAATTTTGGTCCGTTCTCCTTAAAATAAATTTTATTTTTTGTCCCGTAACTATGAGTTGTAGGACCCCTTCACATTATAATAGGTCTCATTTTTTATCCCATAACTATGAGTCGTTAAGACTAAAATTGCTAATTTAGGACTAAATTTGTCAAAAAATGATCAAATGTGAGATGTTCAAGACTAAATTCATAAAAAAAAAAAAAGAGTAAATGTGTAAATAGAATAACTTATAAGACCAAAAGTGCTAACGACCTAAAGTTACAGGACCAAAAATGTAATTTTGCCAAAAAATCACATTTTTTTATCTCATATGTTAGGGTCTTCTTCAACTTAATCCCAATTATTATGATTTTCTCACTTTTCATCCCATAAATTAGAAATTTTCTCAGTTTTAGTCCTCACATGCCTTTTTCGTCCAATTAATGAAAGTCGCAGGCTGTTAATTCAAACACATATTAGACTAAAGGCCCCATGACCTTTTCCTTAATTATTGGACGAAAAAATCAAGTGCGAACTGAAAATAAGAAAAATTTCTAACTTATGCGATGCAATATGAGAAAATTATAATAAATGAAATTAAATTATAAATAAGCTCAATTTATGGCACTAAAAATACATTTTTTCCAAAAAAAAAAAAATCAACCAACCTTCTCTTAAATAAAAAAGAAATAATTATCCAAATGTACCGTAAAAAAAAAAAGAAAAATAATAGTATTGGAGTCAAGTTGTTATCATCTATATTATATACAAAAGAATAAATTTTAAGTTTTTGTTGTCACTGTGAAAAAACACTCATAGCCTGACTTAAGTAATCTTTTTAGTAATAAATCAAATTTCATTATAAAAGAATAAAACTTTTTAAAAAGAAAAATGACACTTAATAGTGTTAATATCTCTTAACTATTTAGACAATATGAAATATATTCAATTAATAAAATAGCAATTAATAATTCTAAACGACTAACTTGTGAGAAGAAAAGTTGAAAGGATACAATAAAATTTAAAATCTTTCTTGAAATTTTAAGTTAAAATTATCAATCTTATTAAATTAGAAGTACTTTTGAAAATTTTAATATAATTGTAATTTCTAACTAATTAATTTTATTTTAATATTAATATTAAATAAATTATTTTTGAATTGTACTTTCACGCACTTTTATTTTTTATTATAGAAATAAAATAATACTAATAAGTATAATTTATAATTATTATTGTTAAATATATAAAAGTAAGATCTTTTAAGTGTTTATTTCAATTATGAAAAGACACTTAACTACTCGTTTCAATAATAAATAAGAATTAATTATATAAAAAATAAATATAATTGACATATGACTGGCACATAACTTAATCTATAGGGATTATTTTGTCTAAATAAAATAGTAATTTCTATCTTACCGTCTAAAAACTACATAATTATTTTTTATTTAAAAAAATATTTATAATTTCTCAAATTTAATTCATTTTTAAATCCATTATAATAATTACTATGTACCAAATTGCAGTACGTAAATTGATTATGAACTTAAAAGATTAGCCCATTCTTAGTTGTCCATAGTATTAATTACTATATACCAAATCCTAACACCTAAATTTTAGTTGATGAACCTACAAATTAAAACCCTTTTCAACAATTTTTAAACCATTTATGTATCTTGAAAACATAAGAGATTTGCTAACAATTAAGTCTCAGTTTAATAGACAAAATCGAGTTTTCGTGACTATAAAATTATACGTTCGAATCCCATTAATATATAAATGTTAGTCTATTTTGGTATTAATTATCTATAAATATTTGATGATTTTTAATTATTAATTATTAGAATTAACACTGTAATATAACCAAAAAAATAAATGACAAAACACTAAAATGAAAAACCTGAGCTTAACTCATTCATCTGAACGTAACCAATTAAGTCATAAAAAGCTAAAAACAATTAATACTTTCCCCACCCCAAACTGCGTGTGTGCGAATTTGCAGTCAACTTTCTAATATAGGAACAGTAAAAGACATAACGTGGGAAAATTCAAAAAGTCGAGGACTAGAAATGAATAATCCATAATTAATGCGCTCCAAACTGAGCATAACCTAAACAGATTTAATGCAATTTAATTCCTTGTGATATTTCAAATAAGCAAATTACCTCTCTATAAAAATATAGTAAATTATCCCTTTATATTTTTTAAAATGAAGCAATTTACCCCTTGTCTAGGAAGGTATATAGCTTTATTTTAAAAAATACAGGGGATAAATTGCAATATTTTAAAAAATACAGAGAGATAAATTGCTAATTTATTTTTCATAGGGGGATAATTGCATATTTATAATATAAAAGTGGGCTAAATTGCATTTTTTACCTAACCTAAGCTATGAGACAAAGTAAAATGAAACTTCTCCCACCTATAAAACAATGAAATGCAACTAAATCCAACCTAATCATCTGCAAGAGTAGTTCTTTTTTCTTACCATTGAGTGAGCTCCTTCTTTACTATCTTCATGGAGTTTGGGGTCTTCTCTTTCATAGTTCTTATTTCGGTTTTTGTACTTGTACTCGTTGTTCGAAAACTTACAAATTTCTCTAAAATTAATAAGCCGAAGTTGAATCTCCCTCCGGGGCCACGGAAGTTGCCTTTCATCGGGAGCTTGCACCTTTTTGCTGGCTCGAACCCACCCCACCGTACTCTAAGAGACTTGGCCAAGAAATATGGGCCCCTGATGCACCTGCAGCTAGGTGAAGTTAACATTATTGTTGCATCCTCATCCGAAACTGCACGACAGTTCTTGAAAACACACGACATCGACTTTGCCTCCAGGTCGACGGTGCTTATGTCAGAAATTTGTTGCTACGGAAACAAAGACATTGTGTTTGCTCCATACAGTGAGTACTGGAGACAAATGCGAAAAATCTGCACGCTGGAGCTCTTGAGCGCCAAGCGTGTGGAGTCGTTCCGGCCCATTAGGGAGGAAGAAATGTCGGACCTCTGCAGATGGATAGTTTTGCAGGAAGGATCACCGATCAATTTGACGCAAAAACTTTGCATGGCAAATTATGAGATCATGGCCAGAGCAACCTTTGGGAAGAAGACCGAAGAGCACGTAAAATTCATAGCGATTGTCAAAGAAGGTATGGAGTTCATGTCAACCTTTCATATTGCTGATGTCTATCCTTCTCTCAAATTATTGAGTTGGATAACCGGGTTGAAGAGGAAGCTCGAAAGAGTGCATCAACAAACAGACAGGATAATCGGAAACATCATCGAGGAGCACAGACGAGTGGATGCTGCAGACAGGGGAAACCATGAAGATCTAGCAGATGTCCTCTTGAGAGTCCGGGATAGTGGATCGCTTGAACTGCCACTAACTATAGAAAACATAAAAGCCGTCCTGGCGGTCAGTATTTTCTCGTTCAAACTCTAAATAATTTGACATCTTTCCTTATGAAAACTCAACGTTTTCAGTAAAACAGGACATGTTCGGTGGTGGGATTGAGGCACCAACCACAACTATCGATTGGGCAATGGCCGAAATGGTCAGAAATCCCAGTGTCTTGATCAAGGCGCAGGACGAGGTGAGACAGGTTTTCGATGGCAAAGGCCGTGTCAATGAGGCATACTTTGATGAACTCAAGTACCTAAAATTAGTGATCAAAGAGACTCTCAGGCTGCATCCACCAGGAGCTCTGCTGCTTCCAAGACAAAACAAAGAGCGGTATGAGATTAACGGATACGAAATACCTGCAAGAAGTCGAGTCTTGGTAAACGTATGGGCTATCGGGACAGACTCCGAGTATTGGGAGGATGCAGAGGAATTTAAACCAGAGAGATTTCTTGAAAAACAGGTTGATTTCCAGGGGAACTGCTTAGAATTCATCCCTTTTGGTGCTGGAAGGAGGATTTGCCCTGGAATCTCATTTGCTATTGCAAATGTTGAGTTAGCACTGGCAATGCTCCTCTACCATTTTGATTGGATTCTTCCTAATGGAATGAAACCAGAAGAAATGGACATGACTGAGTTCTCCGGGGTGTCTGCCAGAAGGAAAGCTAATCTTTACGTCATTCCTATTGTTAGGAGGCCTTTTTCTAGTTGAGCAGAAACCAACCAAGCTCAGTTTATCTATCGCATTGGATTTTCTGATGCAGATTCTATTCCATCTTCTATGTCCTACAACTTACACACGTGATATGTATAAATAAAAATAATATTACGTCATCTCCTACTCCGTTCAGCATACACATACCACATGTATGAAATTTTGCTTTAAATAAAATAAATAATGTCATCTTTATACACAGGTCGTGTGTATGTTGATGAAGTAAGAGATTAAATATGATTTGTAGCAAAAGATCCAATCTGCGTAATAACTGTACTAATTGCTTTTAGATTACTTCTTCCTAATAGTCAATCATATAATAAACACGATATACTTCTCATCTAGTTATTTTCAATTTGCCCGTTGATCGATTGTTGAAACCGTCAATAATCATCTTACAACTATAGTAGTAGTCAAAATTGATTAATGTATTTTTATATATTATAATTTATGATATTATTTGGTGTTTGTGTTATTTTGATTGGTTAGGTATATACGAACTTGTTGGAATTTGAATTCTAAGCAGTTCCCCTGGAAATCAACCTGGCTTTCAAGAAATCTCTCTGGTTTAAAATCCTCTGCATCCTCCCAATACTTGGGGTCTATCCCGATCGCCCATACGGTTACCAAGACTTGACTTCTTGCAGGTATTTCGTATGAATCCCGCAACTAATTAGACAAAAAATATAATGACCCAAATATATGAGACGAAAAGTACTATTTTCACAAGAGAAATATTGACATTAGAATTGAGTTGTTATAATTTATAAAGACTAGATGCGGCGGCACGTAGTATCTGCGCGTATAAATTTTAGTAATATTTTTAATTTATTAAAAACTCATATTTTGTTCCTTTATATCAAAATTTGACATTCCTTTACAGAACGGTCTGATATTTTTTTTAATGCGTTAATTATCATTACATAACTTACTCGAATTAAATTAAAAATTGACACTTAATTTGCAAATATATGTTATATTGATAATGATGACTATATATACATGCAAAATAAATACCAATATGTTATTTCAATTTCAATTAACAAGAAACCTAAATAAAATGGGAATAAATTTAATTTAATTTTTGAGTAGATATAATTGCAGAATTAATTTCCTAAAGAAACTTTATTGAATTGTTAATTTCACAGGAGTTGGTAAGTCGAAAGATATTTTAGATATTAAAATAATTTAGTGTAATGATATCAAAACTACCACGCTGAGTCTATAAACCCTTTTTCCTTTATAATAGGCTATAAATTATAATAATAGATACAGCGGCACACACTACTTGCATGCATAATATTTAATAATATTTTTGTTTTACCAAAGTTCATAATCATTTTTTTATATTAAAATTTGTCATTGCCTTACGTACTCACATGCAAAAGCTATTTAGTAACTTTTTTTAATCCATTAATTACTAATACATGTTTTACTCAAATTAAATTAAAAATTGACAATTTTATGATAGATGTTATATTGAAAATAATGATTATATATACATGCAAAAATAAATACTATTATGTTATTTCGATTAACAATAAGTTTAAATAAAATGGGATTACATTTAATTCTTGAGTCCACGTAATTGCATGAAATTAATTTTCAAAAAGAACTTGACTGAGCGGTTAATTTAACATGACTCGGAAATTAAATGGGTATTTTTTGTAACAATTTGGTGTAGTGGTATTATAATAATTCTAAAGAGGTTGTGGCTAAAGAAAGTGGGTAAAATTAAATTAAGTTGAAGGGTATTTTAGTAAAACATAATTTTTGACGTAAGTGGTATGAAAAACCACCCTTTGGTATCTATAAGTCCCCTTCTCTGTATAATAATATAGACGAAAAAAAGTGGTACTTTTTCTTTTTTATGTTACTTATATATATATAGGGTGAATAGCAATTTACTCCTCTGTGATATTGAAAATGAGCACATTACTCCCCTATGAAAAAAATATAGCAATTTATTCCCTGTACTTTTTAGAATGAAGCAATTTATCTCCTTATATAGGGATATAAATTGCTTCATTTTGGAAAACATAGGGAGGTAAATTTTTGTATTTTAAAAATTATAGAGAGGTAAATCGCTATTTGTTTTTGTATAAAGGGATAATTTGCTCATTTATGATATTATAAGAGGGTTGCTTGTATTTTTTCAAATATATATATGTATCATCATATCTTCCAATTGGATATAAAAACATTTGTCCAAACTTTGAATAGCATAATTACTAAGCACCAAATCCTAATTCCTATATTTTGATTGATAAATTCTGGAAACCCCATTCCAAACTCCAATTGTCACACACTTAATTACTATGTACCAAATCCTAACATCTAATTCTTAATTCATGAACTTAGAATTAGACCCCCTTCTTAATTGTCACATACACTGAACCAAGAATTCTCAAATCAAACATAAAGAAATTCCAAGAAGACAATTCAATGATTCGGGCACAAGATTTTACTGTAAAAAATATCATATTTGAATTTCGAGTGTGTGTATAGTTTAATAAAAAAAATCAAATACAGTAGAACATCATAAATTAATGCTCGATAAATTGATATTTTTTCTCGGTCCCGACTTGGGCCCAGATCAAAATTTAATAATTTCGATAAACTAATAAAAAATAATTTTTCTGAAGATCCTTATATAAATTTATGAGCCCTTCAATATTATAAATTAATAATTTTATGAAAAATATGATTCTATTATTATTTGATGTTTCTTAAAATCTAAATCTAGTTGTATTTTGTAGGTTTGTGTGGCTTGGTATCCCTTCCTTTTACTGAGTTTGTCGAATACTCAGATGATCGTTTGAGTGTGTTCAATATTGTACCTCGACTAACTTTCAAATGGAAATTTTCATCGAGTTGCTATTTATTATTTGAAATTGAAATTTATTAAATTACAAATATCATATGATATTTGTGAAATTATGTAATCTTTGAAAAAATGCCTGAAATTCTTAATTTTACACTTATTGTACTTTTCTTCAAAAAAATAAAAATTTGTAAACAAATCGGACGAGTTGGGTCGAAAATATGAAACATTGTTAAAAAAAAAAACATTTAGTCCAATAAAAAAATCATAATTTTTTTAAAAAATAAGTAAAATTATATGATTTATAAGAGCATTTTAATCTACACAGCACAAAAAATGTATGAAAATGTAACGAAAATTAACAGATTGAGCTAGTTGTTGGACGATCGTTAAAATCAGAATTACTGATAAATTTTTAAATAATAAAAATATATTTATAATTATGTTAAATTATAAATAAGATCATTGTACTTTAACATACATTTATTAAAATTTATAATATAATTGATCATAAAAAATAATTATATCAATGAAGATATTAGTTAAAAAGACATAACAACTCTCTTCCCCAATTCTCTTCCCAAACGGCAGAGTCCTCTCTCAAGTCTCAACTCTCAACTCTCCGTCAATCTCATTCCCTCTCCAAACTGGCCGCCACCTCCTCCGCCTCCGCCGTATCCGCCTCGCCTGCCTCAAGAAAGAAGTAAGTGTGTGTGTATATGTTGATTTTATAAGAATCAAAATCTGACTCCGCCGCGCCCACCAGCCAATCCCAACCTCTTATCTGCCGCCTCCCGCGAATCCCTTTTATTATGTTTTTGGATATTTCTTACTTATCTCAAGAAAAATCCCATCACATTATACCTTAGGATTTCTGGAATTCTTTCTGCTGTATATTAGTTAAATGTTTGTTGTTTACTTGCTATATTTTACTGTGGGATGCATTGAGCTGAATTTTTCTTTGTTTATTCTCTCTTCAGCTGAATTTCTTTGAGTTTTTTTATCCTGAAATTTCAAACTGTTTTGCTCTAATACAAAAGTGAGTCTTTTTATTAGGCTCATAAATCTTTCACGAAAGCAGATCATTCTCTTTTTCTACATGATAGTAATGCCTAAAATTCTTGCAATCACGCAACTTCAATGAAATTGATATGTAGAACCGTAGATATAATATTATGTATTTGGATTTGTTAAGTGTGTAGGGTTGGTTAAGAAGGTGATCAACTACTAGGGATGTGCAGGACTGGTGTATTTGGATTTCCTAAGTGTATATTTTAAGGTGTTTTGCTGATCAGAACCTTCACTTCTAGATCCTGATACCCTTTTCAAATAAATAAATGGGATGAATTTAGTTAAATGAACTTCTTCCATTACTTGTCTGGGAAAAAGAAATTACGTTTTGTTTCACCTTGCGAATAGTTTACTATTTGCTTAGGCAGTCAGGCTGCCAGAATATCAGATAAATAAGTTGCACATTTGAGTTTGCAGAAAAGCTGCAAAGTTGTGTTAATGTATGACACAATTTGTTTTTGTTGTGTGAAGGTGTAATAAGATATAATAATATGTAAGTGAACTTACACGGATGGGTTTTGATTGCTTATTATCCAATGGATATGTCTTAGTATTTTCATAATGTATTAGATTACATATCAATTAAACAATAAAAATGGGATGCAAGAGGGTGGTATTTTGTCACCTCATTCTTGCTTGGCCAAATTTTACTTAGAAAACTTCTTGTCAGATTTTGCGATTGAGAGGGGAATATGTGTAATAAAGTGCCTGTGGAAATAACAATTCTCTTTGCCTTTACCATATTTTGCCTTTGAACACTAAATTGGTGCATCAGGTTGCAGTTGCACAGCATAACTATGTCGATTTTGAAAGGAGAAAAAAGAGAACAGTGAGAAAATTAAGCTACCTAATGGATATCCCCTTAAGCAGTACTTGCTTCCTTGCTAACTTCTTTATGTGGGTTTGTTGTCTTGTTACTTTGTTTCTTTATCCATTTTTTTTAGTTTTTGCATATTGGCAGTTGTTTTCCTATTAGCTTCGTCTATTCTTGTCCTATTTTATTTTTGGGGTCGGGAAGGGGATTATTGTTGCTAATTTCTTCAGTATTATTGTTGTTATGGTGTACATGTTTCTGCCATTTTCTTCTTTCTGTTTTTTTCCCCCAATTTTTGGGTTCTCTTTTGGTGATTGCCATTGGAACTGGTTGTTTACTTTCTTACTAAACTGCTAATGCATAAAACTGCATCTTTCTTTTTTATTTTCTTTATTTTTGTTCGTGAATAGTTTCAGTATTTTACTTTCTTTCTTACAGTTCACATGTTTACAAATGACCAGAGACAAAAAGAGCGCACTGGGAAATATGGTAGTCCGAGACTGGAATACCTCCAGGTGCTACTGCTTAATTACTCTGCAGATTAAAAAACTATATTGCTCCAACTTAATTAGTGTGCTCAATGCATCTTTATTAGTTGGAAATGATTATATTTTCCTTTTCCATCAGGAACTAGTTACACAATTTCAGAATGCAACCAGTGAAGGTATGGGGTGCCACACTTAACTAGTACTACTTGTTTTCAGTTTCAATTTAACTTGAGATACACCGGTTAGATGAGTTAGATGAGGGTGACAGACTTTAAATCATGCTTAGGATAACATATTAAGTGTCTTGCAACAGTGGACCCAGTAGTTTTGGCTATCGTGTTGCCAAGCTCAACTTTTTAAAATTTACATCACAATGATGGTTTCATTGTTTGAATTGATAGGGTGGTGATTAGAGTAATTTATTGCACAGGATAAGACAGGTTTTCTGAAAGATAGTCTCCTTTACTTTCTTTCAGCACCTAAATGTTTCAAATTTTAAGCTGAAGTTGCACCTCGAAAGAGCATTTCCAGTTACCATATTTTGTAGAACCCTTGGAAGCCTATGCTTTTTGCTCTGATACATCGAACATTTATGAACTATTGATGAAATAGAAACTCATTTAGGAGGGGAAAAAAACCTAAATGTATTACTAAATCATCCCTTCCTGTTCTTGGACGGGAGTTTGGACTATCTTTCCCCTTATTTGTTTAACTGATGAGGAGTAACTTGAATTGTGTTTGAATTTCTGTAAAAGCAACTGATATTGTGCCATCTGCATATTTGTGTCCACCTCAAAATGTAGGTAGACTAGATAATGAATATTGAGGAGGTCCTTCCCTGTTCACAAACCATGGAGTTAATAACATGGACCTGAAATTATTGTGCTTCTTGATCATGGTTAGAAGCTTTATTTTGATTTATTTCTAAACTTTCTTGGTTCACCATGAGTTCATGATAATGCAGAAATAAAAGAGAAAATTGTTGCTAATTTGGGAAACTTCGCCTATGATCCTTACAATTATGCGTTCTTACGCCAGGTCCATTCTCTTACATCACATTTGAGTTGATTAAAAGATTTCTTGTTTCCGGTCGCATGAATAATAATACATTTCTCAGCAGCTAAATGTTTTAGAACTCTTTCTGGACTGCCTAACAGAGCCCAACGAGAGGCTCGTGGAGTTTGCCATTGGAGGAATCTGCAATGCTTGTGCAGGTAGGATGTGGCTATGTATTTAGAAGAAAGAAGAGCCGTAGCATCTCTCCTCTAATACTTTTGCTTGTGGATCACTCAAATCCACTATGCTCATCATTTTACTGTAAATTTTTCAATATGCAGATCCAGCAAATGCTGAAGTCGTCATTCAATGTGATGGGATTCCTCTTATCGTTCAATGCTTATCCAGTCCTGTTAGGAACACGGTAAAAGCAATAATGTGACATCTGCCTTTTCCTAGTTTCGGCTATTGCATTTGCTGTGAAGCAATGTAAGAAGAATAAGAAATTGAATTCATAGATCCAATATGCAGGTGAGTTATGCTCTTGGGTCACTTTACTATCTGTGTAATGCAACTACAAGGGATGAAATTCTGAGACCAGAGATAGTAGACGCCATCAAGAGGTTTGCTTCAGCTGGTGCAGTTAATGTGGGCTTCAGTAATCTGGCTCAGGCTTTCTTGGATAAGCATGTCTCTGAACTTAACTGATTCATTTGGTGTAAGCAGTCAAGTATTGTCAGTGCTACGGATGTCACTTCATGCGAATGCTTTCCGATGGATGTCGCATCGTGTGAATGCTTTTCATCTGATTGATTGAAAAAATATCACATTGCTAATATTTAAATTGAATAAATCCTTACCACATAAAATTTCAATTATACAATGTCTTGATTTCGCTTTAATTCGCATCGTATAGTCAAACTCCAAATGAATCTTTATAGCCAAAAATTTCAAGCACAATAATTGGGACAAGGAGATGCAGAGCATGAGGCCCCAAAAGCAAACGTGCAAAGCATAGCGCTTTTAGCGACTGACTTATCCTTGTTAGTCCCTTCATCCATGGGATGCAGCTGGTATGCTTATTCACATTTTGTAATTTCCATGTTCAAACACAACATTAACGTATTTTACTGGAAAAATTTCTTACATTAGATTAGAAGCAGTGAGACCTATATTATACTCTCTAAAAATTCCAAGATCATCATCCAACCTTAAGACAAATCATGAGTGAAAAGAAAAACATAAGGAAGTAGTTTTAAAACCTATTTTGCAACTATAGACAGAGATGATAAAAAAAAAAGAGAGAAGAAGAACAGAAACCTCTGCAGCTGTTTCTTTCCCAAGTTTCAGTCATTGTAAATGTTGGATGGTTATAGCAATTGATGAGCAAACATACAGATCATAACAATGTTTTAGGATATACATACGCCAAATCGCAAACAAATATCGCATCACTGTACTTTGATACAGAAAGTGCATATAAGATTTCCATGTATATCAAACAATATAGACTTGACTGTGATAACCAGAGGCAAATCCAGTAGGGAAGAGCTGTATCCTTGCACCTTAGCTTCAGAGCAAAGCAACCACATCCCATCTCCTCGACTACAAGTTCCAAAGAACGGTACTTAGATAAATGGTTGCTGTAGACAAACACTGATCATTTTTACTCTGAAAGCATACATGAGTTCTACATCTAAACCAGCAGATATATGAATAAGGGGCAAATGATGTTGTGCAGTTGAAAATTGTGGTGAGCGGGTGAGTATATTTCTTCTTGTGTTATTCGTTGCCTTCCTACTCTGCTTTTCTACTTCATAATAGTCAGCATATATTATTCTTTTTTCCTAATTTTGGAAGATTTATTTTTCTTATTTATTGCTTTTTGTTCATTTGTTGTCAAAAGCTATCTTATATTGGATAATTCACAGTAATATTTCTAAAAGAAAAGAGAGTCAAACCAAAATGAAAAACAGTCATCAGCACAGCATTGTATGGTACATATGCAGCAAATAGAATAGTAAGCTGTTAATATTTATAAGCTCCGCAGTTTAAAAGTATACACAGAGAAACCTCCTTCGTAGTTCGAAATTTCGTCCATTTACCTTTGCCAACAACACATCTTTACATTTCTCTCTGCTTGACCTCGTTTAGAACACTCCAATGTTATTTAGTTAAGATGTCATGAAGCAGCATGTTAGAATTCTGAATCATCATAAGAAACAAGTTTAGCAATTAATGCTCTGAATTCTCAATCTAAGGTTTTCCTACCCCACGATGTGCAACTTAGCATATATGGTTATGTCCAATATAACCCCCCAAAGCAGCATAAAGAAAGAAAACAGAGAGTGCAAATGAACCTTAAAGCTGTTAGTTTTATCCTGAAAAGTTTATTCATCAACCGCCTTGGCAGAGTAACAATTCAATAATTGTTCTTTACGTCAAATTGTTTCGTAACTAGAAATGCAATCCTAAACCAGTAGGAAAAAGTAGATGAGCCAAGAATGACTACGCAAAAACATGTAACCTGTTTTTACTATGTTGCCAGCAGTTTCAAGCTTTTGGACTCAGTTTCCAGATTTTCGACAGATAAGACCAAAAAAAATTCTTTAATCCCAATAAGGCCACTCGCGATGATCCCTCCTTTGGCATCAAGGGATTTTTCTATTTCTTCCTCTTCAATGCCTCTTTTCTAGGGGTTTGCTCCTTGATAACATCCAAAAGGACCCTCAGAACTGTTGAAGTATTTCCCAGCATTTCTTTTTCTGATGCCAGGACTAGTCTCTATCCATCTATCATCAAAAACCTATTGAGGATCAAGACACTCTTTCCATCGTAAAGCACTAAATCAAGTCCTCCTCTATACAATTCCAAGAAGCGAAAAACTGAAAATGTAATCTAGCCTAGAGTAGAGGAAAAATAGGTGTTCAGAAAATACAGCTTAATCTTTATATTTTACAGGACTATTCAAACTCACACAAACAAAAAATAATGGCAGTTCAAAGGAGTAGCAAGCTGCAAGAGTCAGACAAAGATGCACAAGATAACGCTAAACTAATCATTTTTAACTTCTATCCAAGAATATCTATATGGATAAAGCCTAAATAATCACTCTACTGTTTATTGACAAAATAGTAGAAAGTAGAAGTAAATATTTGTTAGCATGGGTCAGATTAAATATTGTCTTTCCATGAGGCAGAATATCAGAACAAATATACTGCTACAGAAGAAAGATAGATAACGCTTATGAGAGGTTATTTTCTTTCTTTATTCTTTTGGGGTACAGGTGTGGGTGTTGGGAGAGAAACTCACTCAATATTCGATTTGGGAGTTTGAGTAGCTGAAGCCTTGTGAAAAAGAGCCTTGATGAGCAAACTGTCAAAGTCATACAAAGGGCGAAAGATTCATTTCTAAGTGACATGGTTATTGGAGATCAATAATGTCTATCTACTTAGCTAAAGATAGGCATCAAAGAAAATTGAAGAGCTACCTGTGCATCAGAATGCAGCTGAGTTCCACTTGTATCTTTCTTAGCAGATACATCCGCACCCCTAGCAGATCCCTTGGTGTCACCCTGGCATTATTATCACAACCCATAACTCATTATGATATTATGAACTAACTATGTTAAGGAAGTCGTCAAAACTGCTCTTTGCATACCTCTAACTGCATCATCGAAGTTGTTCCAGAAAATCATCCCGGACACAGGAAAACGTGAAGGGTTAGATTGAATAAACTTGATATCATAGTCTTGAAAAATCAGCCAATAAGTTTAGAGACACATAAGTTTGACTTAACTTCTTACACTATCCTCTCATTTTTTAAGTAAACCATACAGTGAAAGAGTAACAACTAACAAGCACACAATGGTCCTGAAAACAGGGGGGTGGGGGGTGGAATATAGAAACCAGAAATAAACAGAGAACTTCCAATACCTCTCTGTACCTAGCCAAATAGACCTTCAGTGGGGCAATGTAGTCCTCAAACCCTAAGGTTGCCATTGCCCACAACAAGTCATCCCCGTTGATTGTCTTCCTTTTCTCTTTCTGGCACTTATCACTAGCCCTGTTCAACAAGCATAAAGCAAAGTGATCATCATTCATAAAACTTAAAAGGTTTGTCACTGTCACTTCAGCTACTTTATTTCCCAACTGATTATGCTTCACATGTACCTTATCGCTGACATCTATACACAGATAGTTAAGTACTTATACAAATACTAAGGTATTTAACACACCATGAACAGAGAGACATAAGTGGAGAAAACTAGCATCCACGGGATCAAAGGCAGAAGATACCTCCATATTTCAGATGACAACAGTAACCTTAGTTCTTATTCTACAACAAGGTATTGGTACAAGCACCAGATTAATCTAGAGCTTCAAAACTTGTTAATTCAGCAAAGTGTAGATTAGAATTCATGGCCTGTTTGATTGTAGAATCATTTTTCACCAAAAAGGGCTGGTCAGAGATGGCAGATAACCAATTCAAACAAGTAGAAAAACAATCAAAGGAGTTCCATGTTAATAGCTACATGACGTCAGCTGCAATGGGGAGACAACTACCCTGGGAACAGATAGCAGTGGTAACCATGGTGTTTTGGTATTTCTATCCTTGGATTTTACCAAGACAACCATTTGCTACAGTGGCAATTTCTTCCGTGGTGCCACTGCTAACACACTTATATATGTATTATATTCGGCATATTACTCCACCAGTGGATAAACCACAAGCAAAAGACAAGATCTAGCCTGATGGGAAAGAGCAAGCTAATAAGGGAAATCAAATAAAAAATAATGCATTGTGATAGGAATGGTAACTACCAAGGAGCTAGAAGGTGCTGACTTGGACCAGGTTTCAACTGTCAAGGAGGACGAGAAGGATAGGTGCAAACCAAGAATATCCAATTACTGATGTAGAAGCTTAATTTTGTGCAAATGCAATGCAATTAGGTGGAGCACAATCTCCCTGAAATGTGAAAGATACCTTTGCTATTCATGTTTAATGGAGCAAAATATCATGAAACATGCCACAAATTTCATTGATATTTGGAGGGATGAAAGTGACAGAAATTAGAGGAAAAAGAGAGAGGGGATGAACTTGCCAGAAGCTGCGACATGTAAAAAACTGATTTGATCAAAGGTTGCATGTATTGAGGCATTTTCCTATTTCATATCTTTACATCAATTCAAATATTTTTATCTTCAAATGATCAAAAGCTTTACTAATTAGACAGCATAAGGTACCATATAGCACTAGAATCAGGGTCATATCCCAATAACCCTTTGAATACTTCTATTCCTCTAACAAACAACATATGTAAAATCCGCAATCAACTAAATTCGCAATCCATAAATAGATGGGAACTAGAGTTCATCACCACAAATATACATGATTATTAAAAATAAAAAGAAATACATTTGTTTTTAGAAATCAAGACTTAATCAATTAAGGCAAGAATGACTCGAGAAAATGGATGATTACCAAAGGAAAATAGCTAACAACCTCAATCAATCACAGAGCAAACAAAAGGTCAATCCACTCCCAGGCAGAAAGCAATCACGTTCATAAAAGCTAAAAAGATCGGTCCATCATGAGTAAAAATATCTAACAAAAGTTAGTACACAAAAGTCGTGGAAAACCCGTACTCGCTGGTGACGAAGCTGATGAATTCCGATACACATTCCTGAACAGTGTCCTTAGCATCTTTAGCAATCTTTCCATTGGCAGGCAGCGCCTTCTTCATGATGCGGCCGATGTTTGCAATTGGAAGGAAGCGATCCTGCTCGCGGACGCTAGACGGTGGGCTCTGATCCCCTCCGCCACCACCACCGTTCTCGTGGCTGCCGGGACTCTCCGCCATCCTAAACAAACAAAACCCTAGTCCCACATACCAAAACAAAACCCAAAAAGAAAAAAAAAATCCACCATAAAAGAAATCAAATCCAGAGAATAACTAAAAAATTCAACCTTGAAAACAAGTAATTTCAATATCATATTCACAACATTACATGATCGGAAACATGTAGTACATACACATACACACACACGGAGTGTGAGTGAGTGAGTGAGGGGGTGGGGTGAGGGTGGTGTATACCTTGGGGGGGTGTGGATTTGTATTTGGCGCGCTGGGTATTGAGAAGGGAAGAAAGAGAGAGGATTGGCTGATGGGTTTGAAGAGATCTGAGAGGAAGAGAATGGACGATCGGACGACGGAGAGATGAGGAAGGAGACTTATTTATTACTACTACTCTTTTACTCGCTGTAAATAATTATTACAATTGTGTAGTGCGCTGTCAATTTTTCTATATGGGCCCAAACTTTTTACTTCACTTCCTCTTTGCATATCTCATCTAAATATTTAGGTAAATTACACCAAACTCTTACAATTATAAATATTTTATTATTATTTTAAAAATTATAATATACCTTTTAGATTTTAGCAACGATCCCATTCTGTTAGATTTCATCTATTTTTTTATGGTAAACTGTTGAAAATATCTTTTTTTATTGTGAACTATAATTTTATATATTCTTTAAAAAAACTTATAATATAGTATATGAATTATTTATTTTACCCACCCTTAAATTTTTTTTATAATCTTTTAAAGTTTTGTTAATAAAATTATCAAGGCTAAAGTAGTAATTTCTACATCACCGTCTAGAGATTATATAATTATTTTTCATCTGAAAAGAGTATTTATAATCTTTTAAATAAGGTATTTATAATTATGTCAAACCTTATGGGAGATAGTGGTAATTTATCCAAATATTTATATTATAAAGAAAAAAAACAATTTAATCCCTGTGTTATGAAAAATCAACAATTTACTCAATTATGGACTATACGTACTCATGTGCATAGATCATCTGAAAGAAATGGTTCATGAGGGGTATTCAATTTCAGGAGAATAGAGAAATGGTTAATATTTGTTAATATAGGAGATAAATTAGGTTTAAGTCATGTTATAAATGTATAGGTGTGGGGAGGGGGAGGGCCTAAGACCAACCCCATTAAATTTTACTTACCTCACCCGACCTACTTAGATTTGATATCCACTTTAAACCCGCCCCAATTCCAGACTAAAGAAATGTTTGCAATAACTTTTAATTTTATAATAAAAATAAATAAATAAAATATTAAACAGTAGTAAAAATTGAGAGTATTTAAAAATTTAAATTAAAATCAAAATTAAAAGTATTTGGAAAAACAACTTACTAAATACTTACAATTTCAATCATAAACTGTAGATGTGTGTAGAAATCTGCATATAACTTTCAAATCAATTTAGAAGCAAATATCCTTTTTAACAAAAAACTGATTTTGCGCTTGAAACGTCCAAAACACGCTTTAAATGTAAGACCGTAGTGCTGCAACTTACCAGATGCGAATATTAGTAGGTATGGATGCCCTTCACTGACCACATAAATCTGATAATTACATTTACATCCTTAAAAAATGGTCATATTTCGCTTACTGCCCCCATATTTTAGAAGATTACACCAACACCCCTGAAAATAGTTAAAATAAGTAGACTAAAGGAGTGTAAAATACCTCTTTGCCCCTCTAGTATGGCCCCAAAAAAGTTTATTGTTCAAAAATTATGTGCAACTTTTACCCTAATGTTTAAAATTCAGATAGCAGAAAATTATACACTTTTCTTTCTCTCCACCATATTATATGCTGGAGATTGAAGCACACTCTGAGTCTGAGTATGTAACTTTGTCTTTTTTATTATATTTGTTTAATTAAATAAAATACACAATAAATAAAATGAATAACTGATAAAGAAATTAACTTAACACGTATATGAATATAAAATTATTGATATAATCAATTAAATAACGAGATAGTTATTGATAATTAGAAGAAATATATAAGTATAAGTAATTAAGGGCATAATAGTCAATTCGTGTGTCCGCCAAAAGTAGTTTCTGTATAGTATAGATATACACGAATATTAATACAAATTACAATCACACAACACAGGTTAACACGCACAAACCCACAACATATATACACACACGATATAGCCGGATAAACACACCACACCACACCACATATGCTCGTAAATGGTGGGACCAAAAGTGCAACACTCTTTATCTTGTGGGACTAAATGTGCAATTCCCCCCCCCCCCCCCCCCCGAAAAAGCAAAACCCATACTTATACACAGACAGAAAAACACACATGCACATACACATAGCAACCGAAGAAAAGGAGTTGGCGGGGCAGGGGGAGGGAGAGGGCCAGTGTCCCTGGGGCAGAGGAGTAGGTAATCAGATCGAAATATATGTTAAGATTATCACAAGAGTACGCATAAGGTGGCTAACACTCCGGAGAGAGCCGTATGCTATTACCAAACATGGCCGATGTACTATGATCACCACTAACTAAAGACGACAAACATCGACTGCTCCATAATCGCATTAGTGGCCTTGTATACTCCTAGTAAACATTTGTTACCAAGCGAAAAACAACCAGTACAGAGGATTATATGTAAGAAAGCTAGTGATGCACATCATACACCTTCACTGAGTTCTTTCTTGAATACAACATGGTAGCATCTCTTAGTACAAACAAAATTAACAATTGATAACGAGACAACGTTGTTCGGTTACCTCCTACAAGCAGCTAATTCCAAGAACCATTTCTGCAGTAGCTTAGCCTTTCGGGATTCGATCCATGTACTAGTTCCCAGTTAAATATAGAGCAATAGCTGGCTGATGCAAAGGACGCCTGAGAAGAAATGTGCTCATTAGTATTTTCAAAAGATCCTTTTTGCTCTAGAAAAGATTAATATCATTGAGTACCGTTCTTGATTGCTCAAACGAAGGTAGCAACTGCTCCACATGAACAAATAAGACAGCAAAAGAAGGGGGCCTGACTGTAGGTTCTCCCTAGAGAGTTGGTATAGTTACCACTGTACCCATCTCCTTCTAAAAATATTATCAAAGCTTCCACCCCACATTTGTAATGTTTGGATGCCACCAGATTCCGTTTTATCGGGCAGTAATGTTTTATAATCTGATGGGATGTTAATGTTCTGCATTCAAGAATCGGGATCAAATGGTTCTGTAATTAATCACATAATGGAGGAGGTTTTCTTATTTTGTTTACTTTTTTAACACAAACTAGAAAGGGAGGCTTTTGTAATTATAAAATGAGGACTACAGTCAGTAATTACACTAACAATGCGCGGAGGTAGATGAAATCAACCTAATAACACAAAGAGAAGAAGAAAGCAAGGTGATGTTCTAAGCCCTCTCAGGTTATTTGGTATTGCGTAATCTAGCAAACGAGGCAGTATTTGACCTAACATAGATGCTAAAGAATTTACTGTGGTAGAATCGTCTCGGCTGTCATCCTATCACATCTATCATCCTACTCTTTTGTAAACACAATGCCGAAGGAGATGTCTTCACCTTATTCCCATTAACCAGCCCCAGGTCTCTCTTTCCCAAGTGCAGAAAAGTAGGAAAAGTAAGACTCGGATTTCAGGTGATGGGTCATTCTTAAAATCATAAAGCAAAACAGTGCAATATAATTAGCTGTAATAATGTCCATAATATATTTCCCATAGTTGCAGATAATTACCGTGCTCCAGAGCTATAGCAATGAAGTTACATCTTCCTGGCTCTGAGGGATTGTAAGGGGCAAAATTTTCACTGAGATCAGTGGTGAGTAGCCTATCTGGTAATTAACAAGAACTGGCCCAAAAATGTTGAACTTTTCGGCACTGTTGCGAGCAACTTCTGCATCAGAACCTCGTTTGAAGATCACTTTAGCACGGCCAGAGTCATGATCAACTTCTGTCTCGGATTCCATCAAAGGTCCAAACCGTCTGAACATTTTGTTTAGATTGATTTCTGACGGTACATTGTTCCTCTCTGCAAAGTTCAATATAAGCTCTGCCGGTGAAGATTCTTGCTTTCTTCGTTTAATACTCTCATCTATTTCGGTGTCTGTTGTTGGATAGTTCCCGGTGGAGAATCTCTTCCTAGAATGCGGTTTACGACCTGGCTTCACAGATTTTTCTGCACCAAATGGCACTAGCTGAAGATTTCCAGCTCCATTCTGGGTATTATGCAACAGTTGCTCCTCAGAATAGTTCTGGACAATTCTGTCCGTCCAATAAGAGTCATTCACATCATCAAACTCAAACTCTTCCCCGGATCCACCAATTGTTGCTTCAGCCTTTTTCTTTCTACCTCGTCTATTCAAAGCAATTGAACTTCTGAAACCTAAGAAGAATGTATGGACCATATTTTGGAAGTTGTGCCCTTTCTTTGGATCCTGTGCCACCAGCTGAAGTTGTGATAGCATCTCACTTACCGAAAATGATTCTGCTGAAACAACTACACTTCGCCGGTCAGAGTGCTCATAAATCTTTGGAGAACCATCAATTACGGATTCATCACTGTTGCCCTTCACCAATGATGTGGACCCTGTTAATTGGCTGGCCACTCTACGGATGCATTCACCAATTTTAAAAGAAGGCTTAGGAGTTTGACTCGTCAGGGTGGATATTTTGGCAGCATGGATGCTTACCCTTTTGTCTGACCCATCGCCTAGAGGATCAACTGCTTTCCGTTTATTCCCAGAAGACATTGAAATTGATTTGCCCAGATCATCAGCATCTTCAGCTTCTGGAGAGTATTCCCTCTCACCCATTAATTCTGTCAAGCTTCTCTCCTTCCTGGACTGAGGACCATCTTTTGGAGTGTGTTTGTGTTTGTGGGAAGCAACCATTTCATCACTCACTTGTTCAGTTTCTGCATCATTTTCTAGCAATTCCCCAGCCGGAGGAAATTCAGTTGGCAAACGATATCCTTTAAAACGACAAAATGCAGACAACTGTGCTTGAGCAATCACAAGATCCAGCCTATCAGCCCCAAAAGATGCACGAGGCGCCAACTCTCTGATGTACTCAAGAAGTTTATCAGGTTCAAAATTAGAGGCCTGGCTAGACTGATCCACACCATATCTTCGGCTTGATTCTTCACGTATCCCAGTGTTATCTACAACCTGAGTTTCAATCTTATTATAGGCATCTTTTGGAACACAAGAGCATGCTAAACCTAACTCTACCCTTCTTGAAACCTCTTCCAAGGCACAGTTGACTGCATCTTGAAATGCTTCAGAATTACTTTGCTTCTCAATCTGGGAAAAATGTGACCCGAAAGGCTTTAGCAAAGATGCGTCATTCCAAGCGAAGGTTCGATCTCCAAAATATGCAACCAAAAAAGAGTCTTTCTTATAATATTTAACTGCCTTCTCTGAAGCATCAGCAGGATCAAATATTTGTCCAGGCCACCAAGGATGACTCCGGACTTTACCCCAGACCAAATCAGATACGGCAAAACAACCCTCATTTTCGGGAGGTGATAGATAACCTGATTGGTTCATTCTCAACAAGCTTGCAGGCTTCACTTTTTCTTCATTGGACAATCTCAATTTGTCAGTCTCAGAAGTAGGTTCTTGAGTTGCTAATTCTGAATCAACCTCCTTTTCACCGTGATATGTTCTGTCAGATTCTCTTTCCTCCTCCACATCCATGAGTTTTGTTTCAGAATCATGATCCTCAACACTATAAAAGCCATTATTTTTTATAGAATCGTCATCTGCTTCCCTAGAATCATCCACTTCATCACTAAAAGTAGCCATATCAAACACGGAATCCTTGTCAACCTCACCTCCATCAACCAAAGATATATTAGCAGTAGACACATGGAACTCTATCTTGTCAGTTAAATCTGGCGAGATGTTGACTTGAATAATATCAGAACCAGCTGTAGTGCTAGAGACTTCATTTGCCATCATGTTGATAGTGTCAAGCTTGTCAACCTCATAATTAGATGTGTCAGTTATTAGCACAGCAGCCTGCTCTGGCTTACTTCGAGGAGAACCACACCCTTCAACAACATTATCAAAGCCAACCTCAGTACGGACAACAGGAATATCGCATGAAACATCTGCTTCTGTCATCACGACATCAGCTGTCTCAGCCTTTGAGCATGCAACTTCTGTTGAAAGATGCATATCCTCAGCAGAAGCATCAAGTGCTGGATTTTCAGCAATTCCTTGGCACTCTAAAGACTGCTTTGATATTTCAGAATCAATGTCCTGACCCTTTTCACTAGATACATCCCCATCGACAACTTTTGTCTGAGTGATTGCAACTTTTTGGTCAACTACTTCACCCACCGCCGTGGCCATGACAGGTCGGTCTCTGCACATGCCAGAATCTGCTTGTACAATTTCCTCGACTCCAGGACAACTAGACCTCATCGTATTTGGCTGATTTTCCTCTGTATCACCTTGAATCTCAACATTGGGGCCTTCGTCTTTTTTCACTTCAGCAGTATCACCTCCATCAGCCAGTTGAGTCGGTTCATTTGAGAAACCATGTTTTTGATGGATGACATCAGTTTCTGAGTTTTCATCAATCTTCAAGCATTCATCATTGCCTACAGTAGTTAAATCTGGTGGATCAATATTCAATGATTCATCTTTGAAATCCAGCACATCATCAAATACCGAACTTATAGCTTCCACTCTCTCACTGACTAAAGATTTGTCATTAATGGGTTCTGGACCAACATGTGAAACACCTTCGATCCCATGATTTGACTCAACCTTTGTCCCATCAAACTCATTCAGGGGACCTTGATTCTTATTCTCAATATCAGAGGCTAGTTCATTGGCTTTAAGGATCGAGTCCTTGCTCTCTGCAGCAAAATTTTTTTTGTTATCAGTAATTTTGGCCTCTATGGCATCGTCATCACCAGTGCTGGCACGTTCAGCATTAGCCACAAGACTACCATCGGGCCCGCTAGTCACCAAGAGTTCTTCACCGGCACTAGCATTAACTAAACCAACTTCTCCAACACCACCACCAATCCCATCAACCTGAACATTTTCGAGGCCTTCATAGTTAGGGTTGTGAGAGACCTTAGAAGGTGCAGCTTCAACATCATGTGCGGCATTTGTTTCGCAATGAGATGTCCCAGCATCTGCACGCAAGTGATCATGACTTGCAGAATTATCACTTGAGGGCAATACCTCTTCTTTTTCTGCAGTGCCAACCTCTCCTTCAATAACAGTTTCCACATGCTGATTCAAAGGCTCAGTTGTCACAATTTCAGCACTATCCTCATCAACTGCTTTATCTTCTACCTTCTTCTCTTCACTAGTCACCGTAGGAGTTGTCTCGGTAACTTCTTCAGTCTGCACGCTAACGAGCTCTGTAGCTGCTGATGACGACACAACCATGGGTTCAATTCCAGGATTCCAGACCTCATCGCCTGAAACACCAGGCCCTCTTGAGGGCAATGCACTAACTTCACCACCCACAACATCAGCAGATTCACTAAACTTGATGTTTACTTTGTCTGTAACAACGCAACTCTTTTCATCCCTTGATTCCGAGAACCCTAACTCACTTTCCCCCATCTTATTCCCATCCCCATCATTCGCTACATCCACAGCTTCTGAAGAGTTTTGACCCTCAGGTTCTTTTCTGTTCTCCCACACATGACCCTCCAAATCCTCAGCTTCTCCAGACCCAAAATCGCCCTCTTTCTGACCACTAACCCCGTGAACAAACACATCTGATCCCACAACCTCCACCATAATCTCCTCCCCATCCCCCTCTTCACAAGACTCCTCGACCCGACTCTCAGTACCCATATTTTCAACAAGGGTTTCACTGGGCAAATCACCACTCAAATGCGACTCTGAAACGCCACCACTACTATCTCGACCCACACCACCTTGCTCATCTTCCATAATCAAGATTTCTGGATCAAGATTTTAAATTTATCAAAAAAAAACAAAAAAGACTTAAACCTGACAAAAACTCCAATAATTAACACGAGACCTAATAGCAGAAGTACAAGAATCCACCAGACGCACACTCAAATTCAAGAAATTTGCGAGCAATACACTCTCGTGAGTAAAACTGAAAACCCATGAGCAATAACATTCTTCAAAGTAAAATACGATTACCTGAACTGCAGTACTATTCTGTGAAATTCGCAGCTGGGATTTTTTGAGGGTTTTTAGAGAGAGAAAGAGGAGAGAGAGAGACAGCAGAACTAAGCACTGCTGAGTTGAGATTTGTAAGTACAAAAACACAAATATTAGCAGAAAATAACACGAGTCCTTGTCCTTTCCTCATGGGTTTTGCAATACTTGCTAACATAACAAAGCAGTCATGTTTTTCAAGTGTGATATCAGCTGTCTGTCGTTCGAGGATAAGACGGTCATCGTAATAGGTAGCATTGCGCTGTCACTCTAATGACTTACCCCTTTTTCTTTTCTTTTTCCTTTTTTGTTATGCTATATTTTGTTAATTGTATTGGGTTTTTTTGTTTTTTTTTTTTAATTTAACTTTACTTTTTTGGTTTTTCTAAGTTTATATTCCTTCCTAAAATTGTATGAAATTACAATCTTCACTAAGTTTATTGTTGCAAAATGCACATTTTAGGCTCTTAGCCTTACGAAATATTATTAAATTATCTGGTGTCGTTAGATTGAACTTGTACAAAAATGTCTAAATAATCCAGAACCAAAAAGAAGGGTTTGCAGGCCCGCAGAAAAGTCACAAGTCCACGATCCCCTGGTCAATATAAAAACCAAACCCAAGTAAGGTCCAAATTAAAGGAAGCTGCAAATGGCATCCACGCAGGACCCCAAGACCACGAGTTCCCCTGAGCCAATAAGGTAACTTACTTTTACACTTGCACACATGAATGCGTACTTTGTTATATTTAACTGATCTATTGTTTTATTTGCTTTATTTTTACTCATCAAAGTATTGATTTGAATATTAGAGTACTAACAATTTGTTTGTAGTTTCTCGTTCCTAGAGCTTGCAAGTCAAAGCCAAAAGATCTCAAATTAAACTATAATCAGCATTTTCTACTCACATCAGTATTATTTTTCATAGTATTTGATTTCTTGTAATATTTAAATCGCATCTTTATTTTCATACAAAAATAAATATATTATCATAGAATGTTTCATGTTTTCATCCTGCTATATCAATTAGGGATGGCAATGGGTTGAGATAAATCAGGTCTGTCTGAAATGAGGCAAGTTCCAATCCAATTAAATGAATTTGATATTGATGATGCCCCTAAAATTATTAGGTCAAGCTCACAAATTAGATATATTAGCTCAACCAACTAAGAGCTCAATTAGCTCATTAGTAGGACAGATAAGGACTCACCAGTGAGACAGATAAAGCCCCAGCAGGGAAGAAAGGCCTACCATCTTACTAGCTGCTTTACTGAACTGACAAGCCCAAGAAATAAGCCCATTTCAGTGGGGCACGTCATCATACAGCTAGGGGGACACTTCACATAGGGATTAATTATTTACTTATTACAAAAAAATAAAAATATTATATTAATATAATGTTTTAAATATATTAATAATAATATAATGAGTCGTGGTTTCTTTAAAAATTAATTTTTTTAAAGAAAAAGCTCAAGTTGCGATTTAAAATCGCGACTTGGTGTCGTGATTTGAGATCACGACTCGACATTTTTTTTTAAATTTATTTAATTAAATTTTGTATAAATTAATTATATAAAATTAATTTTTAACAACATATTAAAGTCCAAAAAATTATAATATTAACATTGTATTAATTTAAAAAATTACAATTAAATGTACAAATGTAATAGTGTATATTTTTTTATACAATTATAAAAAAATACAATGAAGTATACAATTATTATTGACAACCCGATACCGATACATTTGATTGTAGAAGAATTTGTTTGTTGGGCTTGTTGCCTTGCACGCGCTTGTGTCCAATCCATCTCGTTGTGTACGTGATGTTTGATTTCGACCAGGGCGTGAAGAAATGCGAATAGTAGTGTCGTGGACCAACTCAAATCCCGGTACTCTCAATAATCTTCGGAGTGCACAGGTTCAAATTACTTAGAGTATGTATTCTTGTAAGCCATTATATCATAATAATCCTTTACCATTGATGCAGTACTAATCATGTATGCAGCGCATACTTTTTTAGCGTGACTGCAAGGAATACCAAATTGAGTCCACTTACCGCAAAAACATTCTCGATTCGTAATTTTTACAACATGGGTATTAAGTCATGTCCATTGTGACGTCTTATAACAACCGAGGCGGACTGTTGGAACTGATGGTATTTGGTGGCAGTATACTCAACAGAATTTTGTTGCTAACGTGTGAATATCTTATACGTAAAATCCATCCACAGTTGGTTGTTGGCCAACAATACAGTACTTTTCGCTAATCTCTCATGAAAATAATGGACAGTTCGCTGAAGCGTCATCTCAGCAATTGTTGTCAACGGTAGGCGGCAAACCCCTTTCAATACTCTATTTATGCATTCCGACATATTTATCGTCAAAATTTCGCATCGCCATCCACCATCATGAGATGCTGTCCATTTTTCCTTGTTGATCTGGTCTAAATACTCAAATGCGGCTAGTTTCTGGCTCTTTATCTCTTCCATAATTCGATTAAATTTTCTGATATGATATTCAGAGCCAACGTCTCCAATAAAGATCTTTCAACATGACATTATTGTGTTGACTGTTGAAATTGAAACACACATGCCTCAAGCAATATCGGTGCACGCCGTTAGGTGGCACGAGATCCGAACTTTCACATACAGCTTTAATGATACCAGGATGGCGGTTAGAAATAAGGCAAATACCACGTCCCCCCCATATAATATATCCGCTCAATCGTCTAAGAAACCACTTCCAAGATGAATATGATTCTTCATCGATAATTGCAAAGGCAAGAGGGAGTACCTGTTGATTTTCATCCATAACAGCAGCAATCAACATTTTGTGCTTGTATTTTGTGTATAAATGGGTAGCATCTACACTGATAAGTTTGCGACAGTGTTGGAACCCTTCAATACACGGCTTGAATATCCAGAAGACGTATCCTAGCACATATGCACTGGTTGACGGGTGGCGGGCTTTGTGTTGCTATTCAACAATCGTTTCTGGATTATATTTTTGGAGAGCTCCCATGTATTTGCTAGATTTCGAACTGAGCTCTCCCATGTGCCCTAAACAATTTCACGTGTCATCTTCAAACTGTACCATGTCTTTTGATATGGTATATCATACCCTGTATGGTCTTTCACAATTTGGATGGCAAGCTTTATTCCGTACGCGGGGTTACATTTCACCTTTACTAAAAGTAAAGAAGCAACATAAATCTTATCTAAATTACCATGTTCGAGGGACATTTCATTCAATATATATGTATGGTCCCCCCCCTAATATTTTGTTAGGACAAACCCCGCTGTGTTTTAGAAAGTATGCAAAAAACACCCTCTTGTTATGAGAATAGGCTAAAAACACCCCTGTGTTTTGTAAAACTCAACTCAATCGCCCTTTCTCCGTTAAATCCAACTAATTGTGTTAATTTTTTAGAAAAATACCGTTATACCCTTACTTAATATATATTATTTCTTATTTTAATGACCGTTGGATCTTTTTTGATCAAATATTGATCGTTAGATCTAATCAATTAATCTCAATCGTTAGATTTTATATTCCTAACAAGTTGCTGGGTCGAAGTATTGCATTCTCCATCCGCCCAACAGCAGCAGAGGGGGTTCGATTTCCATTATACGCGATGTGGCGAAAAAGACTGATTCAACGAGATATGCCTTGCCTGCATTAAGATTTAAAACTTGTCATCTACTTTCAGGAAATGTTTGGAACAAAGAACTTACAATAATACAACGCCGCATTCTCCAAAGATTGAGAAACAAGAAGAGATCTATTAAGAGAAAGATTTATTCGAGAGAAAATCTTAACAGTTACATTCAATCACAAACTACACGAAAGTTGTCCCTTTTTCATGGAGATTTACCCATCACAGAGATGCACAGAAGAAGAAAATGATCATATATCCCCTTTATACTCAATCCAGAAACAAGATCGGACATTATTCCGGTTCGTTTCCATTTTCGTGAAACTATTCCTCAAGCAAGGCAGCCGATAAATAAGACCGTTGGATCTTTTTTGATCAAATACTGATCGTTAGATCTAATCAATTAATCTCAATCGTTAGATTTTAAAAAAATAATTTAAAATTAAAAAATATATTATTATTATATATATATAAACAAAACTAACTACCCCCACCCCACCCCCACCCCTTCCCCCGCTGCCACCGGCCGTTCATCGGAGAATGCCGGCACGTCTCCTGTCATGACTACCACCGTTCGACTCATCGTCTCACGACCGGTCAAGCCATAGTGTCTGTGTCATGAAATTCCTCCAAACGCGTCGCCACGGCACCTTTGAAATCCGTTGGTTCGCCCAATATTTCGCCGCCACCTTCTCTCTAAAATTCCGATGCCATCACGGCGAGTCGCCGGGCGCCACACATATCATTCGACTCCAGTTGATGAGGCGAACATTTCCCCTCAAACAATTTGGGATTTCATCAACCATAGACGTTGGGCTACCACCACCACCACCGAAGCTTTCCACCGTCGATTCACCGTCACCGAAGCGACCCACGGTCGTAGACCACCACCAATCACTTCGTCTCCTCTTTGCGAATCGAATGAGCCCCCTCCCACCGATTTTCATCAACTCTATACATACATTTCAATTTTTCGGTCGTGGACCACCGGCAATGCTTCGTGATCTGACTTTTTTTTATTTTTTAAAATTTTTAATTAATTTTAATTATATTAATTAAAATATTTTTTAGTTAATTAAGAGTTATTTTAAATAATTACAATAATTAAATATTTTAACTAATTAAGAATAATTATAATGATAATTATTGTAATTAAATATATTTTTTAATTAATTAAAACAATTTTAGATTTAATAATTAACAAATATAAAATTTGTTGAATTTAAATATAATTTAATTTAATATTTAATATTAAATAAATTAAATTAATTTAATATTTTAATTTAAATTTAATATGATAAAATTTAATACTTATTTTTAAGAGTGAGAAATGGCAAAAGGAAGACACAAAATAAGCCAAAAAGCCCTTTGTATGTTATATAGACCCATAGAAGGATATTTTAGTCCAAAGTATTATTAAATATGAACCTAAACCACAGAAAATGACTACGAAACGCAGCAGACGCGCGTCTCCTCCACCTTTCATTAGTTTCTAACAGAATGGGGATTTTTTGCTGACTAAAACAAAACAGGAGGGAGTTTTTAGTCTATTCTGAAAATAGTGGGAGTGTTTTGCATACTTTCTAAAATACAGGGGAATTTTATGCATTTTATCCTATTTTGTTATTATCCACCTTCCAATTTTTTGTTACAAAATCTCTCACAGCTCCCATCTACACCGCATATCTGAAAAAAATAAACATGAATCAATCGATTAATCATGTATGCTTATACTTATAGAAATATATATATATATACCTGGGCTGCGCTGCTTACAGTATACTTTCCACTTGACCTTCAAACTCTCAGCTACCCAATACTCACGACGTGCATGTCGTATCGAGTAATCTTTCACCGCCTCGATTAAAGTTTCTTTATTTTTGAAAAGTATTACCACATCAAGTCTGCCTTCATTCTTGTCATAAAATTTTGCATACTTCATGTTCGGTACATCAATGGAATCCACGGGTACCTCCGGGAATGTTTGTCCGAAAAATGGTATAGAGCGGTAAAATATTTGCTGAGTAGTTCGATGTGCCATAGCTGCTTCAGAGGATGATGACGTACCTTATGCACAGTCAATATTACTCAAAACACTCTCCACGAAATCGTCATCCAGTATGCCAGTGTTGTTGTGTTGCTTCTATTGAGTGGGATGATGTGCCCAAATTCATCAGGTAACCTGGTGTCATTACTATATCTTTCAAAATTAGAAGATATAGAAATGGCCAGGAACTATAGTTGGGGGAGTGCTGTGCTGGCATTTTTATATCGTGAATTATGCAATGGCAGCACAAAAGGCAAAGCTGCAATTGGTGGTGCGCTGCAATTGTTGCAGGTAAAAGTTACTTAATAACTCTTATACAATTTTTTTTTTGTTATGAATATTAGTTATTAACACATATTTGTATTATTCGTATAGATTTGGGCATGGCCACTGATCACTCCACTTTATAATGTAATAAATTTAAATATAATTTACTTAATATATAAATTAGTTGACAATGTGTGAATTTTATATTTCATTAGTATCCGCATTTGTTAAGATATTTAAATTTTATATTGTGATTGTAATTCAATTTTTTAGTTTAAATTATTAAATATTAAAAATTTTATATAATGTTTTCGAATCATTAAATAAATATATTTAAAAGAAATTTTTTACTTTTTTAGAGAGATAAAATAATAAAAAAATTACTCAAAACAAGTTAAAAACAAATCTAAGATGCCTTAGTCTCTTATACACTCATATAATGGGTATTTTAGTCCAACGTGGACTAAAAATATTGACCAAAACGGCTCAAGTCACCACCCAGCATCCACACCACTTTCCGTCAATTTATAATAAAATGGGATTTTATTTGCTGGGATTTTGCTCATTTCAAAACACAGAGGGTTTTTTTTTGCTAATTTAACAAAATTCGGTGGGTAAAATGGCATTTAGCCAATGGATTTTCTGCAATACTTCAAACAGGCGACATTTCTTCACATCCAAACGAGTTTTCTGCTACCATACAACGGAGAATAGATCAATGAAAAGTACGTTGGACCAAAAAAAATCCGATAAAATGCAGATGGTTGGGTAATTTTATTCTGTTTCACAAGGTCGGAGGGTCTTGCTCCTTATCCTTGTCAGAGGGGGCAAGCTTTCTCAAACTCCTTTTGCTCTTTGCGGCACAATTCAAATTCATTTGTATGGTAATACATGCATCCAGCATAAGCATCCAGTTCTTTGTTGCAGTTCTGGTGGAGATCTCTCAGCCTACAAATAACACAACGCTGTTAGAATTGGTAGTTTGAAACTAGACAGTCTGGGGTTCTCTCCTTTTGCTCTCAAGATGGTACACGTTCAAGTGTTCCATTATCATAGTTTCTCGTCCCTGAAACTGCATATTTACGAGCACTTCAACTAGAAGTCTAGGTACAAGAAAGATGATCTTGCTGAATACTAGTATATCCACAGAAATGCATACATGGAAATCTTCAAACTGCAGAAGGGTCAGCCTGGGGTTCAGAAATAGATCAAAATGTAAAAGCCTCTATTGGGAATGAATTACATTACGGATCTACAGGATGGTTAACCCAAACATGATGCACATGGGATGGGTTGGCAACAGTAGATGGATTCATAATGGATCTTAGTTATGGGCATTTTGATCAAATTATGGGTTCTGATTACCATGGTCAAACCTGACCTGCATTTACATGTCGAAATAATTTGAATTAAGATTCACAGTTTCATTCTAATGTAATCTTCCTGTTCTGTATAATTTTACATATGCTCACAGGCAAGAAAAATGCAAATACAGTATTCATAAGTCATGTAACTGGTGCGGCAGTCTGTGACATTGCATTTTAAAGAATAACACACTTTGATTTATAGCATATCTAAGTCTGGAGATGCACATATTATGTTCAATATTGACGTTGTTTGTGGGTATCTTCCGTTCTTGGTTCTCTTCAAATTGTTTCTAATACAGCAAAAATTGCTGAACTTGGGGATCAGGTTTGGATTTGGCTCAAAGGTAGTCTAGTTGCAGAGAGCTATGGGTTTAGCTAGAAGTGTTATTGCAAGTGGTGCGCTTATTCGTAACTAGTTCCTGTTAACGGAAAAACCGGGAGAAGATCAGGCCACAAGTAGTACATGGAATACAGAAAATCAAACACATAACATCTAATTTATCTCTACTATCAAAAGCAATAAAATTCTTCCAACAACTATATATAACACTTACATATTTAAATAGTATGAAACTTGGGGACAATCGCTCAGTTCTATCCTTGTAGGCCAAAGCAAAGACGAAACAATGGAAGAGCCCCCTTTCTCCTTCATTTAGGTCAATTTCATGTGAGATTGCCCTCTTTCTTTCACAATGAAAGGAAGAGGAGAACCTAAAAACACATCAATTGTAACCAAGGTTGACTCTAAGAAAAGACAGCAACACTATTTAGTAGGAACTGGAAATATTTAAAGGGATTAAGGGATGCTAGGGTAGACCAAACAGGGAATAGGTTTCTAAGGCTAGGAAATTAGGATATACATGCATTTCTGATGTGCGTTTTCATTGACTCACCTTAATTCGTTAAATGAAAGCATCTTCATATTATAGGATGTCTAACTTACAAGATATGTGTTAAATCTGAGCAACTTGTCCCTACAAATTGAAGAGCGTGGGGGCAGCACAAAAGCTTCAAAGGGAGAGACAAACTGATTATCTAAAAGGTGAGTTGAGTGCTCGAAAATTTCACCTTAATGTCCTGCATGAGAATATAATAACAGGCCTGAAGAAAAACTCTACAAGTTTGCCCATATGTTCTGTATCTTTACTATGATTTGTGAATGTATATATTTTCAGCCATGATCAAAGAGTATCTTAACCTATTCCTTCTCCCTCATCCGTCTTTCTCTAGTGATTGGTCATGTAGGATAATGCAGAGAGCACCAGAGAGGGGCTCAGCCATGGCCATAGAAGGGAGGAAAAGAAATCCGAGTTAGATGAAAAGAAGAAAGAAAAGGGGAAAAAGAGAAATTCAAGAAGAAATATAAAGAGAGAAAGGGAGAAAATACAGAAGAAAGGCAGAGTGTGGAAGATGGAGAGAGGGACCCCTTATAGTTCAAGTGTAGAGAACCAATTAAGTTTATGAAAGGTCAACAGTAGTAAGCATTCAACTAATATCTAGTGTTGGCTACAACTTCCCCATACAATTACCAGTCTCATAAGGCAGCCAAAACCTGGACGAAAAGCATAAACATTAAGTTCTGTTTGTACTAACATATAATTTTGATAATCGTACTTCAGATCAGCTTTCAATACAGAAAAAACAGTGAAATCAGTAACCATGAAATATCCCCTACCTACAACTGATCTCAAATCAGACACTTTAAATTTAAAAGACTGAACCTGCCACCTTCAACGTCAAGTATATAGGACTTTGATGTTAAGACCAATGGCTCAGCACTTTCAGTAGCTGCCATATAATGCTCTAATAATCACATTCATTAAGCGGCCAAACAATTAGACAATAGTAAGGGTAGAAAGAATCTATCTTGCATCACACCTACAAGTATCATGATTTAACTTACAGGTGAAGCACGCATTGAGTTACTTGGCGTCCTTTATCGAGGCATTTCTCAGGGTTTGGGTCATCCTTCTTGCACTTCAAAAATGCTAAATTCTCATTTCGGCATCTAGTCCCTATATGCTTCGCAGCGGCCATCAAAACCGACGAAGTTGGGATAGGTTCTCCGGCTGCATCCACAGTGCTTGCCATCCTTAACAAACAGTAAGAAATTTAAATGCGGTTACTACCACCACTTTTAGAAGCTCATCTTACGCAATAAAAGTCCACAGCTTAAAATCCGACAAACACTGCAGACCAATGAAGTTTTATATCCAGTACAGTAATTTCAATTTGATAAGAAAATGTCAAACTTCGAGTGATCTACCATCCCCAAAATCCTCATAACATGAAATCAAGCATTATGTACTATAAATCAGTGCAACAAAAACATAAGCATTCACCGAAGTTGGAACACCTAAACCCCCCCCCCCCCCCAATTATTTCTCAGAGCATTCACCGAAAAGCATCAAATTCTCAGCAGAATTCACTGAAATGCATCAGAAAGACTACATTTACACAAATTTTCGGAAACCCACTTCGATTTAAGAATCGAATCTGCAATTTTCTTCCAGTTTCCATCACGAATGGGAATTGGGAAGACAAAAATCTGATTCCAATACACGACTGCACCTCCACGATGTAATGAAAATCGTCCGTAAACAATTTCATACAATTAAAGCCAATTCATTCAATTTAAAACCCCAAGAAACCAAAAAAAAAAAAAAAAAAAGGGAGAGGGTGAGAGAGAGAGAAGAAAGAAAGGAATCGAGAGATTATTACCTCTTCTCTTGTTCTTGGTTGGAGATTCTGTCAGTATTTTGGTTTAACAGTCACAGACTTGAGAAAGGAAAGGAAATGAAATGGGTCGGGTTGTGCCCACGCCGAGTTGGACTTTATCAAGTAGTTGTGCGTGTTTCGTAATTAACCGTGTCTACAGGGCTATGTCTGTCATTTCCATATTTCTGAACTGGGCATTCACCCTACCCATATGTGGCTTGGATCCGTATCCTTTTGCCCGAATAATTCGATAGTAATGGATCTGCGTTTGGGTCTGGATCTAATTTAACTAACATAAAGACCAAATTTGGTTTCTATATGACCAAACTTTGAAAGAAATGTTAGTTAATGTACGATGTTCATTTCAGCCTTTTGTTTTATTTCATTTTAATTTTTTTTTTCACCCATTGCCTGGCACATTGTCTTTGTGTATATAATAAATATTTTTTTATATTTTAAAAATACCATAAATAATAATAAAATATATAATCAATAAATTACATTTAGAATAACAAAAATAAAATTGATTATTGACATAATAAAAAAAGTGTAGCGCTGTTAAAATAAAATAGAACTATTTTCTTTTTCCAAAAAAAAAAGATAATTACATGTAAATTCTAAAATAATGGAGTAAATTGTCATATTTTAAAATTAGTATGATAGTATCATTAACAGCCATTTGTGATTATAGATGATGTTTTTTTTTAATTTTAGTATAAATTATAATCTTTTACTCCGTAGTCATAATTTGAAAAAAAACTCCTAGGATCATGCAATAATTTTGGATAAATTACACAAACCCCACCTAAAATTTGGTTTAATTAAACACATTTCCTGTCATTTATGAAACTACAAGTAAATTCATTGCAATTGTAGTTATAATTATAAATACATCATTAATTAATAATAAAACTTCACACATATATAATATATTCCTTGAGTACATCGTACTAACATCTTGTCAAGAAATGTATTATTCAAACATTGATAACTTCTCATTAAAACGAGCAAGTTTGATCAAAACTAATTTCATTACTCGGGAAAACACAAATTCTTCTCATTTTCAAGACTTCATTGAACATGACAAACACCACCTTCCACGGAATAGTTCTTCGAAAAATTCATACACAAATCAAGTTTGGTCGAACCAAATTAATTATAGAAAAAATACTTATCATGTGATTGATCATTTTTTTAAACTATACACCAATTGAAGGCTAAATGTATTGTACTTGCTATATAATTAGTTCAAATGGGACCAAACGCGATTTGAATTAGCATTTCCCTCAGTTCAACAGCAAAAGATAGTTCTGGTATTAAGATAGGCGCACCCAGTTTAGTAAGTGCAGATGCGATTGAGAAGTACAATCTTGGTGAAACACTAGATTACACGAAAAGCATTGAGGAAGTTACAGCCTTGTTCTGCATCTAGACATACTTGTAAGAAAGGGCCACACTAACAACCACAAATTTCTTTAACCTCAGAGGGGAGAAGAGTTCAATTTCCTTTAGACAGCAAATGAATTACAGAATTCAAAACTTGTACAAATTCGTGGTGGTGAAAATATAGGGGCTACGGGTCAAGATTTACAAGGGAAATAACTATCTGTAACCAGTTTGCATATAAAGAGCATGCTAATTTTTGTAGTAGTATGTACAAATATCCAATCCGGAATCAGGATGAGGCGTGGTACGTATCTTTGAAATGATCAAGGGGGGATTCTATAAAGATGTGATTGACGATTTATGAGCAATGTCGTACACGGATATGAGGATTTCAGCACCTATTAGGATGATAATCAGCCACTCGAGGAAATCTGATTTCCTATTCTGGAGAATCTCTTGAAGGAAACGAATGTTATGCTGCAGGGGTAAAGAAAAACATAAGCAGGGATAATTTACAACGCGGTAAGGAAATGGTAACTAGAAGGTATAAAGGGACTCCTAGGGGCAATACCTCTACAAATTTCAACTTGAAATCAAGGCTTGCGAATCTCTGAGTTAATTCGAATTCATCCCTGAGGTACTCCCAAATCTGAGCATATTTAGCATCCTTCCACGCGATATCTGATCTGGATTAGGTAATAAGATTCCTCAGTTTCACAAGTTAGAGAAGATGCAAACTAGTTACAAAACTGTAAATTTAGCTGAAGAGAGTGCTGTACTTTGGTTCCAAGCCACGAAGGACTATGGCATTCACATGATGAAAGCATAAATCAAGAGACAGGTGATAAAAGTGAACTTTCTAATTATGCAAAGGCAAGAATTCCAACAATAAGTCATCCCCTGAAAAGGTAAACCAAAATGAAGAATTATCCTGTCCGCATGTGATGGATGAACTAATAATTCCAGATTCTGGAATCTGGAAAAAAGAGGCAACTTATTACTACTCAGCCACACAGAGTAATCAGTCCAAACTCCAAATGGCTTATTCTACCTAGCCTTTCTTCTCCTTTTTTCCTTGCCCTAAATCTATCTCCAAATAGGACCACTTGGAAGCATACAGTAGGGCAACAGGAACACAGTCTAATAATTGAGGCAGCATTATCAAATTGCCTTGTCACAATTGGGGAAGCAATTTTTTCTAACTCCTCACTACGTGCATATCTCCTACTAAATTCATCAAAAAATTTTACATCAAATAATTTAAATTATTACCTCTCGAAAAGCCCAAGCTTAAGAATTACATCAGCAAGATTTGAATTTGCCTTTCCAACCAGTTGGAAGAGCTTTTTTCGTTCCATTGTAAAGGTGCCAGTTTTTTCCATTCCCCGATTGATGTCAGTAAATTCTGCAACCATTCCATCAACCTAAGAAGTGAACAGAAAGGGCTAAATAAGATATCTTCAAAATCAAAGGTATCGCCATACTCGTTAACAGTGAAAGTGTATAGGAAACTTACCTGACGAACGTAATAATCAAGAGCAATACTTTGACCAAGAACACTACCAATCGTACGGATCCCATCAATGTTTAGGTACTGCAGCATTATGTAATCAAGACCACCTTGCATCCATGTACTCAAAGTTGGCTTCTCCCGCACCTCATATTCTAAATTAAAGGACCATGTTAGAAACTCATAAAATGGAGGGAAATAGGTATGAAGAAGTGGCAGTATACTGTTATATACATGAAAAATTACTGCTACATAATATATAAGCACCAAATTAGCAAATAAAAAACACATTAGAATACATAACTGAACTGGAACCATAAAAAGAGTACAACACAGCCACTCTTTACTAAGATTAGCTACAAATACGCTAATTTCTGTATTTATTAACGTTTAACATATCAGGTTTATGAAAGACAACATAGATGACGCTGGGAAAAATTGCAATTTTGGTCCCACACGATAGAGTGTTCCACTTTTGGTTTTACAGGCTTAGCACATTTAGTCCTGTAGGATAAAAAGTTGAAGCATTTTGGTCTCATAAGATAAAAATTGTAGCACATTTGATCCCATAGAGTAAAAGATTGTAGCATTTTTTGTCCCAAATGCTACAACTTTTTAGCCTATGGGACTAAATGTGCTAAGCCTGTATACTGTAGTACCAAATGTGCAACACCCTCTATCGTGGTGGGACCAAAAGTGCAACTTCCTCGATGAAGCTGCAACTCAACAAATTCAGTAAACACATCGACTTCTAATATCCCTCCAACCAAAGGTTTACAGAAAGCTACTACATGTAACTTTGAAACCAGTTCTTCCTAACTATGCATCTCTGGAAAACCCTCGTGATTAACTTTTTCCGCTATATTTTTTGGCATGGTTATAGGGAGAGAGTTCACTATTAGTTGGGAAAATGACTGCATAAGGCGGATGTCTGGTGGAGGCTTGGTCAAATTTCACACCGTTTAATCAGTACACATCAAGCAGCAGTTCACAAAGGAGCAGACCCAGTTCATATGATTATGAAAGAGACATGTCGATGGTACTGCACATTATATAGAATAATATCATGTGGTTGCACTTTATTTTCATTTTATATTGTTATACCATTCGTAAATTGAGATATCCTATCTTTTCCATGCAGTTATGTACATAATAAAGCATCAGACACAAGAGGAAAGAATAATTAGTACAATAGTTAGCTAGATACAACAATGCGTAAAACATAAATCTGACTTTACAAGTGGGCTTACCATCCTTTCTCATCTCAGGTAGCAATCCTGAAGAGTGCCTTTCTACAATTTTTAGATATCCATCAACTTCATGGTCACGGACATTGAATAGGACAATGGAGCCGTACTGGAAAACTACCATGTAACAGCAATCATTTCCACCTAAACTAGATCCCAAACCCTGAGCAATAACATCCACTATAAATCATGTATATATATTTTTTTATTAAAAAAAGGCAAGCAAAGTGTCAGTTATGCACATATTTGCTCATAACCGGAGATGTACAGTATAAAAAAAGTCTAGTCCACTTTCCAAATCTATGAAATCCCAGGTTGTATTACTAGGTATTCAATAGAAATAAGCTTAAGGACCATACAAGGACCAAACAAACCGGAAAGCATTCAACTTGCATTTTAATGAAACATGAAAGTAACAGGTTGAAGTACCTAAACTCCTACCTGAGGTGAATCACCTTCATAAATTCACCTAACCCATATAAAATAACAAATCAATGATGGTCCATTCAAGGACAAATGATATATCAAAACACGAATAATGCAGATCTATTCCACTAAGAAACCTCTGGTAACAATTTGCTCCTCTTTCACTGACAACATAGCTCTCACATGAAAACTCCAAAATCATGATTGAAAAAATTATGGTACAATTTAATATGATATTGTGGACAGATTCTAAACCCGCAAAAACTAAAACTATTCAAGTTTACTGGATTGCTATTAATGGAACTCACCATCTCAATTAAGACACATCTGAAACAAACCACTAGTATTATCCTTCGCATTTTCACTATGTATACAGCCATTTTATTGTAGGAGACTGGCAGTTATTAACCTAGGCAGATTAGTCACCATGCAATTACGGTAAAAAATTAATGGGAATTCATAACTTAAAATTCTAATAACTATAATAGATGGAAGCCAAACTAAAAAAAAAATTACATTAGGGTCAGGTTTCAAATCACCAAATCGCAGAACCACGTAATTAGTCATTCTAGATGAAGGCGGAATAAAATTCTGTTTATTCTGCTCCACCAAGCTCCTCAAATCCACGCTGCCACACAACCACAACAACCATAATCAACAATTTAATCATCAATCCAAAACAAAACCACTGACCAAAAAAAAAAAGAAAACTCGAACCTAGTGGAGAAGAAATAAGCTCTAACGGGAATAGAAGTAGTGGAAGCCTCATTAATCTCATCCTCCTCCTCCAACCCCACCACTCCACCAATCTCCGAGCCTGTGACGGCGTCATTCCACTCCACCGTACTCGCAGCGGACGACGAAATTGAGGACACGCATTTCGGCACGGCGAACCCAGGGCTCCGATGCAGAAACGACCAGGAAGACTGTGAAGAAACTGATTCCCATCGGAAGACAATCGAGAAGGAGAAATTGGGGTTAGAATTAGGTTTCCGGGAGAGCGTGGAGAGGCTTCGCGAGGAGGTGCGGGTGGGGATTGTGAGAATGGCTTTGGTGCGGGAAGTGAGCATTAAGAGCCTCATTTCTCAACGTTTCTGCTTCTGCTGCTCTGCGTACATTGCTTTGTGTAGGAATTCAGGAGACGTTGAATGCTCCCTCCCTTATGTGCTCTTCGCTCCAGTAGGTTACAATTTGTTTTAAAGTCGTGTTGGGGAGAAAGTGCAATAGGCCTCTAATTTAGTTGTAAATAATTCGAGTTTAGACCAACACATTATTATTTAAATTTATTTGAATTATTATCAAATTTTAAAAAATGCATTAATTTAATTTAATTATTAATATAATTGAGTTCAGATGACTTTAATTTGATAAAAAATGTATAGAGCTCGAGTAATTTGATCTTTTCGATATATTTTAGTGTAAATTACAACGAATTTTCTTGAAATTTGGCGTAATCACTAATATCCCCATTGTGCGAAAGATTACCAATACCCTTCTGATTTTAATGGTTGTCTAACAAATAGCCAAATCCATTAGGTTTTCATTTATTTTTTGTGGTGAACTGACCAAAATGTCCCTGCATATTAAGAATTATAATTTTATTTATTTGTTAAAGTTTTCTTATTTTTCGATGATTAAGTGGATAATTTTTAAAAAATTCCTATCCACCCCATTTGATATTTTTTAGATTTTTAATTTTTTTAAAAAAAATACATCAAGTGCAAAGTTAACAATTTCATACATTCATCTAATGATTACATAACTTCATCAATATTAAGGATGTATTTGTAATTTTTTAAACAATAAGGGAATATTCCTATTATGTCAAATTTCATGGGAGGTCGTTGTAATTTACCCTATATTTTATTACTTTTGCGATCGAGCTCAAAAGTTTATTGGATAGAAATTTTATTCAATTTTGATTTATTAAGTTTCTAATCGAATTCAAGCGAGTTTTATCGATAGATTTCAATTGAGTATCAAACCATATGCCTAACTGCAATAAATCTATTAGTATCTAGGTATGTCTTAAAAAACAAACTAAAAAAATAATAATAATTCAAACTTTAACATATAAAATGAGTAGTTAATTAATATTTGAAAACAAAAGAAATCCATGGCCATGAAAAAATAAATATTGTTAGATATAATAAATAAATTCAATGATACTACTAACTAAATTTTTACAAAAATCAATGATAATAAATAAATTCATTTTTTGTGGTGAACGTTATTTTAGATAAAAATTCAAATTTTATATATTTTTTTAGAAAATTTTAAAATATTTTTATCAATTAATATGTCCTATCGATTATTTACATTTATCATCCTCATATTTTTTTTTATATATTTTGTCAAATATTTTTTTTTAACAAAAAAAAAAATTCAGTAAGAGTAAAATAGTAATTTCTATCTCACTGTGCAGGGGCTACACAAATTATTTTTCATTTGAGTGGGGGACTTCTAACTTTTCAAATAATAACGGCGTATTCATAATTATCCAAAATCTCATGAGAGACGGTTGTAATTTGTCTATAAAATTAACAGCATTTATATATTTAAAAAATAAAACTATTTTATGTATACAATAAATGGAGTAGATTACAATAATATACTCTGAAATTTGACATAATTACGAATATCTGATCGATTGTTTGAAAAATTATAAACACCCTTTGATATTTGATGAAATCATGTAATCTTTGAATGAATGTGTGAAATTGTCAATTTTTACCTTTATTGTAGATTTTATTTAAAAAATATTAAAAAATTAGATGAGGTGGATGAAAATTTTAAAAATTTGTAAAAATAATTACCCACTTACTACATAAAATAATTTGATAAATTTTAAAGTATAAGTGGAATTGCAATTCATAATATGCTAGGACATTTTTGATCAGTTTACTACAAACAACAGATGAAAATCTAATAGAGACAAAGAAATTGGGATAATTGTTAGATCACCATTAAAATTAGGAGTTATTGGTCAGTTTTTAAACAACGATGGGTATTTGCATAATTATATCAAATTTCAGATGAACTCATTGTAATTTATCCTAATAAATATTTAAGTAAAATAAATAAAAAGGAAATTAAACTCCCTTCTCTTGATATTTGGTGTAATTATATTAAACCTCTTGTATTTGGAAATTACATTAAAGGTTTACTTCCATCTAACAAATAAGTCCATTTGTTAGTCGAAATTCACTAAATTTGCCGATATTAACAAAAAAGAATTAAATGAAAACTGAATTTTACCCCAATTGACTTATTGCATGTTAAATAAATATTCTTTTTCCATGTAACAAAATTTTTTTTTTCCTAACTAAACTACCCTTATAACGAGGAAAATATACCTTATCACATGCATTAATACATGAACACGTATGAGGGTAATTTGGTCATAAAAAAATTATTTGACATGCAAGAAATCAATAATAAGTTATTCAGAATAAATATAGATTTTTTTCTGATTTTTTTTTAATATCAGCAAATTCGATAAATTTTGATTAACGAATGGACTTATTTGTTAGACGGAAGCAAATTTTAAAAGTAATAGATACAATTTCTCACACCATAAAAAATTTACGTATAAAGTACATTAAATTTTATGGAACAGAAATGTAATTATCCCAATAAAAAGTTATAATAGAAAAATGAGAGTTCAAACAAACAAATGATTAAGAGTAGTCAACACCCCTATCCCATTAAACTTTGCAAAGTTGCAATGTAAAGTACGTTGACTTATTGTCTTAAGAATACAATAATAATTAGGATTTAGGACATACGCATACTTTAATACTTTTCAACACACATGCATGCACACGTACGTGTGTGTGTGATTTCTATATGAGTTATACTATACTAAATGTGTGTGTCAGTGTGTGTATGAATATATACATACATATATAAATACAAGAAAGAAATGCACGTATGTATGTAGGAATCTTTTGTATTGGAAAGGAAGAATGGGGGCATCATCCATTAAAGGGCGTCTTTCTTAATCCTGTGGTTTTCAATCATCAGTTTGTGCCGTACAGACTCCCCCGAGTTGGTTCTCGCGTCTCTTGTTTCTCTCTCTCTCTCTCTCCCCACACACATTCCATCTCTATCTCTCTCTCTCCACATTGCTGCCCTGTTCTTGATAAAATTCCTGTAAGTATTTTTTTTAGTTTTAAATGCAATGATCTCAAAACCCTATCGTTTTTTGTTAATTTAATTAGGTTGTGTGCATTCATTTTGCATACGTCTGTTGGTGTGTCGCAGTACGTGTATTGGAATGACATTTTCAGGATGGATGGTTTCGGGTTGTATTTCTGGGTTTATATTAAGAGAATGCATTGTGTTTCTGATTTGGAAAACTACGAAAAAGTTGCAATCTTTTTGAGTTTTTTTTGTGGTTGACATTGCACTTTCACATTGGGGTTTGAATTTTGTTGTTTTTGGTTTATATGGACGCAAGGGGGCGAAATACGTTTGCATTTTTCAATGTGGGTCTGGGTTACATGTGGGTGTTTATTGTTATTAGTTGATTGGAATAAATAATTGATTGGATGGTTTTTGTTGGGTTTCTTTTGTTTTTGGTTTTATTTTCTTTATTACAGAAATTTTTTTTGGGGCTTGAACGTAAGGATGAGCAACGAAGAAGAGAAGAGGTGTCCACTTTGCGCAGAGGAGATGGATTGGACAGATCAGCAGTTCATGCCTTGCAAATGTGGTTATCAGGTATTGATTATTCCATGTAAGGAATGTTATTTTCTTTTTTTGCCTGGTTTATTGTCTTGAGCTTTAGTGTGTTCTTAATATAATCCCCTACTTTTGCTGTGCTTTAGATCAAGATATTAATTTTGGACTACTAGAATAACTATTGGACAGGCAATTGCTGTCAGTAGTGTTTTGGTGTCATGTTTTACTTAAATATATCCATCTTTTGGGCCAAAAGCTACTATTTTAATATGTGACAGTTTATTTTGTAGATTCACGTCTAACTGATCTTTGATTTGTTATCTTTAGTTGTTTGTGAGATTGGCTATTGAGGTTTTTATGAGTTTGATGATATGCCCTGCTATATTGGCTTATTGTCTTTCACATGGACATTATTTTGTTTGGCGAGCTCAAATGTTCTAGTTTACTTTTATTTCTGATTCGGGCCGGCAACCAGGATGGTCTACTAGGTAGTTGTGTTGAACCCATTGCATGTCATGATAGTTCGCTTGTGGATTACAGGATAAGTTTGGGCTTTTGCAAATATGGAGGGTTTCAGTCTGGTGAGACATCTGGTGATTGCCATAAATTCCATTTGTATATTGGCAAGGAAGTTCTCTAGTAGAGGGAAGCCAGGTTGGAGGGATTATGGTTTAGCTAGGATTTGTCAGGAAGTCAACAAATTTGATCATTTGTTGAATTGCCATCTGTTGTCCTAGTATCAATTCTCTTGATTCTCTTCTTCCACAATATTGTGTGTGCATGTCAGAAATTCTTACGTACTCTGATCTCTTTGCTATGTTCACATTAAGAGTGAAAATGTTATTTGAATGCTCCAATTCCTAAAAAGGTTAATGAGTTTGTATTGTAAGCATCCCTTTCTTCATTCTGTAGGTTTGTGTTTGGTGTTGGCATCACATAATTGACATGGCAGAGAAAGATGAGACAGAGGGGAGATGTCCAGCATGTCGGACAATATATGACAAGGAGAAAATTGTGGCAATGCAAGCAAATTGTCAAAGGTTCTTATTCTTTTGTGCTCTTTATCGTTCTCTGTTATTTGAAATGGCATTGATTTTAACAGATTGTATGAGACTTTGTTGATATAGGACAATGACCAAAAGTTCAAGTAAGAAAGCTAAACCACCAAAGGCCAAGCCAAAAGCTAATGAAGTAAAGAAGGATTTGACAAATGTTAGAGTGATTCAGAGGAAAATGGCGTACGTCATTGGACTACCTCTCAGTCTAGCTGATGAAGATGTAAAGCAGTTCGTTTTGCAATTTCTTCTTTTCCTTTTTTCCTGTCAGGCTTCTGTGATACTTTCTCCAAAAGAAGCTGTTTTTATATATTTTATTTTGTTTGACATCAAGTTATTAATCAATCATTAGCTTTATCTTCTTCAGTTCTAAAGAGGTTGAATTTTCTAAACAGGTACTGATGCGGAAGGAGTATTTTGGTCAGTACGGAAAAGTGACAAAGGTGTCTCTCTCACGGACATCTGGTGGGGCCGTTCAACAGTTTATCAATGACACATGCAGTGTGTGAGTCGATTAAGTTGATTTGTGTCAAATTGGTTTAGGTGATCAAGAAAATCATTTTACTCTTTGAATTTAAGTTGATAGTTATTTATGCTTCCTAAACTTCGAGGCCTTGGTTCAGTTTGATCTGATTGCGTTTAATTATATGATTTGGTATCTTTGACAAACGAGATATCATGCCAAATAAAGTGGAAATTTGGAAGTTAATGAATAGTGAAACGAACCACTGTTCACACGGCTATAATTGTGTGCTTTTTCGTTAGTGTCATTTTGTTAGCTTAGAAAAATCTCGGATGTGCTATGTGCTTTATTAGACGTATGATTAAGTGTAAGTACTTGAATTTCTTGAATTGGTGACCAATTCATATTGTACTATGTCTTATGAATGTGCATTCTCTCATTTGGATGCTGTCAATAGACTCAATACTCGAGTGTTGTTATACCTCTATGGCTTCTAGGTGTAAAACTATCATATTAGGTTCGCTGGTATTGACATTATAAAGAAGTTCCTATAACATTTGTTCGTTATATATCGTATTTCTTGTGTCTTTATTTTATTTTTGACCTTCCAGATACATAACATACAGTAAAGAAGAAGAGGCCTTAAGATGTATTCAATCAGTTCATGGTTTTGTCCTGGAAGGTAGACTTTTGAGGTAAGCATTTTGTCTGTTCCCTATTTTCATCATGTAGTAGACTACTGTAAGACTTTCATAATGTTAGCATTTGATATTACTTGTGCAGAGCTTCATTTGGAACTGCGAAATATTGTCATGCTTGGCTGAAAAACATGGTAGGGATACATTAAAATTCTTCTTTCTGATATTTGAAGTAATATTTGTTTATAGTTGTTTTTTTATCTTGTTCCAGCCATGCAACAATCCTGCCTGTTTATATTTGCATAGTATTGGGGCTAATGAAGATAGTTTCGGAAAATATGAGGTTGCTGCTGTTCACACGAGGTATCTTACGGACAACTTTTCTCTTCCCGATCCTACCTTGTATTCCAACTTGTACCTATGACAGATCTGTCCTTTGCTTAGTTCATCTACTTCTGTTAATTCAGTCCAAACACCTGTTCAAGAAATGGGGCGAATTTATATGAGAGCTTGCATATCTAGACTTGTGAAAAAGTTGTCATGCACATTAAATTATATTCGGCCAAATTCATTTTGTAGTTAAATTCATGTGAGCTAATATTTATTATATTTAACTTCCAATGCGTTTGAGCATGGAAATCATACCTTATTTAGATGGCAACCCATGAGAAAGACGTAGAATATGGTCTTATAATTTTCCCCCGTGGACTTCTGCTTTTATGCGGTGGTTCTTAGTCTTTTGTAATTGTTGTATATAGCTTGGTAATTATTCTTTCTTACAGGAAGATTGATAGTAACATTGTGTTCTAGCTTTCAGAAATAGCAATTTGCTTGTATGTATGGGTATCATGACCATGTTCTGAAGTGCCATGCTCTTAAGTTGATCATTAGTTCTGTTTACCTTGTCCGTGTGTCTGTTCCTTTGTTGTGGGGGTGTATTCAATATCATTGATGCATATTTTGGGCTGACACAATGGCATTGGTTATACTTTACTGTGGTTGTTCTATACCAATTGGGGTATCTATTATGCAAAGAATTATGAGCAAATATTTTAGATTTATATTCCTAAAAAGGTCTTATAGGAAGTTAATGCTTGTATCTACTTGGGTGCTGGTTTGACCCTTCCTTTTTCTGGTCTTAAAGGAGTAGAGTCCAACAAATTGTTGGTGCCACGGACAATGTGGTAAAGCGCTCCGGCAACGTGTTGCCTCCTCCCCTTAGTGATATTCAAAATAGTACCAGTACTTTTACTGACAAATCTACTGTAAGAAGTGGCATATCAGTAAGTGACTTTTACAATGTGTCACTTGATTTTAGATTTGTTAAGACATGGTCAAAACATGGTCGATTTTGCATGCCAAGATTAGTACCATTTTTGTATCTTTTTATGTTTGTTATTACAATGAAGTATAATAACTTTCTTTGGTTTTGTTGTCCAGGATGCTCCTCATGTTTCTGGAAATAGCACCTATGATACAACATGTCCACATTTTTTTAAACAGAAGCAAGGAGCCAGTGCAGTACCCCACAAATTGGCAACTTTTGTAGATATTGTCGGACGGTCTAATTCTGCTGCTCATGGAAAGGAAGGAAACAGCTCTGAAGATGCGAGGATTTTAGACCTACGTTCTGAATTATCTTCAGCAACAATTAATGGAAACATACATGCAGGAGAGGCGTATCCCGTTCCTAACCTGCTTAAGGTCTCCTCATTTAATCACATGAGGAATGAGTTATTTAAAAATAGCCCAGATGAACCACTCAGAGGAGATTCTTTGTTATCCAATACCCAAGGATCTAAGGACACCTGTGGTTCAAGTCATAGAACTTTCTTTCTCCATCCTTCTTATCCTGCAACCTTTTCAGAGGATTCAGGTGGTCCAGCTTTATTCTGCAAGAAGACACGTAGTGGGAATGATTTTAATCTGAATCAGAGTCTTGTAGACAATCGTGATAATGAGGCTTCTCTACCTATCACATATGTAAATTCCATGTTAAATGATTCAGGCCAGGAGTTGAAGTTTCCAAGTCCTGCTAAATCTGATAGAACTCATAGAAATTTCAAGTCGTTTTCCAATGAAGAAATAGTTGAGCACTTACGAAGAATAGATGATGATAACTTTACCAATGTCGAGGAGAATTCTGCTTTAGTTGCTGTAGAGAGTAGTATAATTTCAAATATCATGTCGGTAGATTTTGATTCATGTGAATATTCTTTAGCGATGACTAACGCTTCGTCTGAGTTGCTTGATGAAACTGATGGCTTGGGCGGTTCTTCCTGGAGTTCCCTAAATAGTGACCTATCAGGGTACTCATTCATTAAACAAGATGGCTTTGCAAGTCAAATGCCTAGGTCCATCCTTCCAGATTATGGGGATAACAAAGAGCAGTATTTGTGTAAGCCACAATATCCAGGTAAATGAAACACAACTGTATTGGTTTACCTCTTGGGCAGCAAAAGAATAGCTACGTTGTTTCATATATTAAAATTCGGATATGATTTATCCATAAGAAAACCATCAGGCTTGATATCTAAAGACTTCAGGTCTGCAATGAAAGGAAAATAATGTTTGTCGACATGCATTTGACCTAATAGGAAGGTCCACTTTCGACTAATGGTTTTACCATATCTGAGTGGCTTCTCATTGATAATCCGTTTTGTTGCCTTATATTGTGTATTGATATCCTCATTTATCTCTTCTTGCAGTAAGTAGGCCTCAAAGTTTGGCTCCGCCTGGGTTCTCAGTGCCATCTAGAGATCCACCTCCAGGGTTTTCGTCGAGTGAGAGAACAAGCCGTTTACCCCGCGTCTCATCAGGTTTGTGCTGTCAATTCCCACAACACAAACACAATTTGCAGTGCCGTTCTCTTTCTCTTTTGTCACTGTTGGTGAAGTCTCTTGTTTTCCTTCGTTTCCTTGCAGGTTGTCGTTTGGCTAATGCTTCCCCTTTTTCCAGCACTTTGCTTCAACCATCTCCAACAAGACTCAGTGGCAGCCTCGAGAATGCTAATTTATCTTCTCCTGCCATATTAACTTGTGGTAAAGGTCAACAGACATATGGGTTTACAACCCCAGGCTTTGAAATGAGGCCAACAGGTGTTCCAAGCCTGAGTGCACTAGACGATGAATCCAGATTTTGGCTTATGATGTCCCAATCAACATCTGCACATCCAAACTCAAAATTCTCTAAAATGTTTGCTACCCAAACTCCGTTAATGCAGCAACAACTGAGTCATTCTAGTCATATGGGCAACGGGCTGTCTGGAGCAGACGATGTTTATGGTTTACATCCAAGACTAGTTGATCAACACCAAAACTACAACCCCTCTTTCTTCACTCCAACATCACAGCAGAAGTATGCAAATGGTCGCATTTCCAATACCAACGGCCACCAGCATCGTCTGGATGAGGTCCCACGTAATAGTGAAACAGAACTTCAGAGAAAGGAGAGATTAGGAGGAGTCAACAAGTACTTTCCAAGTTATGGGGAGCTAATGTTTAGTTCAGCCGACGTGTACAGCAGAGTATTCAGGTTGTAGTTTCTCATAACTCTGATGGCATGAATACCTCCCTAATCAAACTCAATGTATGTGCAGTTCTGAGTTCAAGATGAAGCTTATTATAATTATCAAACGATGCTTTGGGGGGTGCATGTCGGGTTTATTGTTGTGAATCTGCACTTATTCTTTATACAGATATGTGCCTGATGTGTGCAACGACGTGCAAACTTGCCCATATTTTGCTCATGTTGATGGTGGCCTCATGTTATGTCGTTCCAGCCGGCGCCTACTCAAGAAGTCGTGCACCATTAGATCGCACCTGGTGATATTAGTATTTTACTTCATAACATCATCTATTCATATTCGGTAGTTCAATGATCACTCAGGGACAGGGCAGTAAATGATTCGAATCGAACCGAATGCACCATTGGTCAAATTTGTTTGATTTATTATTCAGCTTTAGAAACTACGTTTGAATTTGCTCTAATTATTGTTCTAAGTGAGCTTAAACGAGCTTGAATTGAATCAAACAAGAGTCAAATTCAAGTAATTTGATAGTTTTAAATATATTTTATTATTTTTACACTAATCAAATCAAGCTGGAGTCGAACTCTAAATTTTACTGAATAATTTTTTTTTTAAGTTGGATTTGTTAACTTTGACGAATCGAGTTCAAATCAACTTTTATTTATTAATTTGAATCGAATATGAAAGAGTTTGATTTATTTTTTACTTCTACCCGAGGACCTATCTAAGTACGTGGTATGAAGTGAAATTGTGCACAACAATGGTACATGGTTTATAAATTTGAACTCAAAATAGCCAAAATGACAAAAATGGCCTCTAATGTTTCAAGAAATGACAAGTTCATAAGGCAGAGAAATGATCATGTTATGTCAATAAGGAGATTTATGTTCTGCTGATGTACGATCAATATTATTATTCTGTGGGAGTGTTTGCGAGTGTTTTAAAAAAAATATTTATTAGCTTTCGGCTTTCAGAAAGCACTTTTGAAGTATTTGGGACATTAATTTTTATTTCTGAAACCGTTTAAAAAAACATTTTTAAGTCAAAAGATAGATGCACCTTTCAGGTGCATCTATCTACTTTGGCTTTTTTATAGATAAACTCAATTTTATTTTTACTGTTATACTCTTTTTATAATAATATTAATTCAACTTACCGTTTTTAATTTATTTTTAAAATTGTATATTTAAAGTGGATATTGGAGTTTTTAAATAATTTAATTATAATTAAATTTACCACTTTTATATATTTAATATTTTAAAATTTTTATACTTTATTTGTTATATCATCTAATTTTATTCTTTCGTTCACATATTATTATTTAATTAATTAATAAATATTTTTTTTATAATTATACAAGTTTAATTATTGTGTATGAATCAATAATTATACTACTTAGTGGAGCATTATTAAATTAAATATATACTTTTTAATATTTTTTAAAAAATAAATATTAAATATACTAATCGAAATAAAATATACTTTTTTTCTAAAAAAATAATTATTGTTGACAAACAACAAGGGAAATAATAAGCAAAAAATAGTATACTTTCCAACACATAGGGACAAAACGGTCTTTAATCAATTAAGTGTATTTTAGAAGTGATTTTTTTTTCAAACACTATACAATTTAACTTTTATCTACTTTTTTTTTTTTAAACAAACAATACCCACTTTTCATTCTGCTACAATTTTTAACTTTCTCTAAAAAAATTAATTCTCTGAAAATGAAATTTTTTAGAAATACTCCCAATATATTATAAATATATAAGAAAGCAAAAAAAATAATTAATATAGATTTTAAATTTACTTAAAAGACTTTCCTTTTAAATCAATAGTTTTTTGGGGAACAGTAAATTTCATAATATGTAAAATGAGGTTACAACAAAGCTCTTAAAATGGAGGCCTTCCATGCAATTATCCAAATTCTACAAACTGCTAAGACTTTTATAGATTCCGGTCTATATTGACTAACAACAAAATGAGAATTTGTTCAAGCACTAAACCTACCAACGCCTTCGGGTCCTTATGGTTTGCTGAAATAATCTCAAATTCCGTTATTGTCAAATATGATAAACTAACGACACAAACAATACTCGATGAGCAGTACTAAAAATTTCTCCCTTGCACCTTCGTTCCAGTTCTGTAAAGGCCATCGCCATTGAATACGCCGTTGTACCTGCCTAACACAAGCAACCGCATAGGAGCATTTGAAAAATAGGTGATTGTGCGACTCACTTATCTTATTATTGCATATTGTACAATACACATTGTGCCCTTGCACCCACAGTTTATTGTTGAGAATTCCAAAAAGATAAATTTGCCTTCTCATTTCCAGCAGCCACAGTTTTCAACCTAGTCATGTGTCGTTTCCGTCAGTTTTTAACGGAGTGGGACTGAAGATGTTAAAAAATTAGGATTTTGGGACTACAAATGTTGAACACGTAAAGCGTGGGACCAAAAGTGAGAATGACCCTATCTAGTGGGACCATATTTTGCCTATTTTTATCTATCAAATATATGGCTTCATTTATCACAATTTTATTGTGTTTCGATTTTCAGATGCAATAAAGTTTATGTTCATGATGATATCCTGGTTAACAATCAAAATAGGGACCAACATATGCAGAACTTGAAACTAACACTTGATGATTTGAGAACTCATTAGTTTTATGCTAAAGAAAAGCAAGTGCAGTTTTGTAGGACAGTGATTGACTATCTGGGGCATCTTATAGCAACTGTAGGAGTTGCAGCAGATTGAAAAGTTAGAATACATGAGATCATGGCCACTTCATACTAATGCTAAAGAGCTGAGGGGATGGCTTCAACTGGAGTCTTGAAGCTACTCATGCATTTGATAGGCTGATAACAATGTCCAATTCACCAGTCTTAGCACTACCTGACTTCACAAAAACCCTTTATTTGTGCAAGCGAGAATAGGACCGATGATGCCCTATCCGAAAGAGAGCACGGTGACTATGCACATGTAACCTCGATTATATTACTGGGGTTTGGAAAAGCTAAGATAATGATGAAGTGTTGTGGCCAATTATTCAAGTAAGTGTTACTTAACAAACATAGCAAGGACCTTGCATGATTCGGTTACTGAGAGCCACTCAAGGATCAACACTACATGTCAAAGGGTGAGAAGCATGTTCATCTGGCAAAATTTAAGAAGAGATGTCCTAAAATGGGTCAGGAAATGTGATATACGTCAAAAATCCAAGTCCGAAAATGTGCCATATCCGGGTTTACCGCAACCAGAAGAAGTACCTACCCAACCCTTGTCGCATATATGCATGAATTTTACAGCAGGGCTACCCAAATCCGTAGGGAAACACTCTATCTTGGTGGTGGTAGATAGACTTATAAAACATGCACATTTCATCTCTCTTTCTCATAGTTAGACTACTGAAATGGTTGCTAAAATTTTCCACGAACGGGTTTATAAGCTACACGCTCTACCAATCTACTTCGAGACTGATAGAGTACGAGCCAGTTCTGGAGGGAATCACACCACCCTGAGGATTTTAAGGAGAGACAGAAGATGTTAGAGCTTTTGAGGGGCAATTTGACTGAAGCTTAGCATTGCATGAAAAACTTGGCAGACAAGGACAAAACACAGAGTATTTGAGGGTGGTGACTATGTTTACCTCAGGTTACAACAATGTAAGATGCGAAACTATGTCATTATTTGTTAGTTCATAAAAAGTTAGATACTGCCAGCATATGTAATCTTTCCATTTCTTCAAAAATAGGCCATAGACAGCCAACTGAAGTGTTGATCAGTAATTTACCTTATGCTATCATTATAATTTGGCGATGGCACAGCCCATGTGATATTTGTTTCAGTCACAACGTACCATATGGACAATAATCCAGATGCATAGAAAATCAAGTCGTACATTATATTAGAACAGTTCCCTTGATGACATTATTATATTTTGATATGATGGTCACCTCACCGCCCATGTTCATTACTACCTACATAAATGGCACGAAATCATCTGCGGATCAGGTAGTTGTGTATGCTATATGCAGCGACTTGAATTTTCTGCACATCATATCACCCATCCACGCGCATTATTGATTTATCGCATCCACAACAAATGAAGGCAAGGGGAATAAGTAGCAGTACCGGTAGCAAATGGCGATATCGAGCTAGAGAATTACGAAATCCACTAATTTTTCCTACATATAACTTTCCACCGTCTGCTGGTTTATATAATTACATAACAAGTAAATATTGAAAAACGACGAAATATCTACATAAGTATAGGCAAATCAATAATAAGCCACACATTCGGCTGAGAGCAATAATCAGTAATGTGTAAATACAATCTTCACGCTACGGTTAAGATAAAAAGGAGAAAACAGCAAAAAAGAACAACCAAAATGAGTAAAGCGAGAATGAAGGCAAGGAAAAGAGAGAAAGCTTTAAAAATCACTAAAACAGCAAATGCACAAACACATGTTGATATTACATGGAATTAATTGCCAGGAAAACATTGTTGGATCAATAAAAACGAGCAAACTTAGTCAGGAAAGATCATATGACTACATGTGGTCTACTCTGCTGGCTTCATCAGAAATTCCATCCCCAGCATGCCTGCAACCAAGTTAAGGAATCAGAGTTGATATCCATCCCATATCCCATTGATCAGAACAGAAGTTTAACCAGCGACAAACAGAATATTATACCGAAAACTAGCTTATTAACAGTACAGCTGATCCAGGATGGAAATGTTGGTCATATGATCTTCAACTAGACCACTTTGTAAAAAAGGCAAAATTTCTTTACTCCCTCCACACCAGTTTAAGGTTCAGTTCAAATCATATGCTCTAGATGACAGTTGAAAAGTTACAGTTTTGCTGAATTTTTGCACTATTACCCTTACAACTAGTACGTGAGGGCTAATGGCGCCCACATCATTTAATTGACATTACTCATTCATCCATGATTCTACCGCTATGTTGATGCAAGAAAGAACAGTTAACTCATTAATTGGTTGAAGCTATAGCAACAGCCAATGCCAGCTTATATCACAATATGACATCAGCCAACACTTTCCAAAGATTTCATTAAAGCAGGCCATCTGCTTTTTACTAAAACCAAGTAACCTCATAAATGAAGAAACACCAAACATGATAACATCAAGAAACAGAAACAAACCTCCAAGAAGTGGTTAAGTTACGGGCTTTTCTATCCAACTGCAGATTTTCCAAAGCAGCTGAAGCACGGATTACGTCTTCTGGAAGTTCTTCATTATCATATCTCCAATTGTATTCTTCCTTCCGGTAGCCAGAAGTAGATGACCCGCCTCGACGTTCTGAAAGTTTGGCAATAAGAAAGTAACAAAAATAAACAATCAGAAAACAGAAAACACTTAATTGATTGATGTACCAACTTCACACCACATTTACTACTGACCGGATGATTGTGAAACAGGAAGAGGCCTGAAATGAGCATCACATGAACTAGAAGTTAAGAACTGAACTTCTAACCAAGCTAAAGAAGAAAAACTAACAGAAAATGATTTTGACAATGAACCTTCCTAGTGGAGGTAAACCTCCTGCAACCGATGATGATGAAGGTCTCCTCATGTTTCGAGCTTCCAGGTTGGGTAGAGATTCGGCATCTGCAGTGGTCAATCTCCTATTGCTACCCCTTCCTTGAGATAAATTCTGCAAAAACACACATCAAACTGTCAAGAAAAGTGAACGCCTTCTAACGAACTGAAAATGATTAATGATATGCTACTATTTGACATTAACCGGAAGATACATCACTCTGACATCAGTGTGAAGCTTCTTTATGAATACCAAGCATGTTAATTGTTCAGAAACATAAAACCTTAGAGGAGAGTTGGAAAAATTCCATGTCGGTTAGCTGCATGCTAACACCTCATCTAACAATTTAAGCTAGGAAACTAGAGATAAGAATAGCATTGTTCAGTTTGCCGAAATAAGAATGATAGTATACAAAGCAGCTCTTCATCAGACCTCATACTTTAAGTACCCCTCAAGAACATCCAAAAGCAAAGGCCCACTATCTCCGTTCCGATTAAGATCGTATCCATTCTTGCTGCTAAATTCTTTTAACTCTGATTTCCATGAATCCTTTGGCTGAAATTGAAATGAAGGTTAACAAAATTGTACCCCATAAATAATAAACCTGACTAAGAAAATGGAACAAGTGGCAGCACATGGCGGAAATACCAAATTACACTCTGGTAAGTAAACTTTCAATGTGTGGTTTAATTGAGCCCAATCCAGATATTCACATATCAGTGCAGTTAGAAGCCTTCCTGCACTCACAAAAATAGTGAAAAAGCATATTAGCTCAAGAAATCCCAGGGAGCTTGAAGTACAATAAGAGGTCCAAATGCATAATTCCTGATAGAACTTTTGAGCAGTTGGAAAACATAATTTCCATAACATTCAGAACTTGGATGAAAGTTAGCTAGTAATAATATATTGAAATATATGTCTGCATATATCAAGTCACCAAAGATTTTCTTCTTCCCTAATTTGTCTACAAATTCATATAGCTCAACAGGTCATGAGCATGAAAAGAAAGAGACCACATCATTGAATCTAACCTGAAGGAGAGTTGTGAAGTTGCTTTGCACGGTCATTGCAGCTACCCAAAAGTGCAGGAGGCAGTCCTTCTTCTTTCTCCACCACTCTATCTTCCTCTTCTATCGCTTCAAACACACTAGCTCTCAGTTCAGCCTAAATAACCAAGGAGTGCAGAATTTTCAGCATTTAGTATAAAACGAACTAGAAAGCCACATTTTTCCATAATTAGCTCCAAGTATATGCATGTTCATCATAAGTCTCTACAAATACTTTGTTGATTGGATTACTGGTTCTAGCAAATCTTCAGAAACAACAAATAGATACTATAAGGAACTCCACTTTTACTTATGTTGTATGTCTATCTAGTAAAATCTGAGAACACTTTGAAACTCTTCCACAAGGTTAGCCATGAAAGAATCAGACCAGTAGACAACTACGGACTACTATAACTCTTTACAACCCAAATCACACGTTGAATTTGGTACAAGAAAGAAGCTAAGAAACTGCAACGCTAAGTATAATTAGAACGCACAACATAAACAACCTCAAGCACGGGTCGCGACAATCAAATCAGAAAGCCTGTGCATACGAACAGCCATTTACTAAAATCCCAGCAAAAGGTCCAAGGACGCCCTCTTACATGTGATGCAAATAGCATGCAATCCCATTATCTAATTTTCCACCTAGTCTAAATCTGAAGCTAACATATAAGCAAGAATTAAGTACAACCAGAAATACACACACTATACTGCCATCAACTACACACACACACACACAAACACCAAAAAGAATACCCTTTATTTTGACAAAAACTAAAACACAGCTTCTAAAATACAAAAAAATATCTGAATAATTCACTTAAAATTACCAGATCGCCTGAACCTCTCTCCTAGGCCCAACAATTTAAAGCCCTCAAATTCCATACCCACGAACAGAAGAAAGATATAAACATACAAACTGAGTAATTACAACAGAATAAGAGAAACCACAAAAAAGACGAAAGGAAAAAAAAAGAAAAAAGAAAAATAAAGAGAGCAGCAATGCTAACCCGGATCTTGGCAAGAACGCCTTTCTTCTCGAGAGTACGAGTGACCAGGGTTTTCAAATCCATCATTTCTCTCGTATAATCGTCCATTTTCCTCAGAAACTGCCCCAAATTTCAGGCCCTTCTCAGCTCAAAAATTGAAGGGCCCTCGTTGTTTATATCTGGCTCTGGGTTTTGATTTTTGATTCTGTACAGTTCGAACTGAGAGAATTAATGGCTGATGGGTTGATGTAATAATTGAAATTGAAATTGAAATACCAATAGTGGTAAAGAATTATGAACTTTGAAGGTAAGTCGCGTTCCGTCTTTTATTGATGTGAAACTATGAGGATGAGTCTCAAGCGACTTTAGTAGACAGTACAGAGAACTGTATGTAACGGCACAGAAGAGGAGCTAGAGGTGAAAATTCATTCACCTCAGTTGGACAATTCTACCCCTATCCCTTTTTTTTTTAGTCTTAATTCTTGGTGTGTTGTTTAGGTGTAATGATTTAAAGTAAGAAAATTATGATTTTGAATATATTTAAAGAAATATTATATTGATGAAAAAGAGGAGATTGAGGGCATTTTTGTAATTTGCCTCTCATGAGGGTTTTGATTTTTGGTTTTCAACTTTATTACTAATTTGAATTTTTGGTATATATCTTACTCCAATAGTATTGTGTTAAATGTTTCAATGAAATTTTATTGGAGTACCAAATTCACATGTTCATCTACAATCTATGCAAATATATGCACTATTATAAAGAAAATAAATACTATAGACACAAAATGACAGTTTCGACACTGTTGTATTAATTTTTGTGAACTCCAAAAATTCCTTCAACTGATAAAATAACTAACTCATTCAACTTTTCAAAATTTATAGTAACTTGACTGCGATTTATTATATCATGGTTTGCCACGACAGGTATTAAAAAAAAGACTCTTTACACTCACAACAGAGGTCAGTGACACCGCCACACCAATTTTTAAGCATAACAATTATACCCCTAATTATACAATTTTAAAAATTAATTATAATTATTTTTTTCTCCCTGCAAAGGTGAATCAACATCATTTTTTAATGCCATTGCATCAATTCTATTTTATCTTTTTTATTTATAATATATTTTAAGTATGAAAAATTATCTATTGTATATACGTAGGTACAATATGCCACTACGGCTAGATTACTATAACGAACTGATACAGACATGATGTGATATTTCAAAATTTCAGAACACAACTCAACTCTCATCATTTACACTATGAAACTTGATGCAGCCATCGAAGTTTCTTCTCTACTGTCCGCAACTGCAGGAAAACATGAGCAATCTTCTGCATTTACCATAATGTCTCTTTTTGGCCATGGCAAATAGCCACTTAGGAGGTCTCATAGTTTCCAAGATTCTTCGCATTGTGATTTTCAGATAGAATGGTCGTCCGGTCGAGATATAATCATACCGGTCGACACCGTTGTTGCAGGCATCAACAGTACATTCAAGTATATGAACAATCAAGAAAAGATCATGCAGGCGTAACAGCCATGGTGATACATCAACTAAATGTTTTGATCACATAGTTGAGCACATTGGGAATCATCAATGAAACGTTTTAACATTATCGCCTCGGATCGTTCAACAAATATAACATGAACGGTACATTAAGACCATACAGTTCTGGTTGTTGATTTCCACTTCTTTACCTCCTCTTGCAATTTATTATTGTATTTTACAATTGAATTGAAAATTTTAATAAGTGTTTTCCAATGGTAATAAACGCTGCAGGATTCACATAGATAGATATAGATATAGATGCAAATTTCACCGTCATAAATCAATATTTCAGCTACTGAGATGCACTGAGTACAGCTGATTGTTTCTAGGCAAAGAATACAGTCAGAATGCACTATTCAATTTCTTCAATAGCATATAGCCCAAGAATCAGTCGTTGATCGTCCCAAGAAAAAGCGAGCGATTTTTAACATAATAATACACCAATAAAGAAGCATTCTACCAATTTTTCCTCCATTACGCAGCAGAAAAATAGAGAAAATTTGAAAACGGATATTAAGTAACAAAGACAACTTATCTAAAGAAACGTATGCTGCTGCAGTCTTACTTGGATAGGATATTTTTATTATTTTCCAACCTCATGTCCTAAGTTGCAAAGATGATCCACCTCAAAGTGAACATAATATGAGCAAGACGAACTCAAGTACAGAATTGTAAAAGGTATGGTACTATAGTCACTAAATTTGGCCTCCATTAAGTAGAGTCTTAGAGTACATAGCTCAGCACAAACAAGGACGAGACATTAAGATCCATCAAAAGGAAACAGGACAGCCAATTCAAGAACTAAATAGTGGTAATAACTTAAGAGGAGATCTTGAGCAGTATAAAATGTTTGAGTAACCCAAGTCTTGCCCCTACAAACGTTCCCATAAGTCTTACATGCTCTTAAGTCTGATGATCTGGAGCATTAACTGGACTGCGTTAACAAGAGGTGCTCAATTTAGAACTATTACTATTGACTTATGTTTTACCAACAATGAAGTTCCTTTGGCTGAGAAAGAATTAAATATTCAAGAGACCTATTTTCCTGTGTTTGTTCAGAGAAAAAAAGAAAAAAAATTATTGCAATGTGCATAGCGGAGAACTCCTTTCTTGCTTTTAATTTACAAATGAACACCTCAATTTGGAACTCCTGATAATTTTGCAGATATAATATCATATAGTGGATGGGGTTAACAAAATGATGTGGCAGTTGGCAGGTGCCAAAAGGATTTTTATGAGCTACTACCAACATGATTCAGTTGCAGAAGAACATAACCATCATATGAAAAGCAATGTCATATTTTCAAAACTCTGATTAATATAGATTTAAAATAGATGTCATCCCTCAAGTTCCTCCTGTGTATAGTGACCAAGAAACCTAAATGACAATAATTTGTCAACCAAATTCATCATAGAGCAGGTCTCTCGGAAAATAATCCCAGGCGCAAAATTCAATTAATAGTCAGATATACGCGACATGATAAATAACCCAACCTCACACTGATATGAAAATAGGAAGCTGCTCAAGCCATTCAGCAAGCATCCACTAATAAACACAGAAAAACAAGGGGTCAGAGAATCAATGCAGCATTTAGATAAATAGCGCATAAAAATGTTCTCATGAGCTGAAAACATAATCACACAAAAGTTAAACAAGAAAACATACAACATCCGAAATCAAGGAATTCGATTTCTCTGAGCTAACAAATAACATGACATAATCAATCGGGTCATGGAGCATAAAGTAGTTTATAATAGAGCTAAGTTCATTACGACAATAAGAGTAAAGAGCATCCGAGCTTCATTTCTAGGCCAGGATCTAATACCATCCAAAATATATATAAAACTCGGGCAGTGACTCATTAAATGAAGCATCACCAATTGTGTCTTGAATTGTACAAAGAATCTATGCTACAATTCCTTACATAAAAATAGTGCTTCCAATTAACAAGAGAAGCTACATACCATATAATCCAACCAGATAGGAAAAAGAAAATCACTATTGCCCAGCACCCTCCTCTTCCAGCTTCTTGCAATAAGCTTGCAGCACCATGATCAAATCCCTGGCAGGAGCCTGAATAGTCCCAACAACAGCAGAAGCAGGTCCCTTCAAAGCCCCCAAAAACTGAGCATAAACCTCAGCTCTTGTAGGCAAATTCTCCAATGCCTTAAACTCCTCAGGCCCATAAAACTTCCCTTCAAAAACAGCCCCTGTGAAATCATTATCTTCCAACTTCTTCTCCTTCTGGAAAGTCCTGTAAGGCTTCAGAGCAGCTGGGATTTCCTCACTGTGCACAAAGAGCCACGCATTCATACCCTTCATGCACGGTTTCAAAGCCTCCCATTTTGTGCCCTCAATTGCTTTAAGCACAAGGGTGTTCTTGGCAACCAAAAGCTTGGAGGTTTCAGGGAGTTGGGTTCTGAGTTCTTGAAACTGTTGGACAGTGAGGCCCTTGTAGCCAATGCCGGCGATAAGGTGGCAGCCCTCGAGTTCTTGCTTCACTTTCTCTACTGTTTCTTCCTTCTTGGTGCGGCTTATAGCTGCTTGGATATTGGGTAAACTTGGAGTCTTGGGCGAGAATTTCCGGCGGTGGGTGGTGGTGAAGAATGGGTTGCTAAAGTGGGATTTGAGGGAAAGGGCGGCGGAGGACGGCAGAGGAGGTTTGGAGGAGGGGAAGTTGAAGAGAGTGGCTTCCATTGTTGAGAGGATTGAGAGAGAGAGAGGGGATCAGTTGGTTTTGGGGAGCCTTATCTGTTGATTGAACAGTATGTTGGTGAGCTGAGCACAGTGTTTCCGCCAAGGAGATGTTACGACGTCGTTACATTGTCTGACTTGCATATACGCCATCTTTTATAATGGGGTAAATGTTGTATATGGTACTTAAGTATTCATTTAAAATTATTTTAGTTTCTCGAGTTTATATTTTTATTTTAGTATTTTTAAATTTTAATTTCTGTCTTAGTTTGGTTCCTTGGACCATTTTCTGGAGAAAATATGATCGGAGTTTTACTTTTTGTAGGGTAATATAGTCAATTTAAGTTTGACTTTATCACTTTAGTTTCTTAAATTTATAAAATTGTAAAATTAGTCCATTTTTAGAAAAAAAATAATTTTTTATATTTTTATATGGTGAAATATGATGTAGCTATTTTGTATGAAAAATGAAAACTTTGAACTCTTGTAATACTACTCGAAAGTTTTAAGGGAACTTCACCATTTTGTTGTGCGTTTAAATTTTGTAAAGATGGGCTAAAAGGTAATTTTGCTATCAAAATTGTTACGATACTTGTAAGTAAACAACACTTGATAAAATGAATGATAATACATGTAAGTAAACACCTTACAATTTATATTAGGCCTTTTGATCATTCATCAAGACCACCTTTAGGGTAAATGTGTAATGTATTAAGCTGTAATTGAAATTGTGATAATGATATGAATGAGGGTTTTTACAGAGAAGTTGATTAGGCATTTAATAATACAATTAAATTACATATGTAGAACCCACATGCATTTATAAATTCTCACTTAAATTTCAATTTTTAGAGCCTGAATTGTAATTAATGTTTTGTTTTTTACTTTTTCTGCATTGCGACGGATGTAGATGTGGAGATCCAGTGCGAGAATGGGTGCGCATGGAAGTTGGAGACGGTGAAAATCGTCGGAGGTTTGATTGTGAACAGAGAGTGTGAAGTAATCAAAGATATCAAGAAATTACATTCCCCATCAAAGTAGATGAATATGGTGGTGGTTGCTGGAACCAAGAAATTTCACCTTTCCTCTATTGCTTTAATCAACTACATAGGAAGCATCCTCCCTTTTGAGTATAAACTCCACCGCCTCTTCCACGGTATCGACCACCTGCACAATCCTTAGATGTAACAATTTAAGGCGGCACCGGGCTCCAACATAAGCATCACGAAGAAGAATTTTTATATGTGCTTGATATGGAAACATTAGACATGATAATTAAACCACGTTGCCACTAGAATCTACATTATGCTGATGTGACATGATTCACAATGATGTTCCCAGGCCGATAAAATATAGAATAAGAGACCTCGGAGTGTTCAGACCACAGCGCGCAGGGGTGGAACACAAAATGCAAAACCATGTGGTCATGATAGGAAACAAGGAGACGACGAGAAAACCATGTAAAGAAAGACTACGGCAAATTGTTTTCACAGATACAACGGTGAAAAGAAGAAGAAACAAAGAGTACAGAATCATTAGGTTTACCATATCAGCTGGATACTGTGTATGGTTCTCCCTTTGCCTGAAAACACCTGTCCTGGTCAAAATTGAAAACCAGGGGTATCCTGCCTGTGGAATGAGAACAAGTTGCCTCAGAAACAACATAACCAATCATTATGTGAACATATGATTGAACAACTGATTATAATAGTTGAACTGAAAACAAGAGAGACCTGCTGTGCTCCTTTGACATCAACCAAGGGATTGTCGCCAATCATGTACAGGGTTTTGAAAGAAGGTAACCTGACATCTTCCGTTCCGACATTACCAGGAGTGGGAAATTGCAAGAGCTGTCTTAATATCATTTCCGCATTGCTGAAAACAAATGGATTTGGTTTCCCGAAAGATGTATACTCCAACGGTTTGTCATGAATTCTGAAAATTCATTGAAAACTGGGTAATCAATAATAAGCAAAGAGTAATACAGAAGGAACAACTGAAGAACAGCATTCCAGTATACTTGGCCATGTTTCATGTTGGTGGATTACTGCAGACCTTTTGAGTAGACCATTTTGTGTAAGGTTCGACATAGTATATCAGAGTGTGGAGAGTGTTACATGTTGCTTGTCGATGGGAAAATTGTAATTTAAAATGTTCTAGAGGTTTCCTCGTATAAATAGTTAACTGGTGATAGTCTATTACAGTTGTATGAAATTCTACCCGAATAAAAGAACTTGAGTGGTAATGAACATAGGAGTATTCTTCAAACCACGTATAAATTGTGTGCAGTTGTGTTTGATTTTCCTTTTTGTTTCTGCACACGTTTCATAATATGTCTTACAATTTCCTACCATGGTGGGGATGAATGGAATTTCACAACCATAAAAGTACCTATTGAAGACACTCTCGAGAGCGATCCTAAATGCACCCATACCAAGACGTTCTGAAGGAAATGCAGCCTGTAATAATTTGACAACTCATCAGCACAGTATATTCTCATCATTTATCAAATGTGAATAAATGCAAGTTACAAGTTAACACTATATTTGTTAATATCATCATAGAAAGTTTCTTTTCCACCGCACTTCAAAATTCAAAAATTAAAATTAGAGGCCGAGCAAAATTCTGAACACTGGAAGATATCTACATCTTGTTTACTATCTCCGCACAGCAACAATTGTTACTAACCTGGTATTGCAGATCATCTGCAGCAAAATACAGTGGTGGTTGTTGCCCATTCTCCTCTTCAGGAACACCTCCAGATGTCAAAATATCGCACAGAACCTAGATTTTGTCAGTTACTTGTTTCAAAGATGGGAATACGATAGGATTCATGATTCCTCATATGAGACGACAAGGCAAAACAAATGAGCATGCAGATGAATGAAATGGAATTGATTAGGTAACGATACTCATAGAAAGAGCTTTTCATTATCATAAATATTAATTAAGGCATCATAAATGTTTGATTCAAAAAAATGGTTTCTACCTCCCTGAACCAAGAGAAGGTGATCCTGGTTACTTTGACTGTACATCAAGCAATTCAAGTGTTGATTCTGATATCTGGAGTACCATGTGATGATGTAAGATCGAATTGCCTGTTATCGCTACACCACTTCCAATTATAGTTTTGCTTTTGACTAAGGAAAAATCTGTAACAATGTCTCAGAATATAATCTATGTGACTTGCAATATAGACACAAGATTATGAGTATGCATCCGATTTAAGTCACACAATGAACAGATAATTGATCACTGAACTACAGAAAGAAAAATGATCCTTTGTGTTTCAACAAGCAATTTGCAAGCTCTTGGTGCTCTTATATACACATAACAAAATATACCTGTATGTCCCTCCCCCAGTCAACAGGATCACTAACAACAAAAGCAGCTTTGACCTTTTGGGAACAATCGATATGGCTCGAGGCAATCTTCTCAGAATTTCGTGAGCAGTTCAATTCCTGCTCAGTTGTCCACCTCTTGTACTGAGCCACAGGATCAATGTTCTTGAACTGTGATGCATACTCCTCTAGTGAGATAACTCTCCTGCATGTACTGTGACTTAACAACTAATGGGAAGATTGGTATGTAGCAATGAGCAAGGAATAGAATAAGCATTCCTAAGCTCATTCCTAAATATATGCTTGGTATAAATTAATATTAGGAATGCCTATTCCTACAAGTATGGAATAGCTATTCCATATCTCCCCCATGGTTTTAGCTATTCCCATTAGATTGGGAATACATTATTTTTTTTATATTGCGAAATAACATTTAATAAAAATTTGCATTTTCAAGATTTTGTAATCACAAAAATTATATGTTATTATAAATGTAGTTACTATAAGTGTAAAATATTATATTGAATTTATCTAATATTATTGATATTTGTTCTTTTTTAATAAGTTTGATATTTCTTTCGTATATAAGAAGTATTTATTGGATATCTAATACATAAAATCATTCAAATATATATATATAGATATATATATTGTAAATTTATATTTAATTTAATATTTTAAAATAATATTTCTTATGTAACAAAATTTTTGTGTGTCTGTTTAATTCTTTTTCCTTCAAATTTTATTACTATCCACCAAACATATAAACAAGTGATTTGAATTTTTTTATTCAATTCCTTTTCTTATTCCTTCATTATACTAAACATAGGAAGGTTATATTAAAACTACTCCATTCCTACTTTTATTTCATTTTTCAGTTCATTCCATTCACACTCAAATCCATTCATGCATACCAATCACACTCTACATGTACTAAAAGAAGAATCAAATTTCTTTCAACGAAATAAGAAGAGAGAGAGAGAGAAGAGAGAGCTTACTTAAAGCCATATTCAGACATAACAACGGCAGGTTCCCCTTTTCCAGTAGCAACAATGAATTCATTTTCATATCTAAAACAGAAGACGACAAACAATTGTAAGAACTCATGAACAATTTGCTAATCACACTAGTAAGTTCCACGAAAATCATCAACAAAGATTAGATAGGAAAAACAAAAGACTCCACTTAAGCAGATTTATTCAATTAAGAAAAAGCATAGGGAGACTGGAAATTACAAGGTTGTCAAACAATTCTCACTTTACTAGGTTAGCAGACAATCCTATTGCCAAAGACTTCAATGTGAATTGTCGTTTTATAATTCCATTCTGAACATCTAAAACATCATCAGTAGATATGAGTACAACATAGCACCTAAGCCACAAGTTAACTTAAAATACCTTTTGCTGGAAATGGACAACCTGAAAGTTCATCATCAGTATTGCCTTAGATGACATTGAAATCAAATGTTCTTCCTACAATCCCAGAAAACTTGCCCACTCCTAAAATTTCACACCATAGGAACACAAACCTGTTGGTTGGAGTACTCGTAATCTTATGTTTCTCTTTGAAAATAGATTCAGAAATGTACAGACAGAATTATACTGAGAAACTGGAAGGAAAGTAAAGCAATATGTGAAGAAAACTATCAATAAGAGGAGGTAATATACCTCTTTAGCAAAGTTCTAAAGGGTGAGTGACCTTGCACTACCTACATCCAAAGCACAGGCACATAACTCATTCACAAGAACGGATATTACTATGCACTGGGCAACTCCCGATGGACATAACATGATTGATGGACGTAACATGATTATACCTGAGAAGCTAAAATCTTCACTCCAAGAATATCACTTAATTCTGAGGCTCTTCTGGACTCTGGGATGCCACCACCTAAGACACATGAGATTGTATTAATTCCTTCAGATTCTTATTGCCATTGTTTTGCCTAAGAACAGTCATAACTATCACATGAAAGTATATTTTCTCAAACACAGAGCTCCATGAGAGTTCATTGTGCCCCGAATGAAAAATATGAAAACTGCTAACACCTACCATTCGTCAGAAATAGAAAAGGAATATTCATAGCACCTGCAAGCAAGGAGTAAGTCAGAATTCCATGACAGAAGTAAACGTGCCATCCAGTATGCATAAGACAAGATGCTAATGCTTTCTAGAATCTAGATGAAGAACTAACTATTATTGTTTTCTCAAATGTGATTCTTGAACTTGATATCAAACACATGACGAAATGCGGACAACAAAAAGTCCCAGTTAACAACCGAACCTAACTTCAATCAATACCATCTTTCACAATCAAAAACCCTTCGTGCACCAAACTGCAATGGTGCCATACAAATCAACCAACAAGCTCAAAAATCAACAGCTTCACAAAAGAAACCTATTTGACTAATTAACATTCTTTCACCTCAAACAACTGATTCCGCCCAATATACTCCGAAACCCACGAATCTTTAATCTAATATAATACTAGAAAGTAAGAGTACCAGAATCATCATACAATCTTCTCAGCGCTCTCCGTGAATTCCCAATCGGAGTTGTACCACGAAGTATCACCCCATCTATATCGAACGCAATCCCAAATGATGAACTGTAAAATTAATAACATTTCAAGATGAATTCACACACAAGTTTAAATTTTTAGACAAAATAACACTGAATTACGAAGTAAAAGCGTTTGAAATAGTTAATAAAGAATTACACAACTGCTTTGTTACTGAATGAAGCGACGCCGCCGCAGCCGCCGCTTGCCGCGGCTGGAGCAAAGACAATGGCACTGGCTGTTTGAATCGGAACCTCATACTCTTTTCTTTTCCTCCTCCTTTCGATTTTCCTGTATGTTTGTTTTTTCGTTTCAGATTTTCAAGAATCTCTTTCCTTTTAAATATTTTTTCTTTTCTGTCCCTCCAATGAGTAAACACGATTATGGAACTAAATTCCCTCACACATAGTGCGCTTTTAAGGTTTTCCAATGAATAATATCTTCGAATAACTAGAGCTTTCTTTTCATTCTCTTTTTCTTTCTAACAATTGGATGATTAATTGATTGATTTTGTGACTGAATTTTCAATCAATTTGTTCTTTCTTCTTTTCATGTACACTACTAAAAATAATTTATGTAAAGGTAATTACTTCAAAGATTTGGTATCAAATTTTGACGAAAGTACTTTACGTTACTTGATTTAATTAGATCAAGTCTACAAAATTTATTCATTAAAATAAAAATTAAAATTATTACAACAAACGTCTAATATATTTTTATCGATATTTATATACAACTATGATAATAATTGTAATTACTCTCAAAATCCGTATTTTTACAGCTATTTTTTACTATAAAATTGTATTCAAATAAAAAAATTTAAAATCATGTACTATAAATTGAAATTGCCACTCACCAAGAAATTCCACCTATATACATACATATATATATATGTATGCTTCTTGATACATTTTAGTCGAACAATCCATATAGCTAAGGCAATGAATTGTACTAATCTGGCCTGCCATTGCTTTCTTGGCTTATAATAGTATTGCTACTTCCACAGTGATCATCATCCCTCTTGCCCCCACCCCACAATGTTTCTTTCCAATCCTCAAATATCTTGCCCTTGATCTGACCTCTTCTTGGGGGCAGGCTGTTCCCTTTCTCTTTGCTGCTTCTCTTCTTTCCTTCCTTATCCATTGTTACTGATTCAAAGAAGAGGAATTCTTCAAGTTTTCTTGAATATGGGTTGATGTGTGGGGTGGGGGTAAGGGGGCTTGATCTCAAATGGGGTTCCTTGAATATGGAGTGGAGTGAGTGGGGTGGGGGTGGGTTGATCTCAAATCAAATGGGGTTTCTTGAATATGGGGTGGGGTGGGGTGGGGTGGGGTGGAGGGGGGTTTAGAATTTCAAGAGAATGGGATAGGGGGCTTGAATGGCATAGGTGCCAAATGGGGTGTTATATATACAATGATTATGTAAGCATGAAGTCAGCAGTTGAAGTCAGCAAGAATTCCATCCAATAAACACAAACCTTATCTATGTTGTCTCCAAAGCATATATTTTGGTAAGATTGTGCAGCACTTGCATTTTGACTAGAAAAAATGCATAAAATTTCCTGTATTTTAAGTACGGATATTTAACTCAATAAATACTCAAAGTCGTCTTAGATCAAGAGGCACATCATTTTATCAGAGAATCTTATACTTCTTCATTTCGACCTCGCATCCAACTAATTTAATATATCATATGACTTTAACTGGAGACCACTCAAAAAGTTTAACAATTTGTTCATTTTTTTCAAATTTCAAATGCATCTGAATTACATCATTCTTAAGATCACCACAATCTTCCGACCCTGATCATTATGAATTGTTAAGTATATATATACACAAATGTGTGTATAGACACTCACCACTAATAAACAAGTGTTTTGAGATTGATAGGTTGTTCTAGAATTCCTTGCCCATTAAGACAACATCAGTGCAAGTGTTTTCTGGGAGAGGTGCTTTCTGGACTATATGGCAAGTTTATTTTTTTTCCTTTTTTTGTTTTTGTGTGTTTATAAAAATTATTTTTTAATGTAACAAATTTTATTGTACTAACTGACAATTCCTTGTTTCCATCGACAAACTGTTCATGCAAGAAATCAGCAATATCCTTAGTTTATAATTTGTTAGTATTGATTATTACAATATTAAATATTAACTTATTTATCAATTACTCAATTCTATATTTCAAATTATTTATCAAGCACTAGCAAGGATTCTAGAAACCCTAAAAGGATTTTTTTTTTTTTTCCTTTCTCTTTGACTGAAATTTGATGACTTTAAATGGTGTCCAACAGCTAGAAATGTAGGAGACTACAGACTTCAGAAATTCGTTTTGACGAGCTGAAAAAACAAAATTTAAACGAAATTTGTTAGGGTTTGAGAAATTAATTACCCAAAATGAAATATTCTTAAAAACTTGTAGAAAAATTGCCCTCTCTAGTAAAAGAAAGAGTGAAGTCAGGAGCTATATATATGTGTGTATATATAAGGGAAATAGTATTTTTTGTCTTATAAGTTAAGTTTATGTCAGTTTTGGTCTCATTTATTATGGAATTAGCACTTTTAGTTCCATAACTTACTGATTGGGGGGTTTTGATTGTAAAGAAGGATAATTAAAAACTAAATAACTAGAAAACGAATAAAATTAAAAGATGAAAATACGATGAAGGCCTTTTCTGGTTAAAGTCAGGTTCATGCTTGATTCTGTGAGTTGATCATCGATGCAAATATAATAATTGTATAAACAAATGAATTAGTTATGGTTATTGGTATGACCTAACGACCTCACCTTTCCTTACCTTTTCGTCAGCCAAGGTACGACCATTGGCTAGATCCCTAATTAACAGACAGCCCTGTGAACGTCTACAAAATTTAATCCATTAACAGCATTAAGAATTGAAAGGCCTGATTCTAATTAATAAATTCCTACGAGGATGATTCGTTTAAATTAGATCATGCATTCCCCATAACATAACTAACTACTTTGACATAATTAATTATGATACGTTGCTACTGAGTATTGAACTAAACAAATAATTACACGGGTTTGTAAAGTTCAATTAACTAAGCAAACCTTCTTGATAATGAACAATTGGCCATATTATTCATAAATCAGATGTTTGTAATAAGGGCACGGAAAACAACATGAATACTTATTTAACAAGAGTAAAAAACGCAGATTAGATCTCACAACAATTTACGAATCAAACAATCACCATAACCTTAACCAGAAAATAATGAATTTAGTCAGACATGTTAATTAAAGAACACACTAAGAAGTGGAATTCCATTAACCTTAGGCAACGAATTAAAACTTAAAAAGAGAGTATGAAAATGAAGTTGTCTATTGAATTCAAAGTGTGTTTGACAAATGGAGAGACCCCCCTTAGTTATAATAAAAGCTTCCTACGAATCTAGACATAGGGGGGAATTAAGTACATGATTGGCTCCTAAAATGTCAACAAATCATCAATCATGTATTTAAAGGAATCCTTTCTAAAATTCAGCAAATCATTCCTTTTTTTCTCTTGCGAAAATCGAATATTTTCTTTCTTCATTCGTGTTGACTAAATCACTAAGCGTGAACATGTTTAGTCAATCCTGCAAAACTGCCTTGAAATTTTTTCTTCCCTTTTTGATGCCTTCAATTTTTGTTTTTAGCTCGGTTTTACCATCTTTATCCCATACCGTCCCTTTTTAGCTGAATACGCAATAAATTCACAAGAATAGGAATATTTTTGGCTCAAAAAGGAATATTAAATCACTATAAAATCATGACAATTTATATAATTATCACTTACAAAAATTAACACTTTTGGTCCTCATGCACTTTTTCATCTACAATTTAATGATGTAGATCACGTGTCAGCACGTTGCCTTTAAGTGTTTTTGGTTGGAGGAAAAATTGGTCTTTTTCTCAATAATAGCATATGAGTACTTCATTTGGCCTACTTGACTCACATGTAGAATATGTGATTCTTTATGTTGCTTCTAGTTGGTTTCAACTTATTGAAATATGGGATGATAGAATTCAATTTTTGTGAGAGAAGAGAGAAATTTCTATGCTTTTTGCCCTAATTTTCTTTCAGGTTTATTTTTTCCTTCAAATGTAGTTATATTTTTCTCCAAAAATGGCCCCAAACTGGAAAATAAATCATTTTTTTCTCCAACCAAAAATACTTAACAATCACATGCTAGGTACTGGCTCTACACTTAAATTATAGACAAAAAAGTGGATGGGAATCAAAAGTGCTAATTTTTATAAGTTACGATACTAAAGTGCTAATCTTATAATAAATGGGATCAAAAGTAAAACAAATCTAACTTATAAAATCAAAGATATTATTTTTCCTGAAAATATATATATAAGCAAAGTAAGCAATCACAAGACCAAAAAGATGTGATGCAATCATATGGATCTATGGAATGTCTAAATCAACTTATAAATTTTTTAAAATACTTTATAAAATGCTTGAAAATATTCGAGAATATTTGATAGATTTTTTTAAAAAAATGCTATCATATAAGATCAAAAAATAATATATATATATATATATATATTATAGGGATAATTGCACTCCACTCCCCTGATGTTTAATATAATTATACGTAAACCTCTTATAATTTGAAAAATTACATCTAACACCCGGTGAGATTTGCTTCCGTCTAACAAATAATTAAGTCCTTCCCTATATTATAAGGTGATAAAGCCATTTGAAATAATTAAGATTTTTTTGACTAACTTTGGAATTTTAACAAGTTCATTCAATTTTGATTGAATTAATAATTATAAAATGTCATTGTTAATATTTGATAAGTTCTATAATTTTACATTTGAGATTATGTCTAATTACACAAATATATACATTCTTTGAAAAATTATAAGTATATCCCCTGAGGGTTGTCGATGCAATGTACTTTAGGAGCACTTTGTGTAAGTTTTTCTTTCTTGAGAACGGCGTGAATTATAATTCCAACCTCAAAGGTGTATTTTATAATTTGATAAAATGCAGGGAGTGTATTTATAATATGAAAAAAATTCCGAGAATATTATTATAATTTACCCTAATCTTATCTCATCCAACTATATCAAATACTTAATTTAAAATTAAGATCTTAATTTTTGTAGATTTAAATATCTTAGAAAATATAGAAGCTTTTAAATTTAGGAGGGAAAAAAAAGAAAAGGAAAAAAAGCCCACATTAATAGGTTTAGGTAAATGAAAATGATGTATATGGTCAAAGAGATTCACACAAAGTGAACATGGCTTAGAAAATTCAAAGTAAAAGCAAGTGATTAATTATTCCATGTTTGGAAGATTGTATTTATGTCCCAACAACTTAATCTTTTGCAGATCTAAAATAATAGTAACATGGTATGAATCTATTGGGACTTGAATGATTGGTGAGGTTGGAGTTTAGTGGAGCCAAACAGGGCTGGTCAAAACTCATGGACATATATGGGATCAATGATAGCATTATCCACATCTTCTCACATATTATTGCACAACATTAGTCATTTGACTTTCAATGGTTCATTCCTACATTACTTTATGGGACGATCAAATGGCTCAATATAACATATTATTTATGTAAAGATAGATTATAAGTTTTAATTTTATGAATATAAGATTCAAAAATTTAGGATATCATTTCTAGAATATGATTGAGGTTGTTGTTATCTTACCGTGTGATCGATGGACGGGCAAGAGGAATTTGTAATTAAGAAATGAACTTTGATCCTCCTTCAGAAAAGAGGGTATATTATAACGGATTTTCTTGAAATTCGACATAATTATAAATATTTCATTGTTATTTGAAAATTATCAATACTTCTTGATTTTAATAGTCGACTGACGATGATCTCAATATATTGGGTTTTCCTTCATTTTTCATGGTGAATTAATTAAAATGCCCTTGTGGACCATGAATTGTAATTTTACTTATTTTTAAATTTTTCTAAAAAAACTTTTGTGGGCTAAGCGGATAAAGTTTTTTTTATACTTTTTCAGATTTTTCCATCGTTTTTCTTTTTAATTTTTTTAAAGAAAGAAAAAAGTACAGTAAAGGCAAAATTAACAATTTCATATCCCCATCCAAAAATTATACATTTTATCAAACATTGAAGGTGGGAGGGAGGGGCATTTGTAATTTTTTGAATAACGAAAATTTATTCATAATTATTCCAAAACTTTAGGAGAATGGGTCGTAATTTACCCTAAACAAAAATATGGTCAAAGGATGGCCCATGTCAAAATGTTTGTAAGATCGGTTCATAAATTCTTTTTCAAATGAATCGATTACAATTATATTATAAATTGTAATTTTTAACAATTGTATTTTATTTACATATCAAATCACCATCTAATAATAATACTGTAACAAACAAACATAGGCTACTATGTACTAATAACTACTATTAATATTTACTAATGTCGACACATAGTGAGATTTGAATTCATAACCTTCATAGTCACATATTCACAGGGTTTCATTTTCACCAACTAAAGCCGACTTTATGGGCATCAAAATTGGTTCAGATATTCACATACTTATCTTAGTGAAAATATGCTCTTTAGTCTTTGCATATCGTACTGAGTGATCGATCGTATAATAAATATAATTGATTTTATTTATTTTTAATCGCGCAAATTGACTAAATATGTGGGCTTGATTCATTATTTAACTTGGGCTGAGCCCAATAAGATGTGGGCTTAATATGATTATAGAAAAGTAATTGGGCTTGGCCCTCTCTCATATATTTCAACATATTCATATTCTTCTTTCATAGATTATATATATATATTTTTTTGAATAGTTACACTCCCCTCTTTTAAAATTTGGTGTAATTATATATAATTTTTTTATAATTTAAAAAATTATATTTAACATCCTTGAGATTTGCTTTCATTTAACAAATAAATCACTTCATTAGTCAAAATTCACCGAATTTGCTAATATTAATAAAAAAATTAGAAAAAAATCTATATCAACCTCTAATTGACTTATTACTGACTTGTTGCAGGTTAAATAAATCTTTTTATGATCAAATTACTCTCATATGTCATGCAAGCGAGGAGGTATATCTTTACTATTATAAGGGTAGTTTAATTCGAAAAAATTATTTGACCTGTAATAAGTCAGTAATCAGTCAATCGAGTATAAATATCAATTTTCATTCAATGTTTTTTTTTTTTGTTAGTATCAATAAATTCAATGAATTTTGACTAACAGGAGAAACTTATTTATAGATGATGCAAACATCAGGAATGCTATATGTACTTTCTCAAATCATAGAGGGTTTACTTGTAATTTTTATCAAACTTTGGGGAGGGGATTGTAAATATATATGTTGGTTTGAAGATTCTTGAGAATTTCCGCGCTGTACATACATGAAATTGTGCAATGGGAACCCAAGTTTCCTCCGCTCAGCATTGTCGATCCAGAAATCGGTGGTCTCACTGTCCCCTCGCGTTTTCCTCTCCACATTAAGTTCAAATCAAGACTCGGACTTGGAAGAAATGGAGACCTGGAGCAATTATCCGGTGTAATCCATGATAAAGACCTTCTCAGGAAAGCCTCAAATGGTAATCTCCTTGTTCTTGATCTTATTGATCGAGGTGCGATGGAACCTGACGCGAGATTTTATATGGATCTCCTCAACAAGTGTACTGATCAGGGCAGGCTCAAAGAGGGGCAAATGGTTCATAACCATTTTGTGAACTCCAGATTTCAGCATTATATTGTCCTGCAGAATGCTGTTATGAATATGCACGCGAAATCCGGCGATAAGGTGTTTGATGGAATGACTGAACGGGACATGGTTTTTTATACTATGTTGATTAGCGGGTATTCGCTTAGTAATGAGTTCAGGGGGGCTCTGGGGTTGTATGTAGAAATGCTTAGGATGGGCTTGCAGCCGAATGAATTTACTTTTGGAAGTGCATTGAAGTCTGTTGGAGGTTTGCAGAGTGATGCAATTGGGGAGTGGGATTCATGGGGCTTGTGTGAAGTGTGGGTACGAGGAGAATGTGTATGTTGGGAGTGGATTGGTGGATCTGTACACGAGAGGTAAGAAGGTGGAGATGGCAAAGATGATATTTGATGGGTTGAAGAGTAAGAATGAGGTTTCTTGGAATACTTTGGTTGCAGCATATGTGAGAGAAGGAGAGGGACACAATGCAGTGAAGCTGTTCTCAGATAGGAGACGTGGCGGTTTCGAACCAACCCATTTCACATACTCTAGTATTTTTTTGCAGCCTGTACGAGTGCTGGGGCTTAATGCTTATGCATGGCATGGACTTGGCCAGGAAGCTGTTGATCTCTTTGAAGAAATGCGTGGAGTCGGATTTCAGCCAAATGAGATCACCTTCCTGTGTGTGCTCAATGCTTGCAGCCATGCTGGCTTTTAGGATTGTATTACTTTGAGCTGATGAGGAAATACGAGTTAGAGCCAGAGATTACACATTACATGACAATTGTTGATATACTTGGTTGAGCTGGCCAACTTGATCGTGCAGAGAGGTTCATAAGAGAAATGACCATCCAACCTACGGTAACTGTTTGGAAAGCCTTGCTCGGAGCTTGTAGGATGCATAAGAATATGGAATTGGGTGCTTACGCTGCGAACATGTTTTTGAACTTGACCCCCATGATTCTGGTCCGCACATGCTACTCTCTGACATCTATGCTTCTGCTGGTACATTGGGTGATGCTGCAAGAGTAAGAAGGATGATGAAGGAAAGTGGGGTTAAGAAGCAACCTGCTTGTAGTTGAGTGGAGATTGAGAATACCGTCCATATGTTTGTGGCAAATGATGATACCCACCCACAAAGGGAGGAAATTCGTAAAATGTGGGAGAAGCTCAGAGATTTAATTAAGAAAATTGGATATGTCCCGGATACTAGCGACGTACTTTGGTTTCTAGACCAGCTGGACCCCCATCACGATAAAGAAAAACATTGGAGTCTCTGGTGATTGCCATACTGCATTCAAGTTTGTATCTAAGTTGGTGGATAGAGAAATCATCTAGAGAGACAGCACCAGATTCCATCATTTCTGTAGTGGTTTATGCTCGTGCAGGGACTATTGGTAGAGGCAGAGTAAGTTGCCAACTTCATCTGGCTCATGCCTCCTGCTTCTATATCAGGAAGAGACAGGATCATCATTTTATCTTGTGAGCTCACAAGAAACAGTGTTACAACCAGTCAAGGCTTAGACACATCAGTGATAACTTTGGATACCAACTTCTCTCTACTCGCTTATTGTTGTTAAGAAACTTTGAATTGTCGAGAAAAGTGGTATACAATCAGCAGTGAAGAACGGGCCAAGGGCTGATGCCAGTCGAATCTTCCTTAGCAAGGCTTGTGCAATTGTTGAAGACCACTTGGTTTAATCAAACAAAAGCACAGAAACATGCTGTTGTCACAGGGATGAAATTAGGTGTTAAAGAAGTGGTTGCACAACAGTTGACAGAACTGAGAGTAAGTGGGCAAATAGCTTCTTACATGACATTGACCCATTTGCGCCTAGCAGTGTCTGGCAACAGCATTTGACATATCTATTAGCGGAAGAGGCGTAAGTCCATCTTCTACCTCCCCTTGCTGCCAGTTTACAAGCAGAATGAATGAGGCAATCCCGGAGTCGATCTCTTGAGTGAATTCTGTTGCTTGCAGGAAAAATGAGAAGAATCAGCTCTAGATCCGAGTCGGCCCATGTGCAATTTTGTTGCAAATTATCCGTTTCCCCCCATGTTCTTTGGTAATTATTATTCTGCTTGCACCATATGATAACAGTATAAAGAATCCTGGGTTTATTCCTGTATTGTAATAATTGATCTTAGCCATGGGATCTTACATATCCGACATACTGAACGTTGAAAATTCAAGTGGTAGCTGCAGTAGCTACTTTCGGGTGGTAACATGCTGGTTTCAGAGCAAGACTTGTTGGGCCATTGATTTAAATCCACTTCAGACTTGGACCACACTTACGTGCATGAGGCTTTGATCCAACCACTCAAATCATCCAAAACTTGGGACTTTATTTGGTTCTATTCCGTTATTTGTGCACGACAGAGCGACAAAGATAGAGATAAATTTGGATGCTGAAAATTTTAAAAACAAACGCAACAGAGACTCTAAGAGAATCAAATACTTAAAGCCCAATATGTCCAAACACGTGTGATTTATTAATACTAATATAAACCCTCCTCCTCCAACCCCCACCCCCCTTGAGAGAAAAGAATGAAGGGCAATTTGGGAAATAGAAGAAAAAGAAAAGAGAAGACTTTAAGTACGAAAGGAGAAGAAGAGGCCACGTCGCCATTGACAGCACAAAAGCATTAAAACCTCGTACCCCTGCCGACAAGTACACCCTCTCCTCTGCATTCATTTCTTATCTCCCCTCTCACTCTTCTTTTCATTGTCTGATTCTTTTTTTTATTATTAAATTATAAGAGAAATCGCTTTCAAATATGAATACCCCACTTTGCAGAATATATGCATAAATAATTAAATAAATAAATGGTCATTACATATATAGTTTTGTTGGGAAGACGAAAGAAAACATGAGATACTTGAAAGATAACATTAATTAATGAGGGTCTGACTTTTCTTTGATGTGGGTATCATCTCATCTCAATCTTAAAGGATTGTGCTTTGTCTTCCTCTTCCTATTTTAGTAATCATGATTCTTTAAGGATTGTGATTACATTTCTTTATTTGTCTTCAAATCTTTGATGTTTTGCTTCCCTTTTTAGGAATGTGATGATTCCTTTTTGTTTTTAGAAATTTTTATAATATTTAGTTGAGCTAAATTCATTGTCATTAAGCTTTTAATAAGAGGATATGGGTTTTTCTTTTTATTATTATTATTTGGTGTTTATATGTTATCTATTTTAATTGTTGCAGCACTGTTAATAATTTATATATACGGGACAGATACTCCAAAGTTATAGTGTGCTTGGATCGAGTATTATAAATAGATCTGAAAGCTGTGTACTAAGAAAAAAGGTCGAAGCATGAGTTGGGATATTTTTCTTTAAGATAATATTGCTCTATACTGGTGGTTAAAATTTACCAACTAGTATCTCTTAAGATGCACCAATATATCATTTTCAAAATAGCAAGAATACAAATTTTCAAAAATGGGGCAAACCAAATAATAGTTTGAAACTATTTTGAAAAACGACAGGAACCTCATAAATATTTTGATTGCTATACGATAAAATGTTATGTAAAATATAATGAAACGAAGATAATAGAATCTATTTACACGGTTGCCACCAAAAGACATAGTTGGACTCGAGAGCTATGATTGTACTGATTCAACCAGACTGAATAGTCACTATACTAGTTCGAGCAATCAGTGTCGTCTTTTCAGTCAAAATTGACAAGCCACAATGGTTCAAGTGTTAGTGAGGGTGTTGGTTGGCTAAAATATTTCAACATGTTAAATATTTTATCTTGACTTTTAATTGTAGCAAATAATTTTTTCATAGTAAAAAAAAATAATTTTTTAAATTAATTTTATTTAATTATGATTAATAATAATTATATACCATAATTTTAACTATAGTTATTAATATTTATAGTCAATAATAATTTTTTTTCTAGTATTAACGAGGTTGGAACTTATGTGTTGGTGTTCATCTTGGGAATAATGATGAACTTTAAGAATATTGTTCACTTTAAGAATATTGTTCCCTTAATTCAATTTAGGGCAAGGAACTAATTAGGATCAGCCAATATTGATTCATTTCTTGTTCTTGATCAAACTTAAGTTTCATCACTAGAAATTCTTTTTAAAGTGAAGTGATGAACTATTATTCTTTTTAAGTAAATTTATATGATTATCAATATTAAATATTTATATCTAATAATAACTAATAATTATAATAATTTTATACGAATCAATATTAGATAATTATATCTATTCAACATATACTATCAAAGTAGAACGACACTTATTATCAAAGTAGAATAACATACGTATGTTGGTAGAATTCGAACCTATGACTTTAGAATCTTGGAGCCTCAATTTTGCCAATCAAATTAGGCCTTATCTACAACTAGAAAATTAATATTTAAGAATTGGGTAGCAAATATGAGTGAGTTAGTTGGAGATTTTTACATTATCAATTGTAAAATAAATGAATTTGAAAGAATATTAAGTTATATTGAGTTAGTTGAATGAATTTTTATTTTATTTGTTTGAAACTAAAATTCTATTTTTGGGGGTAGAATTTTATTTAATTTGTACAAATTGTCATCAAGAAAAACGACCTAATGACATATTTATTGTTAGTATATTTGTATTGTCGTTATAAATGTATCAGTAATTATATATAGTGATAACTTTAAAAATGTCACTTGATATCTTGTCATTAATATTATATTAGTTGGAAAAGCACACTCGATAACAGTGAAAATATAATAATATTTTTATTAAACCAATACTTTATTATCAAAACACAATTTAGTAAAATAAAATAGAGAGAATAAATAATGAATGAAAGAAAGTCTATATTTGAAGAGAAATATGCATGAGTGGTATAATAAATGGTGGAAAAGTATTTACTTGTACATGGAAAGAGAAAAAACAAAATAAATAAATAAATTAAAAAAAAATAAAAATGACGGACAAAAAAGTTATAAGATACCACAACCACCCTCTTCAATTATACTCGTAAGTATGACATATCTTGAAAGTAAATCTTTCCAACCTCGACTTGAGAGGAACCTCTTACCAGAAGCAACCTCGCGATTATAGAGATCCTTCCACTTGGTCTTGCCCTTGGTCGCCTCCTTAAGTTGCTCTTGACAATGAGCAAGCTCTTTCTTTCTTCATCTCCTCAAGGGTGGCCTCCGAATGCTTCAACTCCTTGTCGTAAAATGCAAAGCCTTGGTCAACAATCTCGATCAATGTAGCAATATAAGAACACAAAAAGGATGATGTCATAAGCTAAGTAAACAACTACACCAAAAAAAAAAAAAAAGGCAAACAAAAATGAACTCACCCTAACAGATTCATCGAACAAAAGGCGAGTGATGGTATGATCAGCAAGGGAGCTAAAGCAAGCGACGTCTTAATCACTCACTTCACTGTGCGACCTCTCATAAGCTAGGTCAAAATTGAAAGCATCCCTGAATGAAGCTACCCCTTCATGACAATTGGTCCCATAAGAAAAGAGCCATTTTCCAATCCCATGAGGAACCTCAATAGTATTAGACTCACGAGGTCTTTTTTATCCAGAGGGTGCAGTGCGGCTATCCTTTCCAGATCCTCCTGACCATAATTCACTTCCCGAGATCATAGGGGAGGAAGGGGCGAGCGACGTTTCTCGCCTTCTTTTCTCTACATAGGAGGAAGGTGAGCCCGTCCATCGCTATAACGCTGTTTGCGCTCGCGTTCAGCTTTGTAACGCTGAATGTCCTGCAATGAAACCTTCTTCCCTGAAACAAGAGAAAAAAAAAAAGAAAGAAAGAAAGAAACAACCAAAGAGAAGTCATAATAAAGCAAGAGGCAACAACATGAAAAATCATGATGGGTGGTAACAATAATTAATGAATTTAAACCTTTTAAAAAAAATAACTGACCAAAATTAATTTAGACACCAAAAAAAGATCTTTCCAATAATATATAGTATAGATAGTGTCATAGTGAACGATTGTAGATGATGTTTTTGTAATACAAAATACTACAAAAATTCTAATAGCTTAACAAATATTATGATCTAAAACTTTTGCTTTATGAAATTATCAGAAAATGTAATATGACGAATTTCTGAAAATAATGCAATAAGAAACATAAAAATTGATAAAAAGATTTTTTTATCAATTTCAACAAATCATGAAAATTATAAAAATTGATAAAAGAGTTATTTGCATCTGACATTTTATCAAAATTAAGAGCATGATTAAGATTAACTCGTCATCTCGCACTAAAAGAAATACAATTTTATTTTTTTATAATTATTTATAATAATAAAAAAATATAAAATTTATATGAAATATTTTTTTTTTTAATTAAAACCACCTAGAGGTGGGGGGAACTTTTCGGAGTCCCCAATCCTTCTATATGAAATATTAATTCATCACAACTGCACAAGTCAAAACTCGCATTTATGACTTGCAATAGCCATCAATTTTTAAAAAATATTATGATTTTCACGTTAAATCAAAAATAATATTTTATTTCTCATCGCAATATTTTTCCAGTGAAAAGATAAATTTTCAAAACAAAAATAAGAAAACCCATTATTCATTTTTATTAAAATAATAATAATAATAATAATAATATCAAGAATTACATGTTGCAAGCTGTAAATTAGAGAACAAAAGGGCATTTTGATTTGATGAAATCTACACCGTTAACATATATATATATATATATATATATCTATACATCCAAGCAACTGAGAATCACGTGCTAGAAACTCGAGTACCGTTAACGTCTCCAAACTTTTGGGCCACCACAAGCATACACGCGCCATCTGAACGCGTGAAGAACACGGAATAAAGTTTTATAGAATCTATAGGGGGAGAAAAACCTGAAAAGGGCACCACTCTACCTGCGTAGCGGCCGACCGTACCTTATCCGAATCGCCATTCATGATGTCCACGTGGCCAGCTCCAATTGGACATCACTTGATCGAGGTTGATTGCACCTGATTTTGATGCAATTTACATTTTCCCCCACCAAACTTAACTTTCTCAATGGTAATAATGCCAAAAATACATATATATATATGAGTGAAAAAATATCAACTAATAAAAATTAAATTATATTTAATATTTTATGATGATAAAAAAATTAATTTAATTAATTCTCATCCTTCTATATTTAATATTTTACGCTGATCAATAAAGTATAACACGTAAATAATGATAGCGTTATAAGCACATTAACAAAAGATTTTAATGTTAAACGCATATTTATTTCATCAGAAAGATCGAAAAAAAAACAAATATTAGTGATAAAATTTGTGAAAATAATAACTTCATCAAGAATTCTTTTTATATTTTTATATCAAGAACATATCTCTCATAATAATATTTTATTCTTACAACAGGCTTTTCGATATTTGTTATAATTATAAATACCACCTAAAATTAGTAGTCGTATGAAAAATACCCCATCATGACAGTGCACTGTAGAAATATTTGTTAGATGGCCGTTAATTTTAATGGGCATTAATTTATAATTTTTGAAACAACGGTCGGAGATCTTATGAATATTTGCAAGCTCGCCGGACCAATTGAGGTGAGTGATCTCCATCATTCATGATGTAGCGACACCTCTCAAGATCCGACGGTCCTAACAGCTCCAAATTACAATCCCAAAAATTAAAAACTTTCGACGTAAATGATCTACGATTAATAAGTAAATTAAAATCAGGGATTGGTGTAGATGAGTACATAATGTACACCTAAATTTTTATTACCATCTTAATTACAAGAATTAGGGCTTCATAATTCACCATCTTAATTACAAGAATTAGGGCTTCATAATTCACCATCTTAATTACAACAACTAGCTAGGGCTTCATAATTTACCATATCTTAATTACAAGAACTAGGGCTTTTTGACAATTTACCATCTTAATTACAAGAACTATATATATAGGGTTTGACATTCCTTATTTTATATTATTCTCAAATTGATTTTTCGGCTAGTACTTTTTTATCGCGCAAAAATATTACCTAATTTATTATTCAAAATTATCGAAAGTTAACAAAAAGATTCAAGAAAATAAAATTTCATAAATGAATTACATATTTTTTTTTTCCAATATTAGAGATACGATTGAAAATGAGTGTCACAATTCATCAAAAAAAGGGGTCATCGTAGGAAATTTTGAGTCCTTTTTAGTTTTATTTTCAATATTGATCGATTTTAAGTAAATGTACACATGTTTTCAACTATTAAAAAGAAGGTATAATTACACCGCGCTCTCTTAAGGGTTGATGTAATTATATGTAAATTTTTTTATATTTAAAAAATTGTATCTAGTACCCCTGATGTTTGTTTCCATTTAACAAATAGATCCCTCTGTTAGTCAAAATTTATTGAATTAATACTATTAGCAAAAAAAAGATAAAAAATTCATATTTACCATTAATTGACTTTTTATTTAATTATTATAGGTTAAATAATTTTTTTCGGACCAAACTATCCCTATACATTTACACACGTTAATGCATATGAGGAGGTATATCTGTTTCGTCAGAAAAAAAAATTATACGACCTGTAATGAGTCAATCGGGGTAAAATATAAATTTCCCATTCAATTCTTTTTGCTATTATTAGCAGACTGGTCGAATTTTGACCGACGAAAATCTATTTTTTAGACAAAAATAAACATAATGAATGTTGAATATAAGTTAACAAACTAAAAAAAAAATAGATATAATTACACAAAATCTAATGAGAGAACATCACGTAATTATCCCTAAAAGGAATAAAGAAGTCAAAAGTGAGTGAAGAAACCAACAAACAATCCCTAAGATGACAAAAAAATGAATATATAGGCAAGGTACAACACTTACCATCCCTATCAAAGCACACACAACACACACTCCACCTTCCAATACTTAATAAATTTTATACACCACTACCCCCACCCCTACCTACCCAATTTTAGCATAATTTTATGTATGTAAAAAGTTATATATTCATATACAAATAACTCCAAGTGGGGGGTAGTGATATTTTAACCCAAAAGGGTAAGTAACTAAGAGATATTTAAGGTAGAAAGTTTGCCTTAAAGGGGAAGGGATATAAGTAGTAGTACAATCAAGATTCTTGTGGGGAGGGGTTATGTCAATCAATCTTTTTTGACATATCAACTTTCCTTTTTTTAATTATTGCTTGTTTTTCTGCAAGTGCCCCTTTTTGGGTAGGAGGGACAAATGAATTGATTGAAAATGACTAATATTATTATTGAAAATGTGAAAATATTTATAAATAATTATTTTTTTTTAAAAAAATAAAGATATAAATAAATGTAATAATACGACTGTCTGATATAAAATGCGATTATTTTCTTTTTTAAAGTCTCGGGTTCTTGTTGATATATATATATATATATATATATTTGGTAAAAATAATTTGTGTTTTTTAGTGTTTGTGATTTTTAGGCTGAGGTTCATTAAATAAGTGAAAATTGCATAATTAAAAAGACTTCTAAAGTAAATGTAATACAACTCTATGATGTGGGAAACTTTTTTATTTTTTTAAAAAATAATTATTTCGTTGCTATTTTCTTTTTTTTAGGGAATTTTTGTTTTGTAGTAATTCATATATTTAGTAATTTTGGCATTAATTAAATTTTTTATTCTAAATTATATTGTACTTTCTATTATTTTTAATAAATATATGATAACTTGTATAAAAGTTATGTTTATTTATTAAAAAGAATATTTTATATATGTATTAAATAGAAATAAAATATATGATTTTTGACGGTCCAGATTTGTTAACCCTTTTATGTGTTGCCTATTTTGTTGATTGACAGTGATAGGTTGTTTTGTTTTATGATTTGTTGTCACTGACCCCCCCCCCCCCACCCCCACTCCACCCCCTGTCCGTATTAAGGTTTTCTTCTTCTCTCTCTTCATTGTATTGCTTTTATGGTTCTTTGTTTTTTTCTTCTGTCTCAACATTTTAAGTGGTCTTAGTTTGAGCTGCCATTTTCATAGGTGGAATGACAAGAATGCCCCTGCCTCTGATTCTTGCAAGTTGACATCATGGGTGATGTATTTTTCTTCCTAAGAATCTTTTTTGTGATCTAGTTGACCCTTTACATTATTAGACATGTCTATGTTGTTGTCTGAACATATATATGTATCTTTTCGGCTAACATCGATGTTTTTTATATAAATTCTAACGGAGGAAAATCAGTTGTAAATGGTGAATTTTTTTTTAAGGGGTGTAAGTGTAATTTTAAAACTCTTTGGGAAAAGTGTCATTTTATATGTTTAGAGGCGATTAAGCAGATCAATGGTGGCACTTTGTTTTTATGAAAGATAGATTACATATTCAAGTCCCGATACGGAAATTAGGGAACCAACTTTGATATTTTTTATTAAAAAAATAAAAGAATATATATATTACGCTCGTGTGGTATAATATTTATTTTTCAAAAAAAAAAATACGCACTCGATGTATATATAAAAAAAAAGATTCTAACGTCATGTGTGACCTCTTATGGCGGTTGTTATAATTAAACGAGCGCAACCCTCGATCTGCATATTTTTAGTTTCGACAGTTAGCATATTCGTTGTATCGTAGAATTAAATAACGAGACTTCGATGTAGTTAAGATAAATAATTGACTAATTATTTATAATTTTGTGTTTATGTTACTTTGAGGAGTATATGATAAGCATGTTTTGGTTTATTACAATAACTTATAAACAAACATAAGTACAATGTTCAAACTTATCATCTTTATTATTATTTGATACATTAAAAAATTATTCAATTTTGATTTTTTATTTTTTTTGGTGCCTTTAAAATAGTCTAGTTTGTGATTGTTTATGGTTGTTAGAAAACTTTATAGAATAAGGTCCTCATTAATATTAAATTTAATTCAAATTCAATAATTAATAATATGGTAAATATTTTTTTTATATTTTATATGTTTTTATCAATATCTTCATACCAAAAAACTCAACTTACCAAAATACCCATACTCGCTCGCAACGACAAAAATATTTCTTTAGCCGTCAAATTCCGTTCATGTGGATGGATATGTTTTAATATTATTGGTCGATTAGTCATGAATATTATTTGATATTAATAATTATTTATATTAAAAATTTATAATACAATTATAATCGATTCATCATTTTTTCGTCGGTAAATCAATAAAATGGCCGGCAAATGAGGATAAAAAAGATACAATTGGAATATGTAAGAAATTTCAGCTTCGATAAAGAAAACGATACAAAATTAAAATAAATATGGGCCATTAAATATACAAAAGTACATATTGTTGGCGTTCACATATTTTAGATTCAGTTTGGCTCGTCGATTGTATAATCGATTATGAGAAAATAAATTTTAAAATGTGATTATATCATTCAGATTCACAATTTTATAACGGATTAAAATCATCATTTTTAAGATAAAATTAATTACAGTGTGATTATTACGATACAAGAAATTGAATTTGCATATAAAGTGCCAATTTAATATGCTCAATCACACGAAGTAAATCTATACTATTTTTTAAATTTATGTTCGAGCACCAAAGTGTCCTCGATTATTAGTATAAAAATATATATAAAAAAAATATATTTTTTTATCCTGTAAGTATAAGACGTTAGCACTTTTGGTTATGTAACTTACTCCATTTACACATTCAGTCGTTTTCTTGACGAATTCAGTCACGAGCATATCACATTTGATTTTTTTTTTTAGTAAATTAATCATGTATCCCTTTACAGTAAAATAAATCTCATTTTTTGCCCGTAACTATAAACTGTTAGCATCAAAATCGTGAACACAAGATTAAATTTATCAAAGAAAGAGACGTCCAAATATAAGACGTTCAAGATTAACTATGTAAATAAAATAAATTATAAAATAAAAAATATAATTTTGTTAAAATGTCACGTAGAAGTATCGGGATAGTGTCAAAATGAATAAATAAATCATGATTGGCATGTGTACAAGGAAAAGAAAAAAAAAAGACAGGGACATCCGTTGGCCACAACGTAAAAGCATAATTCCAATACAAAATCGTGAATCTTGGGGGTGCCTTTTCATAGGCTAGAAGGGCACCCCCCACCCCCACCCCCACCCCCACCCCACGCAATCACACGTGCTTTATTCTTTTTTTTTTTTTTTTTTAATTTAATATCCCATCAATAATTTCACATATCGTAATAAACTTAAAATACTCGACTTGATTTTCTTGGCCGAAATATATATATATATATATATATGTATGAATATAAATAAATGATTTGTTCGTGTTGAAATTTTATTTAAATTGCTTGCCATATATAATAGTTTATTTTTTTAATTAATTCAAAGTATACGTAAAAGTCCTGTTTGCTTGTTTCGATTGCTTAAAATAGATTCACATACTATTTTATAAATAATTCTTGGCTTGTTATGCAATCATAAGGTCGTGTTCGACTTGTACCATAATGTATTGTATGATTGAATTAACTTTGACATGTAAAAGAATATAAAAATATTTTTAGTGTATTAAGATAATTTTATCTTTTTTTAATAATAATTAGCCGTCGTGGCACGTCATTGTTCTGTGTACATATAATAAATAATATTTTATATTTTTTTAATATATTATGAATAAAATATATATATATATTTAAACCAACATATCATATTTCTAAAAGAGAAAAAAAAAGAAAAATTTAAGGGTATTATTAGCATAATAAAAAAATTGGTGTTGCGGTGTCATAATCGCCGTTTGTGAGAAAAAATGACATTTTTTTCTATAAAGTATAGATTTATGATCCAAACAGACAAACTATTTATTTAGATATTTAAAGTAACACAATAAATCTTAGAGTTATATTGATAATTTAATTCATGAATTACTAAATTCCTTTTGGTCGTAAATTAATTGGAATTCATTGTAATATTGTTTAAGATGCAAGTAAAATAAATACAAAATAAGATAAATTACAACGGATTTCTTTGAGATTTGTCATAATTATAAATATTTCATTATTGTTTGAAAAATTACAAATACTTTTGAGATGAATGATCGTCTAACTAATATTCCCTAGTCACAAAAAGGTATTTGTATAAAGTCGTTAATTCTCGAGATATATTTATAATTTTTTAAATAATAAAAAAATATTTATAATTATAGTGAACTTTAAAAAAAATGTTGCAGTTTAGCCTGCAAAATATGCATGATTTTCTTTTCGGTAAATGTAATTTTCATAAATAGGAAAAGATATAGTACAACAATCATGAATCAGGTAGTGTTTCCCTCGACAGGCCAAGGGATACGCCACAATCTATAAAGTGCATGTGTACCAACAGAGCTAGCTAAAGTAATGCTAAGTATACGTTGTCTAACATCCTCCTTAATTAAGCTAGCTACAATATTTGGGTTTCGCTCAATATGCTCGAATCGTCTAAGATTTTTCTATCTCCATATATGGTAGATACACGCGGACAGTAATGCGCGATAGGTCACATTGACGATATGTTTACCCCTCCACTTCCTTACAGCCCACTCAACATCCGTCATTCAATGTTTATTAGGCCACGTAAATCGTACAACTCATCTAATAGCATGAAGGCATGATTTGATAGGATTAACAATGTAGGATGTTTCTTGTGACAAAAAATTGTTTTGTTCACATTCAATTTTGGACTAAGTACTATCTAAATTATTGGCATTGGGTGGAACACATGTCTTGTTCCTATTATCATTCTTTATTTCTAACATGTTTTTATCATATAATTTTATATATTTTTTTTGTGGGCTTAAAAGAAATATAAAAATAGCGTGTTGTTGGAATTGAAAATTTTTATTCCGGACTATGTTATGTTAGGTAATCAATCATATTGTATTGTACTTGATGTGGTCTCACGTCCTATATCAATTACAGATCATGAGTTTCAGTGGCTTATAAGTTCCCAATACCTCCACGCTCTTGCAAAGCGTCTCTTCGGAATAAAATTGTGAAAAATTCATGCAAAATTAGAACATACAATAACTCATGCAACGGGACATTGTTGCATTCCATACTGCATAATTTGGTGTCATATGTAGAAACGAGGCCATGTACCCATTTTAAACCCCTTGTTCAGGAGCTAATAACGCAGGCACGGGTTTCCACATCAATTCTAGTAATGATTTTGAGTGGCTTATAAATCCAAAACCTTCTCCCTAGGGAATTTCCTTTTTGCGACAAAATCATATAAACCAGAGTGGACAATACATAATGCAACAAAGCATCAATCGCGTTGCATACTATATTAGTACTTGTTATGTAAGTGATCGTTTCTGTTAAATTGTACATCAATCAATATGCGTAACGTACTCGTCGTGTTATCAGTGTCGATTTATCTGAACCCAGATTGAATTATATTTTTCTCTTGATAAAATATTGGGGGCAATTTTTTGCAAATAAAGAAAAGGCATATGAAACTAAAAAGAGTAGTTTAGTTGTTGTGAAAAACGCAAAGACAACATGTGTTTGTTGTGGTTTGTGGTACATATGGGAAAAAGGACATTAATTGGTACTATTAACATAAATTATATAATATTACTCTCCCACCAAAATTATTGAGAAATTCTTATATGGTTCCATAAAAAAATATTGATTTATGATAATTAAATAATATTAATAGTATTATAGGTAGATTTACTTTTAATATTTTATTTATTTATTTTTATTTCTCCCTCTCTCTCTTTTGTCCGCCATAATCTTTCTATACTTAAGAACGCTGGGCCGAGTCCCATTTCTTTCAAAACTAAGTGTTTGTTTAACTTTATTTAAAATATTTTATAAATTTATATGCCTTATAAATATTTTTAAATTTTCAATATTATTATTATTGAAGTATTTGGATAAAATATAAAATACTAATAATGATTATATTGTAATTCACCTAAACACCCTAAAATATCAATATTAAGTTGATAAACTATTCTTTTTAATCTTTAAAAGTATATTTTAATTTTTTTCAGAAGCCTAAGTAAAAATATTTTTTGAAAATAAAATAAAATCTAAAATTCAAAAGATAATTGAGAACCATAATATATAATTTAGAATTATTATTTATTATATAATTTTTCTTTATTATTATTTTTGTATCAGTAAAGATATATTCTTTAAATTCTTTTTTCTTTTTAGGGTATGAAAAGATTTACATATGGGCAGGGGCAGGGTGGTCCCCAGCACAGTAGTCCCATTTTTGGTATTGCAATTTTGTAGGCGTTCCTTCTGGGGACGATACTATCACCGTCCATTCTTGACTGTTCACAACCTATGGGAAGAAGCCACGTGGAATCTACCTCTTGTTCCTTTCTTTTTATAGGCAATAACTAAAGAGCTCATATTAGGAAATAACATCTATTTTCCCTTTGACTTTTTGTCTACATATCTTGCAAGAATTATTGCACTTATTTTTTTATTTCTCTTTTACATAATTATACTATAATTTTTAGTTAAATTTTATTGTTCTCCTCACCCCTACCATTCTTCATTTTTGGTAAAGGGATGTTAAATTTTAATTAGTGGGAATAAATTTAATAAAATAAGTATTTTTATCTGTGAAACGGCTAAAAATATATAATATTCAGCAAATCGAAGTTTAAAATTTTTAAAAAATAAATTTATGCCTTCACTTTTTTTTTCGGTAAACGTAAATTGCATTAAGAAAAAATCGTAATGTACAGGGCTGATGTTGTGTGCCATGGAATTTATCATAATCTATACAAGGCTATTGTACTAATTTTATTCGGCAACTCTGCACTAAGTATACGTAATCTAACTTCGTCTAAAATAATCTTAGCCATTGCCGACGGGTCTCGATCCAATTGCTGAAATTTCCTCCTATTGCGCTCCTGCCAAATGTGATATACTAGCGATACTAAAAGGTTGCGATAGGCGGCGTTAACCACGTGCTTTCCCCGCCATTTTCGTGCAGCAATCATCACATCAATTATTTTTCATAGCAATCATCACTTTTCTTTGTTTTTTACAATAAGAGTTACCGTGGTTCATCACATGCTCGAGTATATCTTAGTTCATAGATCATTATAAGTTACTCACCAACACAACTCTCATATCGACAGAATGAACCGAACCCAGAATTATCTGATCAGAAATTATCCGTCCCAACTTATTGAACTAATAAGTGCCAGCTATTTAAATCTTCATACGTATACTTGAAAACGTACTTTTAATATATCAAAAATTGTGATTCGTTGATTAGTTATGTATGAACAGCTATTACTATATCGATCGATATAAAACATTTATTTATTTATATTTGGTTATTCATCAAGTTGTCTTCTAACATACATATTCTTTTGTCTAACAAATTGGTAAGAATTATTGAATATATTTGTTTTTTTCTAAATGGGAAATGTATGAAGTCAAGAATTTGAGAAGAAAATGATGTTTGGTTGGCATAAGAGGAAAAAGTAATAAGGTTGACCAAACAATAAAGAATAAACATTCAACATTAAGGTTTGCATGCCAAAGACATTCTATAATAAAAATTGAAGATATCATGATTTTTTTGACCATGTCACTTTTCAAAGTTTTTTTTTTTTATGTTTTTTTGTTTTCTTGAATTGGGGGGTTGGGGGGGGGGGGCTTATTATATGGATTGGTTTTTAATATTAATTTAATTGATTTTATTTAATATATGCATTATGATTACGATAATTATTTTATTAGATAAATTACAACGGGCTCCTCCGAAATTTGTTTTAATTATAAATATTCACTAATTGTTTGAAAAACGACAAATACGCCCTGAAATTACAAATACCCTTCTACAATGAGCTATCATAAGGGGCATTTGTTAGGGTATTTGTAATTTTTTTAGAGGGATATTTGTAATTTTTCAAATAATAAAAAATATTTGAAATTATCACAAACCTCAGGAGAACCTATTGTAATTTACCCTTATTTTATTTTAAAAAATATTTTATATGTACTATTAATTAAGTGGGAGGCATATTTACTTAAATGCCCCTTTGTTCCTGAGAAGTAAATGAAAGATTAGAAGATTTAAATAGAAAATTAGGTCCTTCAAAATAAAATCCACATTTTCAAGCACTCTATTATGTTAATTTTTCAACCTTATATTTCTAGAAAATTATTTTTATTTTTTTATATTCAATTATCTTTAATTATACATAATTTTTAATTTATATTTATTATGACTGATTTGCATCAGCAATCTATTCAATAAAGTGCATTATTTTTTAATTTTTTTCAAAGAAAAATAGAATTGTCATCCTTATTTCTAAAAATATCAACACAAACCCCTTAAAGAATAGTAAAAAGAAAATAATTGGAAATTTTAGTTTCCAAAAAATCTATACATAGTGTTTGGTTTTGAATTTGGACAATATTGAAAATGGGCCAAAACATGGTAAATGTTTGCCTTGATTTGTTTTGAAAGTTTTGGTGGTGTTTTGAGATGTATTGAAAGTGCTTCATTTATTTTTGGTCAAAATAAGTTTACACTAATTATAAGTCCTACAACTAAAAAAATTATATACACACTCATACATATATATAAATATATAAAAAAGAGACATGATTTGATAATGAACAGTAATTTTTGTCTCCCACTAAACAACATCAAACATATCATACTTATTTTATATTATCTCTACAAACTAATCCAAACATACACACTATCTCTAACACATACTTATTTATCTTTGTTTTTCTCTCTCTATCTCCACAGAACACACCAAAATAAGTTAAAAATGAAACTAACATAATCTAAGAGTGCTTGGTTTGAAAAAAAAGAAACTGATAAGTGATTAAGAACTAAAAATTAAGAGTATTTGAAAGTAATAGTTATAAATAGAAAAAAGTAACGCACAAGTGTTTGATAAAAAAATTGGTAGATGACACAAAAGTTATGAAAATATCAATTTATTTACACAAATATCTTAAATTTGCAATAAACAGTTCCTCACAAGCATACAATATTTAGATTATTTTAGCTTAATTTAAGAGAAGTATAAGCAAAAATTGCATTTAGAAACACTTTTATTTAATGTAATTACACATAGATCTCATGTGGTTTAAAAAATACATCTAGCACCCAAGAAATTTGATTCCTTCTAACAAATTAGTCAATTCGTTAGTTAAAATTCACTGAATTTGTTGATATTGACAAAAAAAATCTATATTTAATCTCGATTGACTTATTGCAAGCCAAATAAATCTTCTTATAATCAAATTATTCTCATATGTCTTCATGCGTTAATACACGTGAGGAGATGTATTTTTAGCATTATAAGGGTAGTTTTAGTTTGAAAAACTATTTGATCAATAATAAGTTAGTAATAAGTCAATCAATGATAAATATCAATTTTTATTTAATTTTACTGTTAATATGAGCAAATTAAATAAATTTTAATTAATAAAGAAATTTATTTATTTCATAAAAATAAATTTTAAAAATAATAAATATAATTTTTTAAATTACAAAATACTTACTTATAATTACACTATAACTATCCAAATAAAAATGAAAATGAAAAGCAAAGAAGGGGGAATGGGGAAGTTGCACAAGTTGGAGAGGGAAGAAGCTGCACAACAACCATTTATATATATATATATATATATATATATTCATATCCTTCCCACAGTTTACTGCTACTTTTACATTACCAATCAATCACTATTCTATTCATCATCTTCATCATCACCATCATCATCTTTCTCTCTCCTTCCTTTCTCTCTCTATATTTCTTGGTTCTTCTTCTTCTTTCTCCAAAAAATCATAAAATTTTCATGAGAAAATTTCATTCTCTGTCACCCCAAAGTAACCACCCCCAGCCTTGAAATGCAACTCTTCTGACTTCCTTTTTCACATACTCTGAAACCCCAACTTGCCCCTCTCTCTCTCAGCATATACATACAGCCCTTGTATCTATTCCCACAACCCACCTTCTCCCTCGATTTTTGCGTGCGGGTTCTTGTTCTTGGGTATAAGTGTATAGATATATACACATATTCTGTAATCTCTCTCTTTCTCTGTCTCTGTCTCTCTCTCTCTCTACAGTGTTCATCTCCTTCATGTGACTTAGCTCTGTCATGAGAAAAATATCTGCAACTACCTAGCTAGAAGTATATACATATACATCTGCATAAAGGACACGGTTAATATACATATAACTGTTCTTTTGTTTTCTTGTTCCGCCCACAAACACGCAGTGGAGGGTGAGATGTTGGATCTGAATGTTGATGCCGTTTTCTCAGTCGACTCAACTTCCTGCGACGATGAAGCCGACCGCCGCAACACGGGCACAGCGGATTCCGTGGCTTCCACCACCACATCCACCACCAACAATGCCGCTTTAGCCGCCGCCGATGAGGTCGACTGCAACAGCTCCACGGGCAAGAACCCGCTGTCCACTCTCAATTTCTCAATCCTCAACAAGAACGTGATGATGATGGACGATGACGTTAATAATGATGTTGCTAATAATACCAGTAGCGAGTTGCAGCTTTTTCCGATGGGTGCTTCGTCTGCGTCTCCGCCTCCGTCCGCGGTCAAAGCTAAGTACTGGTTGAATTTATCCGTCCCGGAGGTTTCAGGTAGCGGGCCGGCGGTAGAATTGGGAATTTGCAGGGCGGAGATGTCTGCGAATAATCAGATGCCGCAGCCTCAGGTTAAGAAGAGCAGGCGTGGCCCCCGCTCCCGGAGTTCGCAGTATCGAGGGGTTACCTTTTACCGGAGAACTGGAAGATGGGAATCCCATATCTGGTTCGTCTATACATACATATACATACATATAGAGTGCTATGTGTAGAGTCCCTTTTGTGTTGCATGCATGTGTGTGTGTGTGTGTGTTTGGTGCTTTCTACGGCTACACAAAATGTTGCTAGCATTTATAAGTATGGAAAATATAGTCAGTGTTTGTTGGGTTAAGTAAGTTTTGAGTGATTAATCGGCATATATTTTGTACTATGAGATTTCTCTATCGGAGCATTAAATCTTGATGGGTTGGTCATTCATAGATAGGTTAATCGATCAGATGAATTCAGGTGGTACTTTGTGTTTTGTCATTCTGTTTTGTGAGTTTTAACTGGATCTTGGCGTTTCTTGCAGGGATTGTGGTAAACAAGTCTATTTGGGTAAGAACAATTTGAAATTTGCCTTTTCGTCTAGCCATTTTATCTAATTCTTGTGATCGTTTGTGAAAATTTGTATTCATGGAAGTTGGATTTAGTCAGTAATTCTCATGTTCTAATAACTGCTTTTGGTTTCTTTTCAGGAGGATTTGACACAGCTCATGCTGCTGCTAGGTAAGAATTTGAGTTGCAATAAATATTCTTGGTGCCTTTTTTGGGTTAAGTTCTTATTGATGTTAGTCCTCCTCCGGGAAGTTCGTACAAATCCAGTTATTTTGTTCATTCAGGGCATACGATCGCGCTGCAATCAAGTTTCGCGGAATTGATGCTGACATCAATTTCACTATCAGTGATTATGATGAGGACATGAAACAGGTTTGGAGCCAGAGATTACTGTGCAAATTTTCTTTGTAAGCCAGTGAACTTTACACAGGTGTTGATTTGCAGATGAAGAACTTGACAAAGGAAGAATTCGTTCACATTCTTCGCCGCCAAAGCACTGGGTTCGCTCGAGGAAGCTCAAAGTACAGAGGAGTAACCCTGCACAAATGCGGTCGTTGGGAAGCACGAATGGGTCAATTCCTTGGAAAGAAGTAAGACTATCATTTGAACTTCCATTTGGTAATTTAATTGCTAAATCCACTAACAGTGGTTTGATCGATTATAGCTGGTGTTTCTAAAATGTATGTCTTCATCAATCATGATTGATACTATGTTTTATGATTCCGGACCACAAGTTTAGAATGGTTAATTAATGGAGAGAGGAACCCTCTTTATCTATAAGATTATAAATGGTTTATTGCAGGTATATGTATCTTGGGTTATTCGACAGCGAAGTAGAAGCTGCAAGGTCCTTGTGATCATGAATTCATACTGGTTAAATAAGAATTAGTGCTCGTAAGATCGATTTTCTTTGGTCAGTTTTTCTCATCAACAAGCTTCCATTTTTCTGGTTCAGGGCTTATGACAAAGCAGCCATCCAGTGCAACGGGAGAGAAGCCGTCACAAACTTTGAGCCTAGTAACTATGATAGGGAAATGAATCTCAGTTCCAGAGATGAAGGTATACATGATAAATCATATTTGGCTAGTTTCATTCTTGGTGATAAACTAACGAAAGAGGACTCGGAAAGTATTGATGTGTGGACATATGGATGCAGGTAGCAGCAGCAATCTTGATCTCAACCTTGGAATTTCATTATCTTCAGATGGTCCACAACAGAATGACACCACCACAAATATGCACTTTCCTCGTTCGTCTAGCGAATTGCCTGATGCAAAGAGATTGAAGGTACTACTATCACATCACTTTATTTCTCACCTTTTTGTTGCTCTTGCAAGAGATTCCTTCTTATGTTCATACAAGCAACCTCGAGAGTTAACTTTATTGATTGGTTATTGTGCTTGCTGGCTTAAGCCAATGACTGCCTCCAATGCATTATTCCTCCGTCAATTTTCTCTTCTCCTTAAATATCAGAAAGTAACATATGCATGGACATATGCATGGTCCTCATGTTCTGATGGTATTGATCTAGATAGTATAATTAGACTGATTATTGCTGATATTGTTTGCAAATTTATTTGTCAAATTCACATTTGCTACACCAACGGCTGGTAATGTCAGCAATGCATGCTCCCATGTGGGCTCAGGAAAACATGTTGTCAAAACAGTAAACTGTAAATGTTACTAAGTATGCACCAAGTTTCTATCTAGGAGAGGATTATCATACTCTATTTTTGCCAGTAAACCACATGTATGGCAGGCTCGTATAACTCTCTCTGGGCTGCAATTATAGAGTGTGTTCATTGTTTGATGGACTATCATGATAATGAACTCCTTTTATTATCCACGTCCTGCATCAATTTTTGTTTTCTTCTTCTCGTGTTAAATGTGTTACTAGCTATCCGCTACCAAGCAAGAAGCAATATCTGCAACATTCATTTTTCCTCGTGTTTTTCCATTTCGTCATTTTCTTCCTTTGATGGTAAATTTGCACATTGTTTCTTAAGATATATAATTTGGATCAGGAGTAGATTTAATGCTCCACGATTACCATTTCAATTCTCTGTGAGAGAAAATGCCATGCCTATCATGAAAGAAATGTGATTTGGTTTTCCAGTTGGTGGTAAAAATTACTTTTGACTGATAGGAAACAGCAGCAACAAGAATAAGTGGTGAAGCTGTTGCGTTGCCTGGATTGTCAAACTGGCCTTGGAAAATGCCAAGCCATGGTGTCGTCGCCCCTGTGCCACTTTTCTCTTCTTCTGCAGCATCATCAGGATTCTCTTCCGCTACCTCTCCATACTTGAATTCATTCATGTCATTGACATCTGCAGCACAATTTCCTGCAACCGCTTCCCACAGCCTTCGGTAGAACTAAAACGATACGGGGAACAGCCTCATTTTTAGTGTGTTGAAGATTTTGGCTAGTAAAGGTAAAGCCATGCACAAATTAGAGATTTGTTTCTTGTAAAAGCCATACATATATAATACAGATAATAATAGATTGACCAAGTCGTGTGCATAGATTGGTACAATGCTCTTAGAATTTTGGAGAGTTCTGCAATATTCCCACATCTGACTTCTACAAGGAAGGAATTGGATTGCTCTTCATAACCTGTTGTCTTCTTTAACTTCTCTACCTTAACTGATACAAGATTATCTCTTAGGCACTTTGCTGCTCTGCCCAGAATTAATGTGTTGAATCCGCTGGAGGCAAAATATGCGACGTTTAATAAGCAAGAGCATAATATAAAACTTTTATTCAAAACTATTGTGAAAAGTGCATGAAAATGGATTGTATACAGATTCTATGAGATAAAATAGAGCAGACATATGATTTATTATTATACGGCATCATGCTTGTATTTATTCTCAGAAGCTACACAAAAAGATTGTAAGATAACTAGTTGACAGTAACTAATAATGTAATAAATTATGAGATTCTTTTTGTTTTTATGACATTAAATTAATGTCATAAATTTATTAAATGGAATACTATTTGGAAGTGTATAGTAATCGTGTACAAAAGATTTCACCTCAAGTACTATTCAGAATGTTATGTACACAAGAAACAAGATTAATACTTTTGAATTATTCATTCACAGGTAGGTAGGTACATTACACAGACACAATACTGAGTCTTTTGCTAACATAACCAGCAAAACCGCATCAACTGGAACTCACTCTCTGCAATTCATTCATAGTACATGCAATGTTCAAACTACTATCCCATGTTCCGTAATCCATGAGCAAGGCGCTGCACCGCAGTTTTTGACAACACGATTTCAGCTTTCAACTGAGGTAGCACCCAAAGAATTCATAGGGAAGATGTCTGCACAAGAAACGTGAAAAATCAAAGGATATTGATCTGTGAGCATTCTGTATGTGGTCTGTTGAAAATAACAGGTAATTTGAAAAGAAAACGGTATATACCAAGAAACGCTTTCTGTAGCTTTCGACATGCTCCTTTGGGTCTCGTTGAGTTTGTTTGTATGCTTCAATTTTGTTCATCTCCTGCAAAAACGTCACCCACCAATTCAAGGCTGTTTCTAACACTTGTAAATTACTGATCATATTCGTTCAGTAGTTAGTGTAACTACTGATAATATTTCTCCTCTTCTTCCATGTTTGTTGGGGGGGGGGGGGGCTTCAAAAGTTAAAATTCATGTCCCTGAAGAAAAAATACCAACAGCCCATCAACTTTTTAAACACTATCACCTGTTCGAGAGGCTGCAGCGGCATGTAGACTTTATAGACACTTTACTATGGTTATATGTACTAAAAACGATGTTTGGCTAAGCTTCTAATCTTCTCAAAAAATCTTCTAAGAACTTGTGAGCTCCAAAAATTCATGTGGTATTTTTTTTAATAAAAAAGAGTTATAGCCTTATACAAACATGTTTTTTATTTTACAAGCTCTTAAAAAAAAGTTTAACTTCACCCAACTTTTGAATCATTTTACCAAATAAAGAGCTTATTAAGCCGAACATGTCTTAACATCTTATCTCAGCTTTCATCCGTTTAGGAGCTTATTTTAAAATAAGATCCAGCTCCTAAAACATCTTATAAATAAGCTGCTACATCTTGTACAGCTAAGCTTTTTTAAAACATCTTATAAGCTCCTACATCTTGTAAGATGTTGGATCTTATTCTAAAAATAAGCTCTTAAAGGGTTTGGATAAAATAAGATGTTAAAGCTTATAAGATGTGAGAACATCTTATAAGATGTTAGGGTGTTTGGCATAATAAGGTCTTTTATTGATAAAATGACTAAAATGGGCATGATACTGTTAGAATCAAATAAGTTGTTATTTCTTGATATATTTTTCTTTAAAAAAATTTAAAACGCTTTTATAAATAGTACACATTGGTTTATTCAAAATAAATATTTAATAGATAATCTTTTTACAATTAAAAAATGACGAATTATTACCTAAACTTTGAATAAAAATAATATATATGTACATTCATGCTAGTCGAATATTAATATAGATATATAGTTAATATTTTCTTTGTTAATGCAATGATTATTTCTAGTCGTATAATTTATAATGTCTTGAATTTATATTTTTCAGTAATAACATCAATTCCAAATTATTTTTATTTAATTATAATAATTTATTATTAAATAATTGAGTATTCTCTTTTTTGAATGTTAGAAAATTAAATAGTAAAAAAAGTTTTTTAAATCGTAGAAAGAGAAAGAGTGTGTGTGTGAGAGAGAGAGAGAGAGGAGTGTGTGTGTGTGTGAGAGAGAGAAAGAGAGTGAGTAGAGTGTGTGAGCGATGAATAGGAATATTTTGTGTTATGACATATTAATTTTATATAGCTTATAAGATCTTATAAAAAAAGTTAGGAAAATTAACTTTTTTTTAAAGAGCTGATAAGATCCAAAACATCTTCTTTTGAGATCTTATAAACATTTTAAAAAAAATTAACCAAACACTTTATTGGAACTTATAAGCTATCTGACATCTTATAAGATGTTTTTAGGAGCTTATAAGCTTAGCCAAACACCCTCTTAGTCTCGTATGTATTAGTTACTCTAGTCCTCAATCCTTGTTGCCAGCAGAACCCTAATAAAGAACTACATAGAAAGAGATAAAAGTTATTTTCGCCAAACCTCAATCCAAACTGCAAGTCTCGGCCTCCCTCTTGTGATGTCATAATTCTTCACTTCGGATAAGAAGGCCTGAAATCGTTCGACAAAAGGAATGTAGGCGACATCCACCTGAATTAAACGCAACAGTGTCGTTACAGTCGAGCAATTTCAAATCTCCAATAAAATTCCAAAAAACCGCAAATGTTTGATGAAAGCTTACTGAGTTGGTAGACATCAACTTAATACTCAATTGAGATAGAAGATGGTACAATGCTGGTGAAGTAATTAACTATGGAAGCAACACAATATTTCACTTACCAAACTGAACTTGCCAAGAAAAAAGGGCCCTTCGTCGAATTTGGAAAGAGCAGTCTCAATGTGATCGAAAGCAGAAACTGCGGGAACCAGCACCAGAGTTACATATTTTCAGTGGTTTAATGACCACCCTATGAAAAATAAAACACCAATTTAACCACCCCCCCACCCCCCCCCCCCGACATGTTTTGTGCATTGCACTCGCTTCTTATTTTTTAATTTAAAATTTAAAATACCTTATTTGATAGCCGTTGGATCTTGATCATTCTAAGGTCCAATTTTTTAGCTAATAAATCAACAATGTAGATATTATCTAATTCAAACTAATGTTTAAATTTAAATAAATAAAAATAAATATTATATATAATTAGATTTGAATATATATATTTATACTTTTATAATAAGAACTATTTATATATGTGTACTTCTATATATAGTCTATATATATAGAGAGAGATAGAGAGAAAGAGATGCCGGTGGGGAGGTGACTGCTAGTGGGGAAGGGGCATATCTGGGTTGAGGAGTTAGCTAGTGGAGGGAGATGGGGTGGCGAGGGGGAGGGAGGAGTACGCGAATTTGGGCAGAGGGAGAGAAGGCATGGCCAGGTGTCAAGGGCCGCCTGCGCACTCGGCACCCTTGACATAAATTCTGAATCGCGTGCTCAATTTACTGTTTTCCTACAGCACCTTGCTTACTGTTGTTGTTGCTGTTGCGAACTCTGTTGCTATTCTTGTCGGCGCACTGTGCTAGTGTCGACGGGAGTTTGGTTTTGGTGTTGCTATTGGCGGAAGTAGTCGTTTACTGCGGACTGCTAGCCACACAATGCCCCTTTCCCCGCATTGCGGAAGGCGCTTCGTGAAACTAGGGGGGAGGAGGAGGAGGATGCGGCTGAAGGGGTGGCGACAGGAAGGACGAGGGATGGGGGAGGGGGCAGCGGAAGCGAGAGGGGAGGGGGTTGTGGTCGGTGCCGGTGCAAAGCGAGGGAGATGTAGGCGGCAGTGACAACTCTCCGTCTATAAGAAGAGAGAGAATATATATATATATATTATATTTATAACTAATATATATGTATTATAAATATATATGTAGTAATATATTAAATTAAATATATATATAAATAATATTTAATTTTGGTTAAAAATTATGCCCAAATGCAAGAGGGGCACGTGTAGTGCACCGTCGGGTGTAGGGGGGTATTTGCTCTATCTTTTATCACACAAGGGGGTAAATTGCATTTTTCCCTATTTTTAGCAAAAGAAAGGAAAATCAAACACAATAATAAGACAAATTTACATCGTTCTAAAAATGATCATGTTTTTCTTACTAGCATAGCATTTTTCTACCACTACAATAGACCGCCACTCATCAACTATATATAACTAAAGGCACCTGTAAAATATTGTCAATTACTGAATTTGCCCCTGACAACAAATTGGAGTAATTACATCTACATACTGACCTATGGTCTATATACTTAAATCAACCCCTGCCTTTTGAAAATTTACACGTACATCCACAAAAAACATCAATATCATTTACACAACCACCCGTGCTTTTTGGAACCCCCAGAAATGTCAACAACATACACAATCTATTCTTATTTTTTGGTTGTCATGGGTAGTTATGTAATTACACAAAAGACATGGGTTGTTTACGAGACCATGGTTCAACCCGGTGTAAATGTAATTATCCCCAAATTGTATCAACATCACGTCAGGGTATAAGAGTCAAAACTTACCAGCTTCATCCATTTTGCTTTCCTTGAAAGAAGTAGTTACTGCTTTGTAGAAGGATCCCGTATAGTCAAGCAACTCTTCCCCAAACTCTCTCTTGGCAGGATCCTACGACCGATGAACACTTCAGCTCCCGGAATAAGCAGTTAGGAAATGCATGATAATGATACAAAGAAACTTACATCAGGGAAAAGCAAAGGCCCTTCAAAGTTACTATCTATATACCGGATCAAGTCGAGACTCTCCCCCTTAACTTCGTTATTGTGTTCTAGCGACGGCACCTAGAGAAGAAAACGTATAAAATGAGATCATCGGATCAAGCGAACCAACATCAGATTTCTTGTTTTTAGGGTGCCTTGAATGTAAAAAGCAAATTATTTTCAGCAGTAAATTAGATTCATTCCATTCCACTCCCATGAAACCTAATTATACTGAAATTCTTTGATGATTGGTTACTTCCATTCACATTATTTCTACCTTATTTTCAGGGTACACCTTCTCCTTGTACCAGGCGGGCCTGTTCTTAAGATCAATAGGTACCAATTTTATGGTTTCTTGCAGTCCCTGTACGCAAAGAAAATCCTCCCATAAACCTTATACTCATTAAGAATGCTCTAATCAGATATTCTAAGACAACAAAATACTATGTTAAACAAGAAAACAATCAATCAAGACAACCTTACAATTCCTCGTAATCCACACACGTTGAGCATATGGGCAAGAGTAAGATATATACAGCCTAAAATGAAGAAACTCAATCAGAATAACAAGAAATAAAGCAAACTTCACATGAAAATAATTCATTTCTCACAATCAAGAAAAAGCCCAAATGAATTTGAAGCAAAAATTAACCTTAAGAGGACTTACTTGGGGGTTCCATCGAAGATTGCTGGTGGGTCTGAAGAGGAATCAAGAGCAGGTGGAAGGGTTTCTTTCACACTTCTGCAGCCAAAGAAAGAGCATTTTTTCCAAGAAAATAAAACCCATCAATTCTTCTACCCCAAAAAGTGGAAAAACAAGGGATTTTTCTTCTCTTTTTGTGAAAACTCATTCACCCAAAAACAAAAAAGAACAAACCCAGAAGCCATTGCTGATACTACTCTATTGTGGAGCTTCTTCCTGGGGAAAATCAGTGGTTTCTTGAAGGAGAGGGACTGTAATATCGGACAGAGATGACGAGAATTATTAACGTTGTAATGGATTATACTGTGATGATAGCTTATGTTGAAGGTGGCCATTACTCCTTGTGAATGTGAGGTGCTTTGGACTTTTGGGTTCGTTAAATTCGTCTGTTAGTCACCCGGTTGCTACCCGCGTCAGCCCGTGTTAGGATGGGTGGGCTGGAGTAGTCTCAGGTCGAATTCTTTGCATATGTTCTCTTATAGGTAAATAATTCGAGTTGAGTCGAATGTATGATTATTCAAAATCGATTGTGAAAGTTCGAGTTCGAATTTGATTTGATTATTAATTTAATAGAGCTCAAACGAATTTTAATTGAATCAAATATGAATTGAGTTGGAGTAATTTGATACTTTTAAATATATTTTATTCTTTTACACCGATTGAATCGAGTTTAGGTTGACCTCAAAAGCTTATACAACAAAATTTTTTTTGTTCAAATTTCATTTGCTAATTTTAATAAATCGAATTCAAATAAACTTTTACCAATTTATTTTAATCGAATATCTAATAGTTTAATTCGTTTTTCAGATCCACTAATGGATGTAATAGTAATTATATAACTATTCACTTAATGATTAATGTTGGTTCATGGAATGTCAGAGGTCTGAACAAACAGGACCATTAAGTGGCTGTGGGTTATGTCTTGCCACGAGATGGGAGCTATGGTCTGAACTTGAGGAGTATGCTAAGAAGCAGCTTGGATACTTATGGGTGACTTCAGTTGTGTAAGAATTCTAGTAAGGTATGGGGTGAGTAAGAGGAAATCACTGCCTGTATGATGCAATTTCGTGAAAGTTGGTTGCAGCACAAATCACGACCTTGTCTGCGATCAATCTCCAATTATCGCGGCATAATTGCAGTCATGGGGATACGAGTTTGTGGAAACGATTGGATAGAATGATGGGAAATGAAGCTTGGTTTAATTTTCCGTGTGGCACCAACAGCGCTATGTTGCCTCAATTTCTTCGAATGTCTGATCATAGTCCTCTTGTGCTATGTTCGGACTCGGCCAATCGAGACAACAAGGCTTATATTTAGGGATCGCAATTGTAAACGGGGCCTCAAACGCGGCCCATTTGGTACTCATATTATCGGGTTTGTGGCGGGTTACGAACTTTGTACCGGACCCACCCCGAACCCGCCCCGCTCTATTTTTTGTTATTTATTTATTTATATGTAATACATTATTAATAGAAAATTATAATAATATAGGGAAATTTTTAAATAATTTTGCATGTATTCAATTCTATATATAAAATACCAAATATAAAAAAATTAGATATTTTATTTGTACAGTTAATCACATTTTGCCATCCGAATTATGACCACTTTGGCATCTGAACTTTTTTTGTGTCAACTTGACACAAAAGAAAGTTCAGATGCCAAAGTGTAAAAACGGGTATAGTTTGGATATAGTTAGATATTATACTCCTTACTATGTTTTTTAGCATTTTGTTTCGTCTTTCAGTAATACCATTCATGGTGGGTGAAGCCGACGTGGTGTACTGTGGGACGATACCGCATTCCTCTAGGAATTTAGCAAATGGTCCTGGACGTTGTTCTCATGAACCGTCATATCTACCATACTAATCACCACCACGGTCAAATCTGACACTTTTTTTAAATCTTTTGTCTAGTTGATTTTTAACTTCAGCCTTAAAACTTTGAATACGTCCAAAGACTGTGATTTCCTATGAGTGAGATAAATGTAGCCACATCTAGAAAAATCATCTAGGAACATTATAAAGTATTGTTGACTATTCCAAGCAACACTCAAAAATGATCGACAAATATCCATATTTATAAGTTCCAATACGTCCATAGCCCTATTAGCTTCATATCCCTCATATTAGTTTGGTTCCTCTTAATACAATTAACACATACATCAACATCTGTAGAATCAATAGGTTCAAGAATTCTGTCTGACACAAGTCTCTTAACTCTCCGTCTGGAGATGTGACCTAATCTCTTGTGACAACGATGCAGAATTCTCATTGGTTAATTTTCTCTTTACACCTCGGATACTTAAATGCAGATATTCGTTAAAAGAGGCAATTGTATCTAGGGAATAAAGACTATCGTAAGCAGATAAAGAATCGGAACCAACCAACTTTAAATCAAGAAATAAGCTAAAATTTTCATTTTCAAATAACAAGAATAACCAGATTTGTCCAAATTAGAAACATAAATCACATTTTATCTAAAAAAAGGTATGATAAATGTGTCATCAAGATGCAAGTAAAATCCGACTTTCAACAACAATAAAAATTTTCCTATTGCCTATACTTGAACCGCCTTGCCATCACCCACATAGATGTATCATTGGGCATTCGGCAACTCAAGCAATCCTGCATAGACACACTGATGTGGGTGGTTGCATCAGAATCTATCCACCATGTGTGTTTACGCATCAAAGCTAAATTAATCTCAGAACAAACCAAGCCATTTAGCATGGGGATGGAGTTGATGTTGGCAGTAATATTAGTAGGAACCATTGCTAATAGAGAACAAAGTATAATAATAAAAAATAAGCTCACATAAGTCTTTGAATCAAAATATAAAATCACAGTTATAAATTCAAGTAATGGTACAACAACCTTCAAGATATCGAGTCCTCCATTAATATTCTATTTTTGGACAAAATATTAACTTGTAAGTGATATCTTATTGCAATGATTAAATACTAATGAAAATAACATGATAGACAACAAATCTTCCTTTAGGCCGATTTATTATTCACATGCAAAATCGAATAATCATTGCGTGTCTACCACCATTCATGTACATAACATTTTATTTATATTTTTAATAATGTTTAGCTAAACACAAAAGGAATTTTATACAGTTTATCCTTTATTTATTTATTTATTTATTAACCCCTCCCCCCCGGTGACACAAATCAGTCACTAGATTTGACCTGAACAAAAGAGTACCCCGCCCACCCTACCCCACCCCACCCTACCCCACCCCGGGAACCCACGTGCTTATTTCATACTACAGTTCCTTGTTCTTGCCTTTTCGCGTGGCTCAATTTCAGCTGCTTCCCTTTCGTCAACCTTCGCAATAACTACAATCCCCACCCTCTGATTATGAATCATAGCTAAAATCAGACAAGAGTCTCCACAATTTCTGTCAAGATTTGCCAGTATTTACGTATTCTCTCTCTGTCTCTCTCCTTTGATCATCAATGGCGGTTTTGAACCGCCTTATTATGTGCAGAAGTGCCGCATCGCTTCGAAATTTCTGCACGGAATCTACCGAGGCTGGCCTTCGGAGAGCTTCGTCAGCTCTGTCTTCAGCCCTTCCTGTTGAAAATTCAAAGGGGAAGGGCAGAAGTGTCCAGTGGGTTTTCCTGGGCTGCCCCGGAGTCGGCAAGGGCACCTACGCTGCCCGGCTATCAAGCCTACTTGGCGTGCCCCACATCGCTACCGGCGATCTTGTGCGCCAGGAGCTATCTTCTCGTGGACCCCTTTCTTCTCAGGTCACTCTGCTAAACTAGTTTCAGTGTGTTAGCATTTTCTTAGTTCTTGATAGTATTAATTTTTTTGTATTGGATTTGAATTAGTTGTTCCATTTTTTGATTCATTAAGTGGGTGTCTGTGGTGATAAGTAGCGCCGGGGACAGTTTTTCTTTATCCAAGGGTAAGTTTGTGAATCATTATTGTGGGAGTTGATAGTTTGCTATGGTGGGAGAACAAAGAATTATTAGCCTGTAATGTACTCTCTGACATTTTTTTTGGCAGTCCCTTTATCATGATATTTGAAATTCCAGGTTAAAATTTGTGTTCGAGAATCCTTGTCTATGTGTTAATATCAACTTAGCACTCACTTCTGTCATTATGCAGATTATGTCATTGTTTCTTGTCCCTTTTTTATTGTATTGTTCTTTTCCATTTTGTCATTCCTTGTGTTTGTTGTCTTTACTTGTGCAGCTTGCGGACATTGTTAACCAGGGAAAATTAATTTCAGATGAGATTATTATAGATCTTCTATCCAAGCGTCTAGAAGATGCGCAGGCTAAGGGTGAAACGGGATTTATTCTTGATGGCTTTCCTCGGACAGTAAGACAGGCGGTAAGCAATAGCTTTTTCATATTTTCATAATTGTCAGCCTGATGACAGAGTGTTATTTATCAGGGATATTCTACAAGTTCAGCTGGCTTGCTGTAGTGTAAGCTTTACAACGTAGTCCAGTGTGAGAAGTAGATTTTCCTTTTGTAATTAACCCAGATTTGGCATCAAATTTATTGTATCCTGACAAACTTGTTCCATTATTTTTCGGTCTTCCGTTGGTTGCTAATTCAAAAAATAATTCAAGATCTCTGGGATGAAAAATTGAGAACTCAGAACTCTTTTATGAACAGCTATGTTCTCTCTTCCCCCCCACCCCAACCCCCAGCGTGCTCTGTCTCTCGCTGGGTCTTCTCCTCTTCTACTCATGCTTCTGGTGGCTAGTATGTTCTAACTACATTGATTGTTCTGATAATTAAACACGATATGCACACAAATCATACATAATCATGAGAATTTTTGTAAACGAATTCAACCTTTCTTACTGTTTACCTTTATAGGAAAAGAGAAGCTAGCAAAAGCAGTTTTGGGGCAATTCCTTTTCCATCTGATTTATCTTATGCATGTACTGATAGCTTCCATAGATTGGTGGCTTCTGCCCAGAAATGTCACCCTTTATCAAGTCAATCTAAGTATGTTTGAGCACATTTTTCATGTGGCTGTCAACCATGTTCTGATCAGCCACTAACTAATTCTATCTGTAAGGTGGACAATTCTGCACTAGAGATGTAGTGTGCTCTTTGTTGTTTGAAGCTATACTCCATATTTATCCACATAAGACTCCATTCAGAATATCAAAATATCTTCTTTACCCGAGGACCTACTATATTGGTGGTTTCTCTCTGTAATGGACAGATCAAGAGATGTCCTGTGGTCCTCCTAGGGTCTTCCATGTGCATCTTTACCACAACTCTCTACCAATGACTAACTAATTACTATAATTTAGCTGTATCATTACTTCTACTTCTCCCTCCATTTTGCCACTGCTTCTTGAAGCATTTTTTGCTTCTCGGTGGTTGCTTGTTACGGTACAAAAGAACAGTTTTCTTGTTGTTATATTTTCCTCCCTGGTATGACAATGCAGGAAATCTTGGAGGGAGTGACTGATATTGACTTGGTAATCAATCTGAAACTTCGAGAAGAAGCGTTGATCGCAAAATGCCTTGGAAGAAGAATTTGCAGTGAGTGTGGAGGGAACTACAATGTTGCCTGCATTGACATCAAGAGTGAAGATGGAAGGCCAAGAATGTACATGCCTCCCCTTCTTCCTCCTCCACAGTGTGAATCAAAATTAATTACACGATCTGATGACACTGAAGAAGTTGTTAAAGAACGTCTGCGAGTTTATAATGACATGGTAATTCTTCTTGTTAAAGGTTCCATCTTCTCCAGTTTTCTGGATTAGTTTTCTTTCTTCCAATCTGTTGGGGCTAAAATTCTTTCTCTAGATTAAGACTATATCCAAAAACTGACAAATATCATTTGACATTAGGAGATTATTACCAACTATCAGGTGCGAATGAATACGCACATTGTAAGTACATCACAAGTTGCAGCATTTGAAACATTCAGCAAATTCTGGCGTACATCATTAATCGTCTCTATCAAATAATATCGTGGAATATTTACATCATTGCGGTATTTGATACGATATCTGAGAATATACAATACAATTAAAAAATTTACTTGTGAAACTTTTGGCCTGTTGGTATGATTACGTATCTATATTAATGAGTTTCTCTCTTTCATTGCTTTTCTTACTCATCTATGCATGGCTTAGGACTTGAGAGAATCTATCATCACCTCGGCCTCTGTGCCAGATCTCTTGCCGTCTAGTGGTTAAGGTTCTTTCAGAAAGCACTTTTTTCCTCTTTTGTTGGGGTGGATTCAGGTTCTTTCAGAAAGCACTTTTTCCCTCTTTTGGGGTGAGGGTAGGCAGGGGGGGCAATAGGAGGTGAAGTTCTTATCTGTTTAGAAAAAGGTCGATTTTTACCTCTGAATGGCTGACTAGGTCGTGACATAGTTAAGAGAGATAACATTTCAAACTTGGTAGTCGCGAGTATGAGTTTTTTGTTGAGAAGATATAGATTTCACGTGTAATATTCTCAAATATTGAAATGGCAGAGTCGACCTGTCGAAGAATTCTACCGAAGCCGTGGAAAGCTGTTGGAATTCGATCTTCCCGGAGGAATTCCAGAATCATGGCAAAAGTTGCTCCACGCTTTGAACCTTGATGATCATGATGACAAAAGAACAGCTGCTGCTTGATTGAGACATAGCTCTGGCAAGATTCTCTCTCTATATAAGGAAGTTATTCTTTGCATGTGACTATCACATGCATATTGAAACACCTGAGGAAAATTCTTCTCCTAATACATAATAATAGTTGCAGAAGTAGGCACTTGAATGTACTTTATTCTTTTTAGCAGGATTGTGAGTTCTATAAGGTGGTCTTCTATATTTATAGGTTGAGCATGGTGGTGTAGCTGCTTGTCTTGACAATATAAGCATATGAAAATGTAACATGATTTATGTCATTTTTGTATTTGTTGTTCTTTAGGAGAGCTGACGATATCTTGTTTTAGGGTAAACGATTTCGCATGTCATAGACCAGTATACATTGTAGAACATATTTGTGTTTTTAGCATCCCATGTAAGTGAGTTGTTCATTGTCTGTTTCATCCTATTTTATGGGCAGATATTTCTTGTTCTCCTCCTTACCATTGTTCATGTCCACTCCCTGCAGGAGGACCTCGTTTTGCTCCTCATCAGTGTTGTAAACTGTGCATAACCACCAAGTACTAACCATGATTAGTAATTATGAATCTAAACATTATGATCTATTACTCCGTGGGAGAATTACACTTTTAGTCCTCAAATTTATACCATTAATTCGTTTTTGGTTGTCAAACAATCAAAGCGACAGTTTTAATCCTTAAATAGTGCATTTTTTTTTACGGTATTAGTTATTCCCGTCATCTTATGTCAAATATAATGGAAAACTCATGTGTTCAAGTACCTTTGAGAGAAAAAAAACTACCGTTTTTCACATTAAAAGTGGCCCTTTTTGGGAAGAAACCATTCATTTTTAGACATTGCAAGGCAAGAATGGAAAGTATTGGCAAAGAAAAACCTAAGAAAACAAGTTCAAGCTCTCTTCTAGTAGTAAATATTCTACCCATTCTCAGGTAGATTCAGAAGCTCGGTGTCCAATATTTTGCAATTTTTTCTTAAATCTTGAAGAGGGTTAGGTTTTAAGTGAGAAATTATAGTTTTTTTCTCTTGAAGTAGGTTTTCCATTATATTTACAGTAAATTACAGCCACCTCTCATGAGATTTAACATAATATTAAATATCTCATCATTGTTTGAAAAATTACAAATATCTCCCTGATTTTAACGTTCGTTTAACAATAAGCCCATTCTGTTAGCTTCCGTTAAGTTTTCATTTAATTTGTGTGGTAAAATGGACCAAAATATCATTTTAGATTATCAATTAAAATTATATATATTTTTAGAATTTTTTTAAAATATTTTGATTATCAATTAAAATTATATATATTTTTTAGAATTTTTTAAAAATATTTTTAAATGGACCAATATTCGCTATGGATTATTTATTTTAACTCGCCCTAATTTTTTTTTACATTTTTACAAATACTTGAAAAACATTCAATAAACGTTAAGTATTAGTTCACTTCACCATATAAGGGCTATATAATTATTTTTCATTTTGAAGTGGGTATGTATAATTTTACAGACAACGATTAGTATTAACATAATTATGCCAAACCTCAAGAGGAGTAGTTGTAATTAACCCTTATATTTAACTGCACAATGATGAAAAATGCACCATTTGAGAACTAGAACTGGCATCCTTAATTATTTGAGGATTAAAGACGAATCAGTGATATACTTAGAGAACTAAAAGTGTAATTCTCCCATTATCCCTTACATATGGAATTAGTAAAGTATATTAATTCGTTTAACGCGACAAGGTAGGTGCTTCCGAAACAAAATATTAATCATCACATCAGAGGTACGATGTTATGACATCAGTATACGTCCTAAAAAGCTAAAAACTGAAGCTGCTGTTTTTACTTGAAAACAGGAGAATCCTAATGAAGCCAACATCCTAATAAACACACAGTGTTGAGATAGCAACAACTGAATCCTATCGCACATACACCAAAAGTGCCTGTGTTTAATAGATAGGAAATTTTTGGGAAAATGAGAAACAGGAAGGACTGATGACATTTCCAGATACTGTGGTGGTCTTAACACTGGAACAATCATCAACAAACCTCTTCTGGATCATGTCTGATGAAACATGTTCATTGTGCCCAGCGACAAACGTCATTCTGCGATCTCAATGCACCCCATGACTGTGGCATTTCCCTCTGATTCATGAAGTTGTTTTCTTAACCATTTCATGTCTTGCTTCCAGGATAGAAATACTCGACGCTGCTATCCTTAATCCTGAAGTGGAAATTATGAACCTTGTTTCTTGACTTGCCAGACCCATCGTGAATTCCTTTGTTTGAAACGGTCAACTGCCATTGACAAAAAATAGGAACCATTCAGATTTTCACACAATAGGATGTAAGCAAAATGAAATAAATTTGTAGATTCCAAGAACTCAGTCCATGCAGATAATGTGACATGCTCCCATATCTGAAAATGTTCAGCAAAAGTTGAATACAACACATCTAGTCTAGACTCTAGTGCCTGTATCACAAATTAGTTTTTCCTTGCCAACAGAATTTTATCACAAGTGAGTAAACATTTCAACTTTTGAGGAGCTTAGGAATATTCTTTACGTTCACAGGGTATGAGAACCCTCTAATAGCTTAAAATTCATCGAACTATCATGATGCTTTAAAATTTTAAGTTCCACATAGCAACTAAAAGATAATTATTTGGATGAAAAAGAACAATTTTCTAGGAGTTTGAAGTATTATACCTGTCCATGGACATCAGTTGCTAGACCAGTAGAAAAGGGCTCAACCTTTATCACTACATCTGCAAGGTATTCCAACTTTAAAAGCAGACCAGGTCGATCCTCATTTGAATACACATCATCATGGTTAAGGGTGATAAGTGAACAACCCTGCTTAAGAACAGACAGTAAAAGCATTTTCACAACATTGGCAGCACAAAACGGAAGAAAAAACAAAATAGAGTAATGCACGATGGTACGATAACATACGAATTGTGCTGTTAAACTGGAACAGTAATGCAGAAAATCCAGGACAAGGTTCGACGAGCCATTAGCATCAACTTCCATAAGAGAGACATCGTCAATTATTACAGTAATATGCTGTCTGCCTGCATGCGATAGAGAAAGTTCTACTGCTTTCTGAATCTCTCCAAACAATGCAATAAATACATCCTCGCTTGTTTTTCCTCGATCTCTACCTATTCACAGCGCAACATGAATTATTTTGTCATAAAATTGACCTAACAAATCTTGACAGCTTGCACATGATTCTTATACAGCTCGGGACAATCAATATAAAACATACTGTGTCATCCCTTTCTTCTTTTCTGCCCCACACTGGAATTAGCAGCTGTGCTACATGATCTTACATAGTTTAAAACGTCACAAACTAGCATGTAATGATAACACAGAAAGCCATCACAGTAGGCAGTATAAACACCCGAACGAACATAGACACCACGGAAAATGCACAAAGAATAAACAACGAATCATGATATCCTCACCAAGGCGCTCCAACATGAGCATGTCCAAGAACATCAATCTCTTATTATCTCGTTGGACACTTAAGTTGCAACCCTGTCAAATCGAACAACTTCTTTGATTTCAGAGCTTAATAATATGATAACCGTAACATTACATGTCAAATTTATGCAAAATTCAAGAATCCTTGATTGAATGATGGCGACAGAGAAACTTAATTTATAATTTAGCATAATTTGGCATACAGAGAGAAGAAAAAAGTTACCATTTTACGGAGGATGCGATCGTAGTGGGAGAAAGGGTTAGCGAAGGAAAGGAAAACGACGACGTCGGAGGAGTGAGGGGAGAGACAGCGCTTCAGTAAGTGGTGAACCACGAACGCTCCGCTAGTCTCCACGCAGTCCTCCACCAGGATCATCCTTCCGCCGGCGGCCGGGGAAGTGGAGAAAACGGCGGCGCCTTTGCCGTCGAGGGCCTCATCTAGAAGGGTGGACGGCGGGGCATTCGCCATCAGTGGTCGAACTCAATGCCAATTTTTCCTCAGCTCCTTCGCTTGTCAAATTGATGAAAAGTTAGGGGTTTAAAAGAGCTTTTGTTGGAGACTTGGAGTAGATTGTAATTAGGGCATTCGGTAGTCTAAGGCTTTGTTTGGTTTAGCAATTAGCATGCAAGACTTAAAATTGGAGATAATTGCGATTTTGATCCTCAAACATAATCATTCACACGTTTTTACTCTTCAAACAATTAGAAGCCGCAGTTTTTGTTATCAAAATATTACCAAACTCTTCAACCCAATCGCGGATCTGTTTTCCCGTCAATCTTGGACATGCAACCTTCTCGGTTCTTATTGAATGCTTTCTTTTCCTACGGTATAGATGGTTTGGGGTGAGAAATTGTCTATATTAGTCAAAGTAGCAATCTTTCTACCGTTCTGCAAATAGAATGCATGTGCGTCTTCCATACAAACTGGACACCCCATAACACCAGTGTTACTCCATCCAGACGCCATCTCATAGGGGGGTAGATCGTTCACGATCCACATAAACGTGGCACGTATCGTGAATGTCTCGTTCTTTGCATTGTTGTGCGTCAGTACACCCACATGCCATAAATTCTTCGACTCCTCGATCAACGGCTCTAAGTAACAATCGATGAGACGTTTCAGATTGGAAGGGTCAGGGATCACCATCATCAGGAACATATACTTAAAACTCATGCACATTTCATTTAGGAGATTGTACAGTGTAAGTATAACAGGCCAACATGAATACGTAAGACCGTACTGCCCGTGCGGTGTGAACCTATGCGTGCACAAACACAATCTAACATTACGGGGCTCCACTGCAAAATTAGGATATGTCCACTCAAAATGCCTCCATGCCTCTACATCAGACGAATGGCATATGGATTCTTCCTTCATCTGATAGTTGGCATGCCACGTCATTTACTCGGCAGTTGATGTTGATGCATACAACCTCTACATGCAAGGGGTAAGCGGCAGGTATCTAAGAATGGCATACATAATCTTCTTGCGGTTAGGATTTCGCACAATGTTCGGCTTATACCTAGTTTCTCCACCAAACTTGCAGTAGTAAAGATCAATATCGTCCTTCCAGTACAACATGCAATCATTCTTATAAGCATTAATCTTCTCAACAGGTAAACTCAAATCTCTTATCAACTTATTCGTACTATAGTAATCCAGGGGCAGGGTGTGGTCGTGGAGCAATATCTTATAAGCCCAGTGCGATATTCGATTATATGTTCGCTCAAAAAATGAGCATCGGCCTTGAATCCACCAACTCAGCAACAGATGCCAATTGAGATTGGGTGTAACCTTCCACATCGGCTGCTCGGTATCATGTACTACATCGTGAAATCGATCGGCCAACCCAAACACATAATCATAGGGGCCCGCCGTAATATGAACTAGGCCCGGTATCAGTAGGACAGGACCTCGAACCATCACCTGGTGCACTATCCTAGTCATAATCAGACCATAAACCTGGCCCGGTGGCATCGAAAACTATCCTCCGCGCCCAATCTATCTATGTGGCACCACCCCAGTGCGTACTCGTTCTCTCCTCCTCATGAGCAGTTTGAGTTTGCTCCTTCTGCGAAGGTGGGCGATGACGGCCTCAAAATACTCCTAACCCTCTCCTTGCCATGAGAAATCCAATTATAATTTTTCGACATAAAATATTTTATATACAAGTTAAAATTTACCTCGTCCGGGGATTTGAATACTTCATTTTCGCACTTTCGATAATGACACTTAATTTTCTCAACATCCATATACTTGGCCCATTCTATAAATGCAATAACAACATTCTCAAACTCCGGAGTAAGACCTGCCCTCCTCAGTAGGTTCTTAACATGATGAGTCCTACACGCACACACATACACACACACACACACATAATTATAACATTAAATTTAATTGAGAAAAGTATAAATATGACCATTTGACAAATAAAGGGTTAAAGTTGTTACCTGATCAAAATAACTTCAAATATCAATAAAAATTCGAGAGAGATTGACGAATGAGAGTATAAAAATATTAGTTGGACAGTGAGATCTCAAGAAAATTTGGAGAGATTGAGGAAATAGAGAGAATAGAAGAAAATAGTGAGATTTAATGAAAAGAGGGGAATATATATATAAAAAAATTTGGAACGATCTTTGAAATACATAAATAGCTGTTAATTTACAATCTGTAACGGTAGGACCACATATAGGAACGATTTCGTATCCGTTAAATTTAGCCATTGTACTATCTTTGAAACGAATTTTGTAATATAATATTAATACTACAGTTAAACCCTTCCAAATTGTAACTCATTTAGTCACGGTTGTTGTAATACATCTCGTTTTAAGTAAAACTCATACTAAAAATGATTTTTGTAATATTTGACCAGCCGTGTACTTAAACTGTTACGAATTGTACTTTATTTTGGAATAGATTTACCAGCTATAATTAATTTTTACACCAATTGTCTCATATATAGGAATGGTCAACTCAAGACCATCCCTAATTTTAATAATGTGTTCCAAAAAGAGTTTCAATTATTTACCATTACAAGATTGGACTGATTTTAGGAATAAAAATTGTAACTGTTATTTTGCAACACATTTGGTAATAGTTTGGCCATCCCAAAACAACTAAACATAAAAAATGAGGATCATGACATCATCGACCACTTCCCGTTCCTCATGAGTTCCAATAAAGAACGAGCTTTAGAACGGTCTTCTTTCCGTGCCAAATCCCAATTTTTTTATAATGTATTTGTTTTATGCACTCAAGAACGACGTGCCACAATGGTTAGTATGAAAAAGAAATTTTTTTTTTCATTCATAAACAATGATTTGTTATACCGCGACAACCAAAATTTTTATGTTGATAATATACCTAAGTTAATTTTCTTTTATTTACTTATTTTTTTTAAATGTGGTACTTCGGTTTATATATTTTACTTTTATGTTTAATATATTTTAAAATATAAAAAAATTATTTATTATGTGAACGCGGGGACAGCGTGCCATAACGGCCAGTACAAATGAAAAGAAACCTCTTTTTAACTCACAAATAGCGAACACCGCGACACTAATTTTTCAAATTATCAAAAGTATCCCTTATGTATTTTTCAACCACCCCTACTCAAATTCTTCTTCCCATCTATATTTCAAATGGCGATTTGTGACACCATGGCACTAATTTTTTTTATGTGAAAATAATATTCCTAAGTTAATTTTTATTTATTTATTTATTGAAATGTGATATGTTGTTTTATATATATATTATTTCTATGTATAATATATTTAAAGCGTAAAAAAATTATTTTTTATATACACGCAGGGAAATAGTGCCATAACGGCTAACCTATACTAATATATAAGAGAAGGCATGTTTCTCTCACAAACGGCGGTTATGACACCAATTTTATTGTTATCCCGATAATAACCCTAAGTTTATTTTATTTTATTTTTTTCATTATTTCTTTCTTCCTTCCTTTCTTTCTTTTAAATGCAATGTGTTGGTTTATATATATATATATATATATATATATCTTTTCTTATTATTATTTATCATATGCACGAATGAACGTCGTGTGATGGTGGCTAGTATATATAAAAAAAAACCCTTCATACTCACAACAGACTTAATGACATTGTTGCACTAATTTTTATGAAGTGAAAAACACCATTCAAGATAAAATAACCAACTCATTCAACTTTTCAAAATTCACATTAATTGATAAATTATTTTTTTTCTTTCTTTCTTTTCAGGGATAATTACATTTACACCCCTTGACATATGATTTGTTTATATAAACTACCCATATCTTTTAGATTATTACACATACACCCACCAAATGTCAATATCACTTACACAAACCACCCCTTAAGTTTTTTAAAAATTACAAACTCATCCCTTAAAAGTGTTAGTATTATTACACAAACTACCCCTATTTTTTGGCCGTAAGGAATAGTTTCTATAATTGTGCAAAAGGCAGAGGTAGTTTGTGTAAATAAACCATAGGTTAGGGAGTGTAAATATAATTATCTCTTCTTTTTATTAATGTAAGATTTATATATTTTAATTTTATTTATAATATATTTTAAAATATGAAAGATTATTTATTATATGCACCCAAAAACGATGTGCCACAACTATTATTATATATTAGTTGGAAAATATTTTTGGCTTCACAAAAAATTAATGCGATCATACCGTTAATCACAGCTTATGAATATAGAGGTTTTTTATATATTAGTATTGATAAACGTGTGTGAAAAATCAAAAAGATTTTATTACATTTATTTAATTCCACAAAATAAAATACAAACAACAAATTTATCAAAACTAATAAACTATTTTAATTTTAAACGTACGTGAGTACAAATTAAAGACAAAATTATTAATTAAAAAAATAATATAGTATATTTGAGAGTATTTTAACTTAAAAAAAATAATCCTTAGAACTTGGAAGTGCTCTTTGTTGAAGAGAAAAAATCTCTCCCTCTCTCCTCTGTCTGTGTTTGATTTCTCCTTCCAACTCCCAGCTTCCTCTTCCTTATTCATAGAACATGGGCTGGTACCTTTGCTTTGGAACAGGGCAACAAGTCTGATGGGAGTTCACTCTTTTTGTTAACTTTCTGATTAGTTGGTATTTTGTCTTACATCTTTTTAATTTTTACGATTTCAATCTTTTTTTGTTGGAGTTCACCCTTCTGGCCGGTGGAAGTGGGGGGAACTCCAGTGAATAAAAGTATTAAAATCTCGACCATTAAAAATATACATGAGCAAAATGCTATCTTAAAAAATTTAAGGACGAAAACACCAAATGACCTAAATTACAGAACGAAAATACATTTAATCCTTCATTTTATGTTTTGTCCTATCTTTATGGCTTTGATTGGTGTGAGAATCAGAGCATTATACTGTCTCCAACAACAAAGAAATCACATATAATATTAAATTATTTAATTAATTATAATTATTCCTTGGTAAAATTATTAAATAAAAAAAATTATTTATTCTTTATTTTATTATAACTAAATATTACTAAAATTAAAATTAAAAATAATTTATTTATTTTATATATATAATAAAATAAAATATTTATTTATTAAAAAAATTAAATTATTTATTTTTAAAATATTATCCTTCTTCCCCAACCACACCGCCATGCCCACCCTAACCCCCGTTTTATTAAAATATCTTTTTAATAAATTAATTAATTTATTTTATTACTTCTAATTAGATTTTATATAAAATACATAAATTATTTTTTATTTTTATTTTACTAAAACTTAATTATAAATAAAAATAGAGGATAACTAGTTTTTTTAGTTATAATAACTTTGAAAAATTTATACAAATGTGATAATTTTTAATTTAAATTTATAATCTATTAACTAATTTTATTTATATATTAATTGAATAATTGAATATTTTAATTATTAAAAAGTGTAATTTTATATAAAGATTCAATAAAAAAAGTTATAAAATAATTTAAACTTAAATTAAAAATTGTTATAAATAATAAAAATAATGGGTCACATTACTCATCTTCATAAAATATTATTTTAACACCCCTTCTACCTTTTGATAATTACAGAAACACCTCTAAGGGCATTTTTGTTCTTCAAAAATTATTTCAAAAGTTGACCTAGTCAACATGGGCAGTTTTGAATTTTAAAGGTTGTTAGGGATGATTTTTATAATTTTTTAAAAGGTATGATTGGTTTGTGTTAAAAGACAATAAGTGAGGGGGTGTAAATTTATTATCCCAATATATATTTGGCTAAATAACAACTTGCTCCCCTAAAGTTTAACATTGAAAAATATTATATTTTTCGTCCTGTAATGTAGGGTCTTTTCACTTTTGATCCCATTGATTACGATATTCTCACTTTTGATCCTATAATTTTTAAAAAGTAGCAATTTTGGTCTCATAACACCTTTCTGTTAGTGGGGGTGTCGGACCGCCCCAATCGATCGAGCCAACTCAAAGCGCACTGCAATTAGTGGCTAAGGGTAGGTTGGGTTGGTTTTGGGCTAGTTAAAAAAAAAACAGCATTTTAATAATCGAATTTAATTTTATGTTTACGTAAACCGCATAGATAACGTGCAACCGCGATAATAATAATAATAATAGAGGAAGAAGAACAATATACTAGAATCCTTCATATGTTTATACAAAGTTTTGATACATAAACTAATATTCATGACAATAGTAATGATTAAGGTATTTTTTGTTGGTATTGTATAATATATATGTATAAATATGTAGATAAGATCAATTAGTTCATTAGTTCTTGGTTATTGGCAATCTTCTATATTTTTTATATGGTTGATAAATGTAAGAACTTGAAATAGATGATATCATAGTTTTGTTACAATTTGTTTTCATAATCATTTTATTTTATTTCAAATAATTTTTTTAATATTTGCATATTATTATGATCAGTTTCTTATATAATTAATTCGAAGTAAGAACTTTTTTCACAATCTTATACATAAAAATTGGTAAATTTTTTTTATATTTATTTGTATTCTTTTAAATAAATATATAATCAATAAGTGTTTATTTTTTACACATTGTAATTGATATATCATACTTTTTTATTTTCTATAATTAGCACTACTAAAAAAAATGCATTTATTATGACAAAATAATTGTAATAAAAGCATAAGTTGTTACAAAATACTAATATGATTATAAAGGTGATTGACTCTATACTAAAAACCGTAAAAACTGCCCCAACCGAATTAGACGGGAAAGTGCAATTTTGATGATTGTCGAGTTTGGCTTGGGCAGAGCTTTCTAAACACTATAAAATATTGGGGTGGGCCAAAAAATTACTTAAATTGGCCACGTGGCGTTAAGCGCTTGGGACCAAAAGTGTGATTTTTTAAAAGTTATGGGACCAAATGTGAGAACCCTATAACATATAGGATCAAAAGTATAAAGACTCTAACTATCACGTGCTAAGCACGTGGCATTTTCGGTTAAAATATATAACGAAAATGTGTATGGGTCTAAAAGTGCAACTTTTTTAGAGTTACATGACCAAAAGTGAGAATTCCATAACCAATAAGATCAAAAGTGAAAAAGTCTTAAGTTACGGGTGAAAAGTGTCATTTCCCCTTCAACATTTATAAATATCCCCTCATATTATGAAAATTTATCAATACCCCTGATTTTAATAGCCGTCCAATAACTAACTCAATTCGTTCGTTTCTATTAGATATTCATCTATTTTTTATGGGGTTTAATGCAATTTACCCCCCTATGATATTGGAAATGAGCAAATTACCCCTATAAAAAAAATAGTAATTTACCCCCTTGTATTTTTTAAAATGAAGCAATTTACTCCACTGTCTAGGGAGGTAAAATGCTGCATTTTAAAAAATACGGGGTAAATTGCTGCATTTTAAAAAATACAGCGGTGTAAATTGCTAACTTTTTTCATAGGGGAATAATTTACATTTGCAATATCATAGAGGGCTAAATTGCATGAAACTCATTTTTTATGGTGAATAAACTAGATACCCTTATGGAGTAAGAATTATAGTTTTAGTTTACTTATTTTGAAAAACTTAAAATATTTTTGGTGGACTATTTTTCATATTTTTTCATCTACTTCGTTCCTTTTTTTACATTTTTTTTAATTTTTTTAAAATAAAATATAACAAGAGTAAAATTAATAATTTCAAGCTTCCATCTAAAAATCATATAACTTTATTAAATATTAGAAGTATTGATAATTTTTCAAATAACAAGAAAATATTAATAATTTTACTGAACTTTAGAAGAGCCCGTTATAATTTATGGTGTATATGTTGTCAAACTAAAGATGGTTACTCTAACCTCTTAACAGCAGTTAGAAAAAAAAATAAAGAAAAAGAAGACCTAACCTCTTATTGTAAAAAACCATGACCTCTTAGTTTGTGCTAAATTTATTTTCTTTTAAATTTAAAAACAGAAACAATGATAAAACCACATTATTTCATTTTTCATACATGGACAATGCTTTGTTTATTTATTTAAATAAACAATTTACAATGAAATTATATACTTCTTACTCCCTTTTTTAGGGTTGTAAATTATTTGAAACGAACCGACTACATCATCATTTAAATTTGTTTGAATTTATTATCGAGCTTCAAAAATTGTGTTTGAACTTGATTTGATTATTGATTGAATCAAGTTCAAACGAGTTTTGATTTGATCAAACACAAATCGACTCGAATACTTTGATATATTTTTAAATATATATATATATATACATATATATGAACTATTCGAATCGAGTTTGAAAGATTATCGAATAAAATATTATGTTCAAGTTTAGTAAATCGAGCTTGAACGACTTTTTATCGATCAATTTCAATCAAGTATCGAATATTTTGGCTTATTTTTCAGTTCTACCCCACAATTCTTTTCAAATTGAGACCCTCTTAGTCTTCATCTAACAAGACGAAGACTAAATTTTCGAGGTAAACAATAAGTTTTGTTGTTTAAAAAAAAAGATGAAAACAAAAATCATTTGAATTTATTGTTTTTAATTTTAGATACACCAATCAAAATAAATTGATTAATAAAAATAACAAATGAGTCATGCCTAAGTAATAAATGTTCACTTTTATTATTTATAAAAAAAAGGATAAATTACAATTATCTCTCTTGGAGTTTGACAAAATTACGAATATTTTTTTATTATTTAAAAAATTATGAATATATTTTTCAAATAAAAAATAATTATATAGTCTCTAGACGATGAAATGGATATTTCTATTTTATCCTTGCTGATCTTTTTTTTTTTAAAAAAAAAAAGTAGTTGAAAAAATGTAAAAAGAATGAGGGTATAAAATAAATAATCCATGAGATAATAGTCCGTAAAAGTATTTAAATTTTTTTAAAAAATATATAAAATTATAATTTATAATTCAAAATAACATTTTGGTCAAATCATTATAAAAATTGGATGGAAATATGACTTAATGAAATGGCCTGTTATTGAATGACGTCGAAATTAGGGGGTATTTACAATTTTTAAAACAATAAATTGGTGTTTGTAATTATCTGAAAGTTCAGGGGTGATTGTAATTTACCCAAAAACACTTTTGACTTGTATCAAATGTCAATTAGAGTGGAGTTTATAGGTGGTGAAAGAATAAACTAAAATGGAGGGACCATTAGTGCAAAAATCAACCCGGAGCGAAACGGTATATACCAAAAGAGCAACCTGTCTGAATTTAACGTCTCTCTCTCAGTCTCCTCTGTTTTGCCTTCTCTTGGAGCCCTCTTTTCCTCTCCCTCACTCGGAGAGGGTCACTAACTGTGAAAGTGAAAATAAAGGGGAATACAGAAATGGGCTGGTTCCTTTGCTCTGGAAAATCCAAGAAGAGAGCAAAGAAGGAACAGCGCAAGAAGTTCGATGATCGGATCCCGTCAAGTATAGGTACTCATGAAATGAATATGTGAATGCAAATTTTATGTGGTTTTTGTTCTGCTGACACCCCGCCTCTGTTTTGAAAATTTTGGACTTTTCTATTGTAGTGTTGTCACTGTGTCTGCATTTTCATGTCTTGATTCAGCTGAATTTCATAGAAATATTTTTATGGAAAATAATCTATAAAGTTTCTTAGTTCAGTTGATATTATTTGGAGGGGTTTTATGTAAGTTGTAGTTCTTGGCAAAGGTTGAATCTTTATGGATTATGCATCTTTTAGTTTGCAATTTACTTGTGCAGATGATATTGTTAGCATTTGAGTGTGTGTGCATATGTATATTGTTCTTATCTCTATGACTTTGATCGGAGCTTTATGCTGCCTCTGAGAGCAAGAAATCACATATGAAATTGGAACAGGAGAGATTTTATTTAAATTTTTATGCCTTTCTTGCTTCATTTTTATTACAATCAAAGCACTTTCATTCCTTCGTTTGGACAGTAGCTCTAATGAGCAGAAATTGTATAATGTGCTTTTAGTCATTCTGCTGGTAGTAGTCCTACGGACAAAGCAATTTTCCTTAGAATTTTCATCTTTCAGTGGCAAAGTCTGTCGGTGCTTAGATATTGTTATAAGCTGTTTAATTGTAAATCTTCTCCAACTAGCTTAATGAAGCTGTCTGGAGAACAATAATAAGATTTCCAGGTGTCTTTGTTGTTCTTCCATTATTACCTGTTATAGAAGACATCTTGTTAGGTGATGATTAATTCTCCTCATAAATCCTCATTTTGCTTCCGTAGCCTTTTGAAGTGTTATAGGTCCTTTACACTTGCAAATAATACTAATAAGGTCGTGTCTAAGTCAGTGGATTTTGACTTGGTGTTATTTTAGTAGCTTCAGTTGTAAGAGATTTATGCTCTCGTCTTACATTATATTGCTTGTATATCTCTGAATCTTGGCTTCCCTCCTTACTGCCAAGTTGAATAACTGAGTTGAAGATGAAGTCTATACATATTCTTAAAGGCAGCTTTGATTCACAAAGAAATTACTAGGTATTAAGCCCCTGCTACTAGTTATGTGTCTTGCTTCTGTGGTGAATATATGGTTGCCGATGTTGAGTTGTTTGATTTCCTCATGGCAGAAAAGGTAAACGTAAATCCGTTATTTGATCTAAAGAAAGAAGCTTGTAAAGACGGAGGATCCGGTTATATTGCCACAAACACATTTACATTTCTGGAATTGGCTACGGCTACCAAGAATTTCAGGGCAGATTGTCTTTTGGGTGAAGGTGGATTTGGAAGAGTCTATAAGGGACGGCTAGAGAGCACTAATCAGGTTTGTTATTGTACCATTATTATGAAACCTAAATGGCATTGATCGTTGCTGCTTGAAGGAATCAGACGAGCTTGAACTGTTTGTTTTTGTCGAGAGCAACTAGTTGTCATTCTCACTCCAGACGCCACTTTAGGTGCTCGAATATCTTTGTAAAAGATGGACCCTGGTGTATCTAATTGCAAGAAGGGAAAATAAATAAACTTTCGAAAATCTCTTGATGGTAGTATCACCGACGTTTGGTTAATATAACTTTATTTTATTCATCAAAATAAGCTCATATAGTTGATGCTTTTTTTACTTTGAAATTTAAACTACGAGGAAATGAGAAATTATTTGTTTCTTTCACCTTCTAGACTTGAATTAGTGGTGGCAATAGTGCTATATGTGCTGAGGTGGGAGCTTCTCTCTACAGTAACATCTGTATAGTCTGAGTATGTGTAGTTGCTCTTTTTATCTGTTGAACTCTATATCAATGGTTTCAGTTGGAGCATGTAAAAAACTTAACTTTTGCCATGCTATTTTGTGTAGATTGTGGCTATAAAGCAACTTGATCGCAATGGTCTGCAAGGGAACAGGGAATTTCTTGTCGAAGTGTTGATGTTGAGTCTACTTCATCACCCGAACTTAGTAAACTTGATTGGATACTGTGCTGATGGAGATCAGAGGCTTTTGGTGTACGAATACATGCCGTTAGGATCATTGGAAGACCATTTACATGGTACGGTTATTATAGCAACCTTAAATTTGATATACTTAAATTGCACTATTGCTAATTTCTGTTATAGAAGAAAGCAATGTAACATCTGTCACTAACTCGCTTGCACATGTTTTATTTTGACACTGATTATCAATGATGTCCAATTATTTAGTTGTTTTAAAGAGCTGATAAGCTTACCCAAATACTCTTGTAATTGCTTAAACTCCTGCTTGATCTATTCTTGCACTCTCCAGACCTTCCACCTGATAAAAAGCGACTTGACTGGAACTCAAGAATGAAAATAGCTGCTGGCGCAGCAAAGGGGTTGGAGTATTTGCACGAGAAAGCGAATCCACCCGTTATATATCGAGATTTGAAGTGTTCCAACATTTTATTAGAAGAAGGCTATCATCCTAAGCTTTCTGATTTTGGATTGGCCAAACTGGGACCCGTTGGCGATAAGACACATGTGTCTACTAGAGTAATGGGCACCTATGGATATTGTGCGCCGGAATATGCTATGACAGGACAGCTTACGTTGAAATCCGATGTTTACAGTTTCGGAGTTGTCCTTCTGGAAATTATCACCGGCAGAAAAGCTATTGACGACTCAAGAGCAGCTGGCGAACATAATCTTGTTGGATGGGTAAGAGATTCCTCTACTTTTTGTGTTACATGTTACATCTTTGTTTGCTGTATCTTTCATACTATGTTTCAAATATCAGTGATGCGAAGTGTTTGTGCAAATATTCAAACAGTAGCGGTGGTTTCTCTAATTTGAAATTAGTTGAGGTGGTGTAAATGCGATTGTCCCTAAAATCAAGCATGACACATATACCATGCGAAGAGAATGGAGCATCTCGAATGAAAAATGGCATTATTTATTGAATATTTGCATTCTATGATGAATTCTGATATAAATTTCTAAAAACTAAATTAGAGCAAGAATTGGAGAAGAAAACATTTAACAGACAAATTGATTATCTGATTGTCTCCTACCTTGTAGGCTCGTCCGTTGTTTAAAGACCGCCGGAAGTTCTCGCAGATGGCTGATCCCATGCTGCAAGGTCAGTACCCAGCTAGGGGCTTATACCAAGCTCTTGCTGTTGCTGCAATGTGCGTTCAGGAGCAACCCAACATGCGGCCTCTCATGGCAGACGTGGTAACGGCCCTAACTTATCTTGCTTCCCAGAAATACGACCCTGATATGCAAAGACCAAGTTCCGGCACCTCGACTCCAAGAACACGAAGGGAACAGCGGTAGCTGCGCTGACAGAAATGTTGTCAGACAAATACATAAGGATTTCTGGAAGGCGAAGCCGTGATAAGATTGTACAAAATCCTCCTTAAGTGCCACATTGAGGAAAGGATGGTTGAATTTAGTGAGCTTTTCGGTCATGAGATTTGTCATCGGCATTTGCTGCCTGCAGAATGGGGTCGAGAGGTCCAGCTAGAGCTGTCTGTGTCGTCGTACTTTAGTTGCCAGAAAGAAGAAAAGATTGAATCCCATCCACAAGATGTTAAATTTTTGAAGATTTTCATTTTCTGTCTATATTATTTCCTATTCTTTGCTTTTATTTCTTTCCTGTGTTTTTACATTATTCTTCCCACTTTGTTGGGTTTTCTTGATGTGTTCCTTAAGGTTTCATTGGATATGAGGGCTCTCTTGTATTTATAATTATATATGGTAATATAAATGGCTATAAAGATCAAACTGCTTCTGAGTACCTGCAAGTCTTGCACATGCATTTTACTTATCATTTTGAAAAGAAACATTTTCTAAATATTTTTTCCGAGACGGTAATAATTTCTGTTCAACAGCAGTTGCTTATACCTTATAAAGAATATGTAGTACAAGAACTGTGACAAAGACTTTACAATTTGGGTATACCTAAAACCCATGTTCCTTATAATAAATTCTTTGATCTTTGTAAATGAATGAACAAACAAACAATAACCATTACCAGTTCTATTTGATGAACTATAATACCAAACAAAACTCTCTATAACTCCAGAAATAATGCAGGCAGCCCTGTTGCTTCTCTTATGCCGTCTCGGCTACCTGATGGCCGTTGGTTTCCTCCTGCTTGGGGATTAAATTCTGTCCCTCGTTCGATGATTTCCCATCATTTGGCTCCTCGGTGCTGGTGGGCTTCCCCTGTTAGTCAATTTTTTTATGAATTATCAGGAGAGCAACATATGCAGTGGAACATGCCTCACATGCGTCATATACCAGAAACATAAAAGAAATAATAAAAGACAGCAATGTAAATGCTGCTTATCATCCCTATACTGGAGCAGTAGCAACTACTTGGAACACTCATCGAAACATAATTGTTTACTATGGAATGTGAAAATGCTGCAATGCATTATAGAACAATAGCAGAAAGCACATCGGCAATCACCAAAGACATAGAATTAGCTTATGCCACGCAGAGAAACTTCATGTGGTAAATAATTGTGCTCAGTGTCAGACATTTACAAGCATACAAAGGTTTATGTGTATAACACAAGTTTTCTAGATTAGCATTCAGCAAGTAGTTTTTCCACTTTGCTATTAGATTTGGATCTACAAACAAAAAATGGGGAGTACTTCTGAAAATTGAAAAATGAAATCTTCTCGACTTTTTTGGCACGTACGCTACTAAGTTTCACGGGTTGGCTTTTGGATAGAAAATAGTTCCCCAGAGATTATTCTTCACTGAACGTCTTGTTCAGTTGTACACCATTTTCTGGGTCAATATAGCATGTTTGAAAGATAAATCATGAACAAAAATCAATATTGCGCTAATATTATTCAATGGGATGTTAAATTACATCCATATAACCTTATTCGAACAAGACTCCCGGAAACCCGAAATTGTATGTGTAGAGTGTGACATTTGCAGAACATCGTGGCTTGAATAATAGTTATTTTTTAATTTGATTTAGCTTTGATGTTTATGAGATTTAGTTTTTCATGCACTTCTGCTTGTTAATCTATTCTATATATTAAGGGAGAGCACCTTTTGGTGTCTCTTTTTTTCGTCTTTTTTTTAATATTTAATTTAATATTTTTATTTGTCCATCTAACTTATCACTTTTGATAGTTATTTCTTTTTTCTTTTTTAGTTTTCATGCATTTTTTTGTCACTGTTTTTTTGTAAATTTAACATTAACTTATTATTTTGTATATACTTTATTAAATAACAAATATTTTATAAATGTTTTGTTTTAAATAGTTTACAGAATTTGCGCACACATAGGGTATGCCACAAATTACTAGTCTTAATAATGGAAGTTCTTTTAGTTGGGTTTTCAAGAGAAATAAAATTTAAGCAAATTCAATCTTCACTAATATAATACGAATCGTCAACAAGCACCTGATAAGCACAGAAACAATATTCAACTCGTTAGTTGTTCTAACCTTGTTTCTGTCGCGCCATCCTAATCCAAATGGTCTAGAAAGCAAACTGATCTTTCTTGTTGGCATGTCTTGTGAAGCATCTTGATTACTTTGCTGCACAGATCTGCAAAGAACATGGATATAGCAATAATGGGAAGTAAGAGGGTGGAACATTTATCAAAAGCTGGAGGTAAATATTTGCATAAAGAACAAGTAATTCCAATGGAGGAAAACCATAATAATATGGATGCAAAACATGTAAAATGCGATCTAATGAGTTCAAATAATACACTTAAAAGAAGTGGATTACCGAGGAGAAGGCATCGGTTTGTTTTGTCCTGATTGGTACTGCAAGGTAGCCTCCAGCATGGATTCTGCCATAACAGCCCTCTTTTCCATCTCAGCCAGGGCAGCAACTGCTTCTTCGTACTTCTCCTGCATGCATAGTAGCAACAGTGCAGCAATAACTCAATGAGATCAAGAATAGGAAAAAATTTGAAAGGAAAGGCAATGGACAAATTAGAGCATCAATATCTGAGAATACATTCCGAATTCTTTTTTTCAGCTTTTCTTTCAAGGGGGGGGGGGTGTAACTGTAACATTAAAGGGCTACAATATAACCATCATGAGGGATCAAGGTGTTTCAAAAAGCTGATAAAATGGAAAGGAAGGTGTCATGAATGAGCAATAAGTGACCAGCTTGAAAAACAAACATTAGGTTGTTGAGCAACCATGGTATTTGCATCTAGAGATACTGTGATGCAGTTTAAAGGTCCAGATCAAGATGCTAAACTGCTATACGCAAAAGTAAGAGATGCGTAAAGTGGTGTCTATTCGAGATTGCTTGCATAGACGCTAATGTAGAAAACAAGACTGATATAGCTACTAGCCTACTACAAATAAAAAGAAAAAGAAACCTGAAGCACTTGAGCAGCATATCTCTGGGCAGCAGCATCTTGCTCGGCAAATATGCGAGCATCCTCCGTGACCTTTTGTTCTTGTTCTACCCTCATTAGAATCTGTAAAAGACACCAAAGATGCGATTCCCATGTCAAAGAAAACGAGAAGGACAGCTAATGATGAAATCGTCATCGAATCTTACACCAGAAGTCTTACCTGAAGCATGGCATTCTCTTGTTCCTGCTTATCAGCAAGGGCTTGCCTAATCTCAGTGATCTCTCGCTCTAACTGCTCAACCTGTAAGTCAGAAAACAGATGCTCAGCCATCAGGTTAGATAATGTAAAGGAATATTCAAATAAAAGCAATACCCAGGCTGCAGCAGGTACAAAATTTTTAGAAGAAAAAATGGATCCAGATGACGTAACTCCACTAGATCCTAGACAGTTGTATAATGAAGTGCATTCAATTTTACAACACACAATCAAAGACATCACAGTCCAAGCATTGGCTAGAGAAAGTATACAACCATCAAATGTTACACCCTCCATCATGTTTAAAGTTAATAGAATTGTACAGTTAAGGCTTCAGCTAAAGCATACCAGAAATATAAGATCACAAGGTTGGAGTGAGTGGATGAGTGAGAGACACAGAGTGCGAGAATCTATCCTTCAAAATAAAATAAGTAAATTAAAGGTTAATTACACTGTCTTATGTTGCTATGGGACCCCATAATGCAAACCTCCCCTTTTAGTTTCAAACTTATAAAAGCCCGCCTCTGACTGTCAGAATCTGATCAAAACCAAAAAGATTTATGGAACAAGAAATTCACCTTTACTAAGGTTTAGTAGTTACAGAGAATAACTATAATGTTTGTATAATGTGAAAGGAGGTATATGCTATACAAATCTTCAATGTGTTTTTACTTTTTATCCTTTTGCAATAAGAATATATTGAGTTCATAATAAATTGATTTCTTATGAAACTAACAGAAAATGTGATGGGCACAAAAAGTGTGCAAACCTAAGACAAACTGATCAAGACTATTGCTAAGACATGAGAAAGACAAAACATTCTTCAGATTCAATTATATACCAATTGTAGATTGGAATATTTCAAGAAAAGACTTTGAACATGAGAAAAGAATATTTATCTATACAGTATACACTGACTTTAACTTCTACATATTATTAAGTCTAGTGAACCTTTAGATGTTGCATCTTGTGGTTCATGGTTTCTAATTTGACAAAACATTATTTAAATAATTAAATGCCATGACATAAGTTACTATCCCCATTTTGTGTAGCTGGGAATTTTTATTGATGCCAATTACTTTGCTTGTAAATTATGAGGATAGTTGGAATTTAGCTACAGATTGGTGGTTATGAATTTTTGTAAGATTGGGGTTGGTAAAACCAGGATAATCATTATAGGAAAGTGGAAGTTATTTCATTATCTTACAGGGGTAATTGTAATAATTTTTGGTAGCCTCATTAAAAATATGTAGCATCATTAAAATATGAGAGGGCATTTTGGAAAATTTATAAGAGTTATGGAGATGTCATCAAGTTTCACCAGATTGACTACTGGAAAGGAGTTGATTTTGACTTGGAGATCATAAGGGACGGCAAATAACAGTGTAATTTTAAATTTGTAAGGGGGAAAATCATGAATAGCTAGCATGCAGTAGTGTCGACATTCATATGTAGCCAAACAATAAGCAAAAGAATAGAGATATAAAAATCCAAAAGGTGAGCACATCAAGCTTCTTAGAATACCCTTGCACTCAATTGTCGCCGATTATCCTGCTTAACCATCTCCATCAGTGCTGTTTCAAGCTCTTCTGCTCTGTAAAAAAGAAATCAGCTTTTATGCATCAGTTGGTGTATGACATACAGGATCCAGAAAAATACAAACCAAAAGAAAGTACATTTGAACACAAGAAGCACAATTCATTTGGAATAACATGTAGATTGTATATGAACTTTGAAAGCAAAAACCTATACTAATTATGATTATCAGAAGATAGAACTGAAATAATACAAGTAATATTGGTTGCAGAATGATCCTTATTTTCTAATTCTCAGAAGACACTGAGTTGTTAGACCCCTTCTATGTTTAACTTTTGAAATTTTTAATTATTTCTCACATTACATCTATGAATATTGTAAAGGATAATACAAAAGCATGTGTGTGGAACTGAGGGAAAACAGAATCTTGGAGTTGAAATCAAGCGGGGCGAATTTAACATAGAAGAAATTCTTGGTCAAGCTTAGAAAACACCTGATGTTTTTGGAGTTATTTCAGCCCTTCTGAAATATTGGGTGGTCTAAAACCAACCCAAAGTTTCTACTATTGAAAATGACCAAAATCAAAGCAAAACCCCTCTACCCCCTCTTTTGATATTTTATATACATTAAAGATTATAAAATGCCACTACCAAGGCACGATTTGCCAGTAACATTTGTCTCCTCATACAACAATATTGTGCGTATTTTTTGTCCAATTTTTATACTGTTCAACCATCTCCAAAAAACAATAACAAACACCAATCACATTCTACAAACACTCAAAAACCTCAAATTTATTCTTTCAGAACCATCCAGGGGTAAATTAAAAACAAATCCACACATTCTGAAGTTCTTCACAAAACCAGTTTCCGACTTCAGCTTTGGTGCCAGTTGCATAAAGCAACATACATCAATATTCAATATGCTTTACTCTGAGGAGATATCACACAAGGGAAGACTACGAAGTTACAGAAATATGTTTTAGAGAAATTGGGAGTTTATCATCTTGCTCACACAACAGCTAAGGTAGTAGTTTAGGAAAATGGACAACCCAAACAGCAATGTGTGATTTAAGTGATTTAGAAGTAACAGTTATTTATCCCAAGAGGAGCTGGGTTATAAATAAAGAATTGATAGCTTTCAAGAGAGCATTTAAAAAACAATAATCTATCAATGTCTTCACCTCAGCTCAGCAGATCTTTTGTCCTCAAGCACCTTGCACAACTCAACTTTAAGCCACACCACCTGTGTGCAATCAAATTAAAAGCATTGGATAAAACTATTACCTTACTTTTCAGATAAATAAAAGATCATACTTTTCAGATAAATACAAGATCATTCAAAGCTAACAAAGCAAGCTAGGCATGCCCTCTGAATGCAAAAAGACTAAAAATTTCTACACTCAAATACCTTCTACACTTATTATTAATGTGTACTCACAGACAAAAAACTGAGAACAAATTAATCAAAAAAGAAAATATTAAAGACAACTAAATGCAGAAAGAGGCATACCACGAAAGACCATCAAAATACTCCACATCTAATATACCAGTCATATTGCATTAAATGTATGTGCTCAAGTATTGCTATTTATTTGGACATTTTTATTATGAAATGAAAATAATAAAATATAGTCAATAGCTTTGGAAAAGCACTATTTATAGAAAGAATAAATATCATTTTGTATGATGCCTCAGTACCTACTACCTATCCAAGACTAAATTCTACGTCTGTCTTCAGTGACAAAAATATATAAAAATCAGACAGCTAGTTAGGCTGGTCATGGTAATAAAGGATGATCAATTGATAGTGATCATGTGCTAAGGAATCAGGTCATCAAATCCAGCATACTCTTCTGATACAAGGGTCAGGTAAGAGAAACTTATTGAGAAATTGGATCGTGGAAGGGGATAAGAACCAAATCTAGTTTGTATGACATGTTGGAAGAATCAAATAGCTACCTGCTCTTCAAGATCTTTAGCAGAATCTATCTCGCCATTACCATTCAAGCTCATATATAAATCACCCACATCAGCAGATGAAGAATCCAAATGTGACGCATCACCATTCATCTGTGTCTCCACTTGTTCTGCTTTATCATTTCCTATCATCATTGAACCTGGATCCTTTTTGAAACTATACAACTTAGAAGCTAGACCATGGGGATCCTTCCAAACTCTAACTCCTTTTGATCTTTCTTCCAATGCCGCTTTGACAGCTGGTCGATGTTTATTTCTTAGTTCTTGTAATCGTGTTTCCTGAACATTTTGGTAACCCATGCAAGCTGTCAAGACAAGTTGGCTGCTATCAAAAGTGGAGCCAGCTAGTGATTGAAGCAGGGTGACTGCATCTCCGGCATCCTTGGTTGTCACCAATGCAGGTCCTGCACGAAACTAAACAAAGATGAGTTTCTTCCTGTAAAGGAGCCATTCCAGTATGCACAAAGCCCGCAAGAGAGGTCTACATATTTTGATTAAATGCCAATAAACAAATTAAGAATATCACAATGCATTACCATATAATTCCATTAAAGCAAGTGCAGTCCGGAAAAGCATTACACGATTTCCTTCAAAGAGAAGCACGTCCCAGACTCTAAGAACTGAAGGGAGATTAAGCTTATCAGTCTTACGAGTTATTAGTTAAAAGGAATAGCTTATAAGGAGAATCGGAATGCTAAGAGTTTTGAGATGGCCAACCAAAAAATTATTACAGTCTTAACAGCCAATGGTATCTATTTAAAATGATATTTCAGTTAAGTATTTGCAAGATTGAGGCAAAGAAACTGACCACTTTCCCATGGTAGCATATTCATAAATATTGTGAGGAACCATGGCCCAGTCGCCCAGGCCACCTGCACTCCCAGGTAATCCAGATGGTTTACTGAGACATACACAAAGTTATTAGGAGCAGAGAAATGATTGGCCAGGAATCTCATCAGGAAAGAAATGGTAACAGAAAAGCAATCAAAAGGAACAGACCCAATTTGGGAAATTTTTCACGCACCAACTCCTCAAGAACAAGTTGGTCAACCTGCCAAGATAGTAACCACAAGAAACCATAATGATATTATGCCATTTAATCATGCTTTTGATTTGGAAAGACATAGTAAATTGGCGAACTTAGTTCTTATCGATACAAAGGAACAGCTGGCAAGCAAAATCCAAGTAGTACCTGAGATTCTATCATTTCTTCTGAATAATAGCCATCAAAATAGTCATCTAGAATACCCATTAAAGTCCTGAAAGTCAAGCAACTTCTTAGATTCTGTCTAGTCTAACCCAAAGATATCTTGAGCAAGTGAATAACTGCATGCATTCTACAGGAAGTGGAAACCCCACCAAGTGGGATCAGCATTTTACATGCCAAAAAATTTTAAATAGTCAACAACTATGGATCTAGAATACCATTGCAAAAATATTGAACCAAGATTCCAACCCACCAAAAAGCATTTTCCTCTGGCATCAGCAGCAATAACAAGCCAGCAAAGAAGTTCATGGCCTGCATGGATCAGAAATAGAATAAGCAGGGCAATAGGATGACAGATTTGTGAGGATAACAGCATGGTTTTGGAAATCCAAGCACTTATCAAAGGCTTATCTCTAAAAGGGATAAAACAAATGCAGACAACTTGGAATTGTCCAAGCAGTCTCAGTCATCAACATAGATTGTACGTGCATGTTTTCAATATTTTAAGAAGAAAAAGAAGACAAATTCACCACCAAACCACCCGTACTGAAAAGTCCTAAATGAATAGATAATGGTCTCTGACCTCTTGTGTTGACCTAGGACCTAGTCCACCAACAATGCTGCAGCAAGGGAACAATGGAGGACAAATTTGGGGAGAAATAAGAAGAAGAAAGAAATAGAAAATGCAAACATTGGAGTGAAGATACATATAAAAGCAGCAGGATTGTGATAGATGGTTATTATAGGAATTAAACTACAAAGCACTATGAGGGCAATCAAGAGGAGGATTTCGAAGTGGCTAACAGTAAAATGTGATGGCAACCAATATTACAACAATTTCCACTCATAACTGTCGGGCGATGAAAATCTCAATAAAATGGAAATACCTGGCAATAGCCAACAGAAGGATTATGCCGGGCATAAGCTGTAAGTAAACGCCTCAAAGCATTTCTACCATCCTCATCGAGAGCTGGATGACCAGGAAAAGTTCGAGGTAAATCCTGCATTATGGAAGTGATGAAGTTGCATTTCTGATGGTAGTGATATGGACCTATAGAGTGGTAATTTCTAAGTAGTAAAATGACTTCATAGGTAAAGAAGAATGAATAACCTTCTCAATCTGGCCTTTCCATTTTTCAGAGATTCCCACAGAATCTACATTTAATTCGTGATTCTTGTCCTCCAGTTCAGTGCTTTTACTTTCTATGTTGGCATCTGGAGCAAGCAAATTCTGATAGTATTTTTCCACTCGCCGTGCTCTAACACCAACAAAGGCTTGCCAGAGCTGTAATTTCAAGTGGCAGAGTAAATAGAACTTGTACAAGAGAAAGCAGGGAGGAGATCACCCAATTATGTATAACCTACCTCCCCCCTTAGGGCCATCGGGACACCGCCTTGAACAAGACATTCAAGTTCTTCCTTCCAAGGAGGTAGAGATTCATGACCAGCGGCCTCTGTGTCCAAAGAAGGAATACCATCAGTTCCAACGATATCTTGAATGGGGTCTGATTCTGATCTCTCCAGATCATAGAACTCTTCCTCAGAGTCGTCTTCAGATGCTCCTTTTCCAGGTCTAGCCTCTTCAATGGAAGAAAGTTGCTTCTTCAGCTCATTTTTAATCAAATTGTCCTTTTTCTTCACACGGGAACTCATCATATCCTCTATGGCATGAAGAGATGGTCTGATATCCGTCCATATTTGTGCACAATGAACCTTAGTTTCTGCTGCAGATGGTACCTCTTTATTCTCTTCGCTCAAACTGTCTCCATTTGTATCATCAGCTTCAGTATCATTCTTGGAACTATCATCAGCTGTTACATTGGTCGACTCAACATTCGACTTTATGGCATTAATTTTTTCAGATAACCCAGTAGCAGCCAATTGAGCAGACTCACATTGTCTTTCCAGAAAGTCCTTCCACCTGTCTGACCTCTCCTCCTCTTCTTCCTAAAAGCACATCACAACAGTAAATGTACATTATTAATTAGTGCAAAGGAAAAGCAGTTTTCAGTTTGATAATCTTTTGGTTTGTAAGAAAATTAAAAAAAATAATGAGTTGAAGAAGAATACATGGAGAGGAGGACTGGTATACCTTGTAGATATTTGCATATTCTCGGTATCTTTGTAAGTGTTGAGGTCTCACTGCAAACCCATACGCGTCCCTGCTCATGCAAGTTTCAAAATCAATTATATAACTCAAGTAACTATTGTTTGAGTTCCAGTGAAAAGTCTCCAGACTTTCCTTCATGCTTCCTTATTTTAAAGACAATAGAGGAATATTAAAATTGTTGGGGAAAAGCCCGCATACGTACAGAAAAACATCTATCAGATATAGCTGCATTCATTTTCCTTCAACCCAATTTCCTTCAAGACAAAATAGGAACTCAAAAAGAATCTCATCAAAGAAAGTGTCTCTTATTTTCAGTCTTTATCATATCGAAGTGGCAGTTATAATATCACACACATGTTACTTAAATTTCTTTGTGCACCCCTATTTTAAAATTTGTTGTACTTTTTGTTATTGTACACACCTCGGATCAGTCTCTAAAGGCCTTCATCAGGACATCTAATTTGACATTTCATCTCAAACTTTTTCTAGATCAGGAAAACAAAATCGCCTTTATCGTTTTAATTTACAACCAGTTGACCAAGTTTGCCTCTTGGAAGCATTTAAGTGGGCGTTATGAACATGTTCAAATTATGTCCTTAAAATAGGTAAAACTAAAAGCACCAGGATTGGCTAATTACTTCACACAGTGCATACTAATTTATATCTCAAACCCCTATCATCGGCCATAACTCATAAATTCATTTGACTCTCTCTCTCTCTCTCAAGAAAGAGCAATTTTATCTCAAATGGAACATGATTTCTTTACAACAGTCAGTAGAATCAGTTCGGATCTTTGATTGCAAATTGGTGTCACGTCTCTTGCACCTCATTCACAAACGTAACATATATGAGTTCCACATCATGTTTATACACATGGCTCACACGTATCACTATAAATACAATACAGGATACAACATCAATTTACAATAAAAAGTCCGGACTGCAGTAGAACCAAAGTAAGAACCCGAAATCATCACAAAATCTATGAACACAAAACTCTTCCTTTAAAATGGCGACAAGGTTAGCTATTGAGTGACAGATCAAAAAGAAAGCAATGCAAGAACCCAAGTAAAAATTCACTCCAATCCAGTCCAAGAAAACGAAAATGACGGACACGTGGAGAAATGCCAAGCAACGTAAGCACCAAGTCAATCGCCATACCTCTTGTGATCAAAAGAAACTACAGGACCCGGGTTTAGGACAACTTCCGCCGCCGCCCCTTTCGCCTTCATCGTCGGAACTGATATCTAAAAAACCCAACTCCAAGATCTCCCTTTTCCCACCTCTACTTATCCGGGTCCTCGATTTTCCACGAGCCCGATTGATCTATTCACTCTCCCCCTGAAATCTCTGCAACAGAACAAACCGTAGAGTCAATAAATGCCGAAATGGGTCACCTTATTCTCTCGTTTCTTGGCTATGTCGGTCTCACTCAGTAAGCAGCAGCTTTGACACTGGTGGGGGGGTAGGATGGGGTACGGGGTGTGGGGGGTAGTATTATCACATGGAAAGTGCGAGTTTACCGTCACAGAAATCTTCCATGTGAGGGACTGATTTCTTAGCACGGAATTCGAGTGGGAATTCTACAAAGTTGAGTGAAATTGCAGGCAAAAAGTTAATCAGAGATCTGAGTGAGTATCGAAAATCTGCGAGCATTCACATTCCAAGCTGCCAAAGGAGTTCTTGCGCTCTCAATTTTGGCTAGTTTTTATGCTACACTCCAAAAGGTTGAAAAGTTTCAATTTTTTTGAGATTTTTCTTTCTAATCATGTAAAGACAAAGATGTATGTGTATATATATACACCAATCATATCATAATTTAGGAAATAAGTTTAAGGTTACGTTGTATTATACTGATGTATTATCATTTATTTAATAAAATTTATATTTATCAAATAAGTTTAAGGTTGAGATTTAAAAAAAAAAATTAAAGTTGAGCTTTTATGAATAAATTCCATATTATAACTTGATGTTTCATCAGATGTTTGAGTATTTATATCACTTTATATAAATTATTTTAATTTATTTATCGTTATTAATATATTGATTAAATTGAAAAATTATTAATTTAACAAGATGCGTCATTATTTACCATTATTAGTAAAATAAATAGGAGTATTTATATATATAATTGATAAATTTTACAAAGTGAATATGATTTTTAGTATCATATTTTTCATATTTTACCATATCAAGAAAAACAATTAACAATTTTACATATATAAAATTATTAATTTTCTTTATTATAATTTGCATATTCTCAATTACAGTACAAAATTTATTTAGATTTTTTGGAGAATTCTCTTTTGATTTATATTAGATTTTAGATTGTGATATAAATTAGAGATTTAATTCAACTTACCTCTTTTTTCTTTGGAATGTTGCCTTAATTAATTGGTAACGGTATATTATTTGAATTTTTTTGAAAATTATAATTATGACAACTTAAATAAAACTTTGTTAATATTTATAAGGGTTAATTACCGCTAGAGTTACTTTAAAATGCGAAATTATAATTTTTTTCAAAAAAATTTTAAAATTACAGTTACATCCCTTTTGAAAATTCTCCATTTACACTTAGTTTTCATTTATTAGAGTTTAGATAAAAAATGCTGACATTAATAAAAAAATAACTATATAAAATTTTAATTTTGCTCGTTCACTCAACGTTCGCAAGTATATTTCTCTGCTTATAATGGGATATATGCGATTATATATATAGGTTAACAACATTATATTTTTTTCCCCTTGTAATTATAAAATTAATATTAAATGAGAGCAAAACTAAAAAATTATTTAACTTTTTGTCTAATATTAATATTTTTGTTTAAATTTTAATAAAAAAGTGTAAATAATAAATTTTGGTAGGGAGTTTAGGGTAATTTCACATTTTTAAATAAATAAAGTGGTGGACAATCATAATTTGATCCTTTTACAATTCATGTAGACCCTACAAAAGGGATTAAAAAGTTTAAAATTACTTTACCCAAGTAATGATTGAATTTTCCCCCTTTTAATTTTAAAAACACTGTTTTTTTTTTTTTCTTTTCTTGAAAAGTTAGAGGTTTAAAATAAAATGTTTTAAGGTAAAAACAAATAATAATAATAATTATTTTACTAGTGAATAAGTTATCATTACATAATAATTTTTAATTATTAATATCCACATATTTATAGAGTTCGAACTCCCAATCTTGTTGTTATTCGGCATGAACTTAACTAACTGAATTAGATAAAATTTGTACACATATAATTACTTTCACCCGTCTAATCTTTGAAAATAAAGTTAAGAGGGTGTTTGGCTAAATTTATTTTAAAATATTTTATATGTTCGTAGATTTTTGCAAAATATATTTTATTATTTGTCAAGAACATTATTTTCGCGTCCTCCATATTTACGATCTAATATTTATTCTTAAAAAATTTAAATTAATTAATTATTTTTATCTTCTCCATTTATTATGATTTTTAATAACTATCATTTGGTAGTTATCCTTTTTTTTTTCCTCATACAATTTTTTTTATTTCCCCAACATCATGAATTATCTTTGTTTATCAATAATTATAAATCAAAATATTTATATTAATTGATTATACATATAGGTACGTACTTTTTTACTCTACAAAAATAATGCAACTTATATAAATATTTTTATTTTAAATGTTTTTAAAATTTATTTACGTACATAAAATGCGGCACACTTATTAGTATTTGTTGAGCTTGTAAGATATTAATCTTATTTTAAAAACAAGATATTCTTTATTTTAAAAATTTATTAAAAGTTGAAGAAGTTTATTAAAATTTCAAAAATAAATTAAGAACTCTTTATTTTTTCTAAAGTAGTTTCTAAGTTCTAAGATCACAATATTATTTTAGAATTTAAAAAGTTTTTTTAAATAAAATTTATCAGATATTTTTTTATATTTTATAAACTCTTAAACATCTTATAAAATATTTTAAAAAGCTTATACGCTCACCTAAACTCTATATAACTACAATTTAATTTAAATAATTGATGTTTGAAAAATATAAGCATGAAACTATTACAAATAATACTAAATATTTGGAGGAATTGCCTTAGCAATACTCTAATTAAAATTGTTGTTTAATTTTTTCTCACTAATATTATTATATTTTTTTTTTGTAGTAAACTCAATTTATGTCCTGAATTTTCTTGTCAAAAGAGTATAATTTTACCATATTTTCAAAGGAGACAGAAAAGGAAAAATATAAAAAGATGACACTTTTCATACACAAATAATGAGTCTTGATATTACTACACAATTTTTTTTTTTATTATGTCAAGAATATCATTAATTTATTTTTTCTTATTTCTTATTTTTTTTAAAATGTGATGTGTCGGTTTATATATTTATTGGATTAATAGCAGACACTCCCCAATGTATGAGGGGTTTTGCACTTTGCCCCCAATCATTTTTATTTACGCTCAATGGCCCAACCTTTTCTTTTTTGTTTCATTTTATCTTTTTTTACACTTTCAAGTGAATCAAAAGAGAATATTCTGACTCCATGAACACACGCGCTTTAGGACGATTTACTTGCCGGGTAAATTGTAAATTCACATCCTAATTTTTTCAAAAATTAATAATAATAAAACTAAAAGAAGAATTGAAGAAAAAGTGTCTTCTTCTTCATCCACCTTCCCATTAATGGTTTTTCCCTCCGGGGTTAATCTAGTTCTCCCCTCCGCTGGAGTCCAGTCGTGCAGCTTCCCCACCGCCCCATTCCAACCCTCCAAGATCAAAATCAATATACTAATCTGCATATTTTGAAAATACTGCAAAATCACTTCTTCATTCATATCAATAAATATTTCCCGCTCAATAAAAATTTATTTCCTTCACAAACCTCATAAGTTTGATAATCAATTTTTAGCTTCAAGCTAGTTCAATTGTCCTGAGAGACTTGAATATAATAAATGAAGAAATTAAAATTTATTTTTTCTAATAAATAAAAAAGGAATTACAGAACTAAAAACCCTCAAGTTAGTCGAAAATCAATAATATAAAAATATAAAAGCAATAGTAATTTTACAATGAATTATTAGTTGCATGGTGTTAAGAAAATCACAAAATGCAGCAAATTTTGCTTCTGATTAAGTGAGAACTATGTGGTTTTAACTAATAGGGAGAGAATATCCCAACATGGAGAATTAATTACTTTTTGCACAATAAAAAGGTAAAATTTGATAATATATATATATTTTTTCTAAAAGCTATTATTTTTCCTTCCTTGCTACTAAATATTTTGTTTACTTGCATTGACACATAATGAGATGAAATTAATTTTTCATTACTATTGCCTTCTCTTGTAGCCTTCCCCCCAAAAAAACCCTCATTTATAACTATTGTTCATCATATTTGGGCTATAATTTTTTCATTATTTTGTTTATTTTATATTCTATGATGGGTGAATACTATGTCAGACACATGTTTGAGAAGTGTTCGAGTCGTGTACATGTCTGACACTATATTGAATAATTTTTTGAAGTGTCCATGCATTATAACCTGATTTAAACTTAGAACAATCAAGATTTAGTCAAGAAAAGACATTTCCTAACTCCCGTCGGATTGTTTTTCCGCTTAATAGGATTCTTTCCGTATTGATTGACCAACCGATAAATAATTAAAAAAAAATATATTCTTTCTTCCCTTAATGAAATGAGCAAAATAGATACACCTTTTTCAATTTCCTCTACTTATTGTTTCTCTCATGGCTCTAGAAATCAGTTTAGCAGTTAGCAAAGATTGTGATTGCTGATGAGATAAAGTGGAAAAAAGAAAAGATATTTATTTTAAAAATCCAAATAAATAATAGAAAATTTTATGGGGCTTGTAGGGGAGTTATGGTTTTCTTATGACCTTTTAGAAAGAAAGATATAGTGATGAGAGTAATAAATGCAATTTCCAAGTAAGGATGAAAATAGTGAGAAAAATGGGGACATAATAGAGATTTGGCTCATAAAAGTTGGGGTCAAAAGTGGAAAATTAACATCAGTCAAGCAGTCAATCGGCTACCAAGATAAGAATCCCACAAACATGTGTGGGATTTAAATCTGGCTACAATATATGTTTATCTCGGACCATGGGGATTAATAACGTGCCTTACAAAAAAAATTATAAACAGCCAACGAAGTTGGATTATTATGGATAGTACACTACATATTTATCCCTAGGGTTGAACACAGAATGTGGCCCGTTATTCTCCCCACAAGAACCATCAACCGACTCAAAATCATCTCCACTCAACCATACATCATAATTTGATGAGTCATCAAATTCAAATGATGCACACACTCCTCACCACTTTCCTCATTACCTTCGTCACCACTATTTTCTTGCTCTATCTCATCATCCTCCATATTATACCCATAGTCTCTAACCCAAAGTCAAATAAGTGATCACTGACTTCATCACCCCTCTCCATGACTATCCCCTTCACTCGTCAACCTGCCCATCACCAGCATAACTATTCACTATCTTGAAAACCTCATCTAATTCAGGACTATCCCTTTTCCTTTTTGAACATTTGTTTGAATTTGCGGTTCAACAATAGGGTTTGAGGAACCAATTTGATCATTTTGTGACATCTACAACACTCTAATGTAAACAGTCTATTATTTGGACCATACCTATTAGTGAATGCAACGATTCTAGTTTGATAATTTAGTTACTTTAATTTGTTCAAATGAAGTCTGTAAAATCTTTTGGACTCCATGTAACCTAATTTCTCCCCAAGTATATCTAAGTACTTAACATAGACTTTAAATACATCTATAAAATCAAAATTACTTATAGTCCCCCTATATTCTGGCCTAGGACTATGTAAAACTAAACCCCATACATAATAACGGTAACAAAGGGTTCATTCTAAAAAAATATAGGGAAAAGACAAAAAAAAAAAAAATTTAAAATACAGTCATGTATACCACAACAAATTCATAATCATATATACAAAAGCCTTAAAAATAGTATTTTGCCAAAAACAACAGTAGAAATATTTTAGAAAAAATAGTACAAGTATTAATTGAAAAAACAACAGATTCTAGCGTAAATTAAAAAAATAAAAAAAAAGCTACAAAATTGACCACATGCTTCATAAAATAACAAAAGGGACCACATGCTTCGGAAAATAAACAACAAAAAGAGACCATGCGCAACACAAAAATTTACATAAATAGTTTTCTAAATCCACACGACCCCACAAAATCGTTTTCTTGGCAACAGAACAAAGATTTCTCGTACAGTGAGTATTAAAGCAGAACTACTTACCATATTTCTCGTACTTGGGATTTGGAAAGTCCACGAGCACCTGATGCCTCAAACTCATCCTCCTTTAACAACTGTTTACTCTAGATAGCGTCTTCTTCAGTTTCTTCCACAATATTGCTGGAGATTGACGAGATTTTGGAGTGATGGGTGTTGATTTGGGGGAATTAGGGAGGAAGGGGGAAATTATAGAGTCTACTTATTTTTAGGGTGTAAATGTTTGGGTCAAGGCCAAGACGCGGTCATTTGACTCATCAGATCGTTGAGACTAATGACACATGATTTCTCATGTACAGCTGCCGTTTAATTTAACATCCAAGGACCACTTTTATTAATTTTCTAGGATTTTAGGGTAACTAAAAGTGTCAAGTCGTAAAGCCTGGGACTAAAAATGGAAATAATCCTATCTAGTAGGATCAAAAGTGTCATTTTACCTACATCGAACTATTCAGTATTCGATTGAAATTGTTAGACAAAAGCTCATTTGAATTCGATTTTTTAAACTTAAACAACCAAACTTGAAAAAGAAATCGTTCCGTAAGTCAAGCTCTATTCAATTAGTGCAGAAATATTAAAATAGACTTAGAAGTATCAAATTATTCGAACTCGACTCATTTTTTCTCTAATTAAAACTCGTTTGAATTTGATTAGATCAATACTCAAATTAAATTTAAATACAAATTTTAAAATTTGATAATATTTTTAATAAATTTGCATAATAATATATTCAAGTCGATTCAAATTATTTAGGAGCATAATTACCATTGCACCAACAACTTATTGTTCATGTCTATATTATATTATAGTCATTATATAGAAAGTTTACTTACTAATATATTGGCAAAATCTCCCTTTTCCAGCTCTGCTAACATAAGCCTTTCCCGCTAACTTGAGCCCCCCAGGCAGTTAAACCCCACATCACACCCACCATGCCTGCCGCCCTCAAATTCACCAATCTCACTATCCTACACCCCCACAAACCCTACAATTTTCTTAACAATTTCTCCTCCTCCACTGCCTCCACCGCCGGATCGGCAAGAATTCTCCGGCTAAAGTACTCCGCGGGTTGGTCGGGTAGGACAACCCCGTATGCGCCCGCCGCGCACCGTAGAATCACTTCCCAGATTCTCGGTGGCCGGAAACCGCATCACTTTTCATCCGAATCTGGAAACAGAAGGGAGGGGATTCAGTGCTTCTGCAATTCAAAGACTAATTCCGATACTAAAATGTGTGCCACTGTCAATCGCAAGGTCGATAATCAATCTAACGTGTCGCCGCCGCCGGACTACCACGAAAAATCACCGTTGCATCCGCCGAAATTGCTCACATTGCCAACGATATTGACAATTGGACGCGTCGCTGCGGTGCCGCTCCTTGTCGGCAGTATGTATTTAATTTTCGTACTTCTTGATATTTTATTTTTTTCTATGGGTTTGTTGAGTTGTTCTATATGAATATGGATAAGAAGGCGATGGTGGTGCAGTTTAACTGGGAGTTGTATCATGTGCAGATGATTAAGCACAACGTGAGAATTGGCTGATTAATTGTAGTTCGATCTGATAATTTTTAATTTTGTATGGTCAGATGTCCTTAATTTGATTTTATGCATGCATTGTTTTCGTGCTTTCGCTGGCCATTTTTAGTGGTTGTGAATTTGTTAAATTGACATTTTACTTTCTCCTTAATAGCCTTTTATGTTCATAGCTGGTGGGGACCTGTTGCTACAACTAGTATTTTCATTTCGGCAGCCTTCACGGATTGGCTTGACGGATACCTTGCTAGAAAGGTGCCGTCTTTGAAGCTCTAAACTTCTAGGAATCATCTGATAACGCTTCTCCACATTTTCTTGCTTACACTTTCATGTTTCATTTTTGAAGTAACAGATGAATTTGGGAACTCCATTTGGTGCATTTTTGGATCCAGTGGCTGATAAGGTAACATGGACATACTTGATGCACTTGATTTGGGATATTTGTTTCCACAAAGCCATATAGATAAAAAAATATGTTGACATAATTCTATCATATGATGATATTGTGGCAAAAAAATAAGTGACATTGTATAGATCTAAATTTGCATTTTTAAGAAAAAGATTGGTAAAATTTTTCAGTGGTATCTAAGAATCTAAAATTTGAACTCAAGTGGTGCTCTCCTTGATTCGATAGCGACTAAAATTCTTTCTCTTTGAAATAATCCCGTACCCATTCTTTTGAAGGATGAATCTTTTCTTGGAAAGATCAAACAATTGTTGTGCAGTTACTGCTAGTGTATCTTTATGTGGTGTTTCTTTCTTTTTTCAAATGGATGCAGCTTATGGTTGCTGCCACCTTGATCTTATTGTCTACTAGACCTCTTGAGGCTGGTATGTTTCTGCAAACACCATGGTTACTGGCTGTGCCCGCAATTGCTATAATTGGTAGAGAGGTAAGTGGCTAATTATTTGTTTCCTATTGATTCTTATTGATTCAGTATCTGAGTGCTGGTTATTGCAATTTGAAGAAATCTTTTAGGTCAACCAATATTCTGATGCGGAGAGGATTTTTTATAAAATAGCAGTAATTGCAGTCTTTGCGCCCGTCCATATGCCATATGGATAGTGTTTTTCATCTAGTGGTGCATCATCCCATTGAACGGAAAATGTGATTTGTCGATGCTTAAAGCTGACCTTTCCTGCTGCAATTAACATTCATTTGTAATTGCCCCACTTACCTAAAGAATGTTGTTAACGGAATCGTTGAAGGGAGTCTAAAAGGAGAATTTAATCCTTCTGTTTCGGGATGGAGTATGCCTGTATGGGCTACCATATATTTCCTCCTGTGAGGAGGCACCAAAGGGATCAAAAGAGACTTTCCATGTATTTGGGAGTGGTAAGATACTAAGATGCAAACAAACAGAAGGCACTACAAAGGCAATTTCTACAGAGAAAGAACCATAGCAAATTTTAATTAAGTCCAGAATGCTTTTCTATATAACTTTAATGAGATTAGAAAACACTCAGCTGATTGTGTGCAATATAAACTCCAAACTCCAAAAATAATTAAAAGACCATTTTCAGCTGCTGTTGGCAGAGATGATAAAACGTCGGTGGTATTTGTTACATTAATATGTTTTGTGGTTAGTTAATGAAGAAAGTTCCTACTCTAGTCAGGTTTCTGAACAGGTTATGACCTTTCGAACTTGTCAATCTGGCATTATGCTTGCCTACTTGCTTATTGATGAATTACAAGAAACTTATATGTTCCAGACTTTTAGATAAATCTTCCTGCAACATATTCAAAAGGAATTTGTGGGGGCTGATGTGAGTTGCCAGAGGTCTGGTGGGTTGGCTGGCTCTAATAGAGAGCCATGCAACTACTAAAGATGTTCTGCACGGTTGGATTGGTTGTCCTGAAACTAATACAATCTGGTCAAGTTGGTGCTTTCTTCACAACATATGTTGGATATGATTTTGGTTTATTACATGCGGGCACAAGTCTTGACTGTCTAATACTTATCTATTTGTAGATAACTATGTCTGCAGTTAGGGAATGGGCTGCTTCTCAGGACAGAAAGCTTCTAGAGGTTTGGACATCAGCTACAAATCACTACTGATCACAATTATATTTTCTAACTGGTGCTTTCATGGATTCCATGAGCTGATACAATGGGAATTACTTTCTCTAGCTCGCTAACTCACTCACTCTTGCAGGCTGTTGCAGTTAATAATTTGGGGAAATGGAAAACTGCCACACAGATGCTTGCATTAACCATCCTCTTGGCTGCCAGAGATGGCAGGTTTGTTTCTTGTTCCCTCTTATATTTTCAGCATAGACGAATTTGAGTTTATGCAACATATATTTTATATTTTTTTTTTATTATTTTCTGATGCTTGTAACTTTCCCTCTCTCTGCAGTCTGGTAGTGGCAGGAACTCTTGCTTATTCTGGGGTACTGTTGCTCTACATTTCAGCATGGCTTGCGTTGTGGTCATTGGTTGTGTATGTGAGAAAGATATGGAAAGTGCTGCTGAGGTAGTAACTCCAAACTATCAGTTTTATCTTGATTCCTACCCATAATATAGCACAAAGGAGGACTTTGCTATGTGGAGAAGAGGCCTTCCTAGGGATGGACGAGACAATTGCTCTATCTGTTCAAGATTCTTTTAAGGTAGTAGTAACTTCTATCCTATGATGATTTTATGGCCTCCAAATGCAAGAAGATATTGGAGGAAATAAAGGTGCTGCTCCTGTGATCTTCCATCACCTGTCTTCCTTTGGCAGTTGAATTGTTGTGGATAAACATCGGTGCAGATGATGTCCATTATTGGTTGCTTGATTAAGCAGCTTCTACGTTGTAAACATGTTATGAGCGATGGCTGATTAGTTAGGCTAGGAAGACCGGTTATTAATTGTTTGAAATGTGAAACAGAAGAACACATCATTTTCCATTCTTTGAATTAATTAATACCATAATTGGTGTGACAAAAATCATGATGTATGGCCATTACTTCACAGGGTAATCAATAAGAGTGATTTAGCAAATTATTTATAGATGGGGCAGCCACAACCTCCTACCCCCTCTCCACACACATCCACACGGACAGAGACCAGCAAAACAAGCTTTTCTTTCAAGCAAAACCCCCAGATTTGCTAAATGCTATCTGGATGATCACCAGTGTATATATAAAAGGAACCCCAAAGCCTATGCAGAAACAAAACTGAAACATACCAAAAGAATCAGTCAGTATTCTCATTTTCTGACCCTGTAATTTTCTTCAGTTTCATATGCCAGTCAGCACAAAAAGTTCTAACAAAGATATTCAACTCGGCATCTTTCTGGCATAATCATTAACATTATCAAGTCTGGTGAGATGCCCAAAAGGCAGCTCTATATATCTACTTATATGTCTTTCCCATTTGTATTGCCGGAAATCGGCCAAAGAACAGATTTTATGAGAAGCCATATTACGTATTGACATCTCCCGGAGTAACCCCACCTCCTTTTATTGAAAGAAGTCGGCCCCGGGAGAAACTGCGGCTGATCAAATGGGAGTCTAAGAAAAGAACTATAACTGTGATGTCATCATGAAAGTGCCGCCTCACTCCTCTATCAATTTTTTTGAGGTCCGAATATCTCATTTCTCTCTTCTTTGCTGCTTCATGAAGTGCAGCTTTCACCAGTTTTCTGGCAATTCCCTGAAAGAAAAGGGAAAATATTTTTATTCAAGGACAATAACAGCTTACTACAATGACTACAAACATATAGATTGACATATACTGTGAGGCCCATGCATCAGTCTTTTATAATTTCTTTTTTTATCATAACTAATTAATCAATATCTTACTTTTAGACTGTTTGTTATCTAATTCATTCACCCCATGGCCAAACACTCCGAGTTCATTAAAAATTTCAGTAGTATCAAAAGAATAGATTTACAAATAAACCATATCAAAAACAGCATATACGAGTGCCGGAGGGGGAGTGGGGCAGGGTTTGCCGGGGAATGACCAGAGTAGCAGAGGAGAATCTTACATTACGTGGGGAGTTGTGGACAAGTTCAACTGCCTGTTCATTGCTAAGGTGTTCCCATAGCCCATCTGAAGCAAATATAAGAAACTGATCCTCTGGATAAAGTTTATGAACAAGAATTGACGGCTCAGCCAAAAGGATTGGTTTCTGGAAAGGTTCTGGCAGTCTGAATTTTGGTAACAGAGGCACTCTATTGAACTCTGCTTTCTTCAAGTAAGCATCACCAATCGATCTTGAAACCTGAGATGGAAAATTAGCAAACATAAATGGACAGAAGTTAAACACCACATTTTGTATTTGCAAGGAAAAAGCTTTTTGGTAAGAATTTCTTATTAACTACAACGCTTAATTTCATTACAGTAAGATAAGATTCACTTTCACCGCAAAAAATTTCCAAGTGTAAGAAACTTTGTCTCAGCTAGACTGTGTAGTACTTGAGTTTGACAGTTAAAAGGAGCAACTTGAAATGCAAATGATTTCATAAAATTTGCTCTGCAATAGGTCATCATTAATACACCTAACCAGACTTTGTACCTCAACCTTTAGTTAATTTGATGATAAAAAGTTCACTTTGTCCTAAGGACATATTCCAGCAAAAAATATGAGAGAGAGAGAGAGGGACCTACATTGTGCGGCTCCAATCAAATCCAAGGGAAAAAAGACAAATCCTTTTCTTTATGGAGATGCCTTATTTTTATACGAACTAGAGAAATGCAATATGCCACACAAAAGACAGCAAAATGATATTGGAACAACAAGAAGTCACCTGAATAAGACCCTTCACGCGCCAAACCTTGTGCTTTAAAACAACAATCTGGGGATCCTCAGGATGCAACAAGTGCAACTCATCCCGAATAGATTCCAAATTTGCATTGTGTTCAGCAGATAATTGGACGGCTTCGATCTGTTTGTTGGCCTTTTCCAGTCTTCCTAGCACCACCCTGGAATCTCCAGCATTTGCAATGTACAACACTCCACCGCATATAACGCCCACCAGACAACATGACCCCACAGAAGCAATTTGTGGTCTCAATTCCCATTGCTTTTTAACCATAGAAAGAAATTCTTCCTCTGTCGCCAAATATGCGTTTTTTATAACATCAGCTGACATTTCATTATTTGCTGACGTAAATTCTGCATCACGAATAGCTGCGTGAGTAAACATGTGCATTAGCAAGCATAAAATTTCCAAATATGACCTTGTTAGACGGCAGACCTAGACGCTTATCTCTAGTTCAAGTCATTTTAAATATGAGAATCCTTCTGTTCAGCACGATATGATCAAAGATTCGTCTAACAACCGCAATCTACTTCTCCCAGCGGACCAATTACCAAACTTAGCTTTTACATTTAAATTTTATTCAAATAAAATACATCTGTGTCTACACTCATGGGTTTAGTTAACACTCTATACCCCGCCCCAACTAACATTATCCCAATTACTAAATTTTTCCTTATAAAAAGCAACATAAATCTCAATCTGATATTAAGAAAGAATCTAATAACAATTATTCAAGGTGTATTTATGTTATCTCTAATATACTCTTTCTCCAAAATTTGACCCCTGGTTCTCACTTCTATAACTGTCCTCTTGTTCAATGAAGTCCATAGAAATTAGCTGTCCAATTCAAGCAGAATAAGTGTGGCTGACCTAAGGTGCAGAAACATAAACAAAATTCCTATGGTAAATGGAAAAGAAAGTTGAGGACGTTGCGACCAGAGACAATGTACATGAGCTACTCAATCCAATACATGTCCGAACATAGAAAACTATCCAAATTCAAACTAATCACACAATGTATCAAGAATGGGACTGAAAGAAGGAATAAATTATGTCGCATGAGGGAGAAGCATACTCTTAATATTTTCGAAAAGTTTATTGTTTATAAACCGCGAAGCTTCTGGACCAGCATGCCCATCGTAAATTCCGACAAATGTTCCTCGAGGGCCCGACTCAATGGAGCTCATTGACCCTGACTCAAGCTGGCTTTGATCTTCCAATACATTATTTGCTTGAATTACTGCCATTGAAAATTCGCCATGAATATGACGTCCTATATCTTTGTACCACAACAAACCATCCACTCGCCCGCTAAGATCACCTCCTCTATTACTGCAATTTTCGCTTTGACTCTCCCTCAATGGTCTCCAACAAGGTGCTATAAACTTTCTCCATGTATTGCTCACCATTGCCTCAATATATGATTTACCACAAAATGAATGGTTTTTTCTTTTTGCACTAAACTGAACCCTCAATGGCAATTTGCAGAAACTCACAGTTACACCAAATTTCCCCAAAACTCCAAACAGCAGTTTTCAATCCTCCTTCATCTATATCTTGAAAACCCTCATCAAATTCCCAACCTTTTTATGCAGTCAGCAAACAAATGCAGGCACCATCAATCTGTAGATAAAAAAAGAAAAATAAAGCCCATTAAAGAGAATGCATTGTTCATCAACAACATAACGTACAGCTCACAAATTGTATCCAAATCCAATTAAAAAACAAAAAGAAGATTGAAATAATTATTACCTACAATCAGGGCCTTTCAATCGTGGGAACAATTGAAGAAACCCTTTTCAAAATGCTGAATCACAGCGCCAAAAATCGTTTCTTTTTCCTTAATAATGTCACGAGGGATGGATCAAGACAGAAAAATCAAGAGGAAGAGAGAAAGAACAATGGCCCTTTTGATTTGATGCAGATATAAAGAACATACAATAAATTACTGGTACAGAATATATAACAAATTCCAATGGGCTCTCTTTGTTGGCTGGTTTCTGGGTTGGGTTTTTAGGGATTTCATTCAGCAATTTATTTGCATTTATAGGAATTTCTTTCCATAGATGGGGGATTAGGGGGTTCTGACTTTGACCAAGAACAAACCACAAACCACCATTTTAGGCAACTTTCTCTCATCAATTTCCCTTCATTTATTTACTAATAAATAATTAATCATTAGAATTAATATGTATATATATATGCATATATATTCCTTTCTTTATCAACAATCTTGTCATTCGAAGACAATATAAAATATGCTTTTGCTTCTGTTTTGAAGACACTATAAGACATTAATCTCATACATACAAAATATCGACAACATGAACTTAATATCTTTTGATAGTGAGAAAAATATGTTGGTATATATCTTTTTTTTTTTTTGGGATAAATTACAACGAATTTTGATGGCATAATTATGAATATTCTCTTATTGTTTGAAAAATTATAAATACACTAATGTTTGATAAAATTATGCAATTCTTGAATGATAAGTATTAGTAATTTTTCAAATAACAAGGGGATTTTCGTAATTATATCAAACATATAAGAGGTCTTGCAATTTATTATTTTTTTAAAAATAAAAAAATATTACTTTTGCTTATGGGCCGTATATACATCACGTAAACTTAGCTGCTTATCATTCACTAATATAGTATAAGATATTGATCTTACAAACACAACTAATAGTACGGCTGCAACGCGTTTTTGGCGTAAGAAAATTATGTGTAATACGTTTTTACATTAAAAAAGAAAAAACCATAGTTTTTATATATGCTGCTTATCATTCCAACAGATAAGTCATTCATCTTATAAATAAAAATTTTACACCTTTTTTTTTTAATATAAAACACTGCACATATAATATATGTTGCTTATCATTTCACAACAAGACATTCATCTTATAATTAAAATAAGGGGTAATTACATTTATTCCCATCATTTATAATTTGTTTACGTAAATTATTCTTATTTTTTACATAATTACATAAACTACTCATAACAGTCGAACAACAAGATAGTTTGATAATGATATATATATATATATATATATATATATAATTATCAAAAAGCATGAGTGATTTGTGTAAATGGTGTTGATATTTTTTATGAGTGTATATGTAATTATCCAAAACAAAAAAATAATTTGTGTAAACATACCGTAAGTTAGGGACTGTAAATGTAATTATTCTTAAAAATAAGTATGCGTTGCAAACCTTTTTGTATTAGAAATATAAGTATGATATTTAAAAGGAAAAGAATAAAACGATGATGCAAAATAGTAAAAGACGCGTGCGCATGTAAAATATACATATATAGATATACATATCATGTTTTATGTAAAGGATTAAAGAAGAAAATTTTAACTACTTGTTCCATATTATAGACGATATTAGATTTAGCAATTGGTAAACATAAAAAAAGATATTTAAATACAATAATACATTCATTTTATAAGCTATTAATGTTGTGTATATGCGACATAATCAATATTCCAAGATATTGTCCACTCTAACTTCATATGAGCGTCGCGATTTTATTTTAAAAAAGACACCTTATTAAGAAGATGAGATATTAAAACTTATAAATCACTCAAGTTTCTTATCGGCTATTTCGGAATGCAATGCAAAATCAACTAATTTTAAGTTTAGATGTTTCATAATTATGACTTGAAGCGCTATGCATGCAAGTTTTTCAAACCATAGAGATTCATTTTAATGAGCCCTACAAAGTTATGACAAAGTAAATTATGTAAATTTATGTGGGCCTTTTGGATGGATAGCAACAAAGAACTTGATTCGGGTCGAAATAGCCAGCTAAGCAATGACCTCGAACAGGCAGGGTCCTCATCCACTTAATCTAGAGCTTAAGATTGACTCAACAACTTGTTAAGATAGCCTTTAACTATAACTTTTCAATGAATAAGTTAGTTTGTATGAAGTTATAATGAGATTGAAAAGCAATAACTCATAGTTATAAATACATATACCTGTCTTGTGGAGCTTTGAAATATTTATGGACATGAACCACGTGTCTAGCAACCAACAATCAGATGAAATAAGAATCAACTGATGGTTTTTCGAGCAATCCAGTATGCTCGCGCGACTCAAGCAAAAAGACACACACCCTCATTCAGTTTAGCAATTTTTACAATTTTGGAGGGAATTGTATTTTTGCAAAGCCTTTGAATGTAGAACCCATGTTAGAATTATTTGGTAGCTCATTAACTTGAGTTTTCTGGACCACCAAATCAACATATTAGCATTATTAAAATGTAACAACAATTTAAGGTAAATGCATCATAACTTGGACAAGTTAGGTCTATGAAAGAGATGCATAACCATTCTATCGTTATGTTCAACCCATTTTCTCCAATCAAATAACGCGTTTATCATTCACATATATGGATAAAGAGGAAATAGTTATGAATTTTAAGGTATTATATAACCAAGCATCAAATAATAATTAAGAGTGTACATAGTTTATTTCTCTTATTGTGAGAAAAGAATGGGTTAAATTCATTTTGACCCTTGTGATATGCTAAAAAAGAAAAACCTATGAGAAAATTTGAGAAAATCCTAGTTTGTGAGAGATTTACATTGTTGGGATTAAAAAAAAAGAAAAGAATTTGGCCATTAGATCTGGAAAGAAAATCGATAGAATCAAGAGCATAAGGTTTACGAAGGTAAGTTTTGTACTTTTTGGCACTTTTTAAAATTTTTTGTTGGTGTTTAGGTACATATTCTTCTATGTAGGATTTTATACTGTTATAGTGGAAGAAATCGAGATTGGGCTAGGGATTTATGCTTCTTGGGCTTAATTAAGGTATGATTTTTACTTATTATTGTTTTTATTTTATTTTCTTAACATGAAATAAAACCTCGTGTCTTTCTCTGGAGGGGTTTTTCATTTTTTTTTTTGGTTTCACTGGAATGAAACCTAAGAGGCTGAGTGAAATCGACAATTTTTTTTTTAAAAAAAAAATCTTGAATGAAGAACTAATGCAAGTTATTTTATTGCATGTTTCATATAAAGACAAAGAAAAGAGTAAACGTTCAGGATTTGGATTTGTGCAATACAACGACGGTATGTTCGTCTTTTTTGTTTGACTTATTATTTAGAGTGTTTAACATGTTAGGATTTGGATTTGTGCTAATGTATTATATTATGTTAATGACGGTACTATATTCTGTTAATGAATGAGGATTAGTGTTTCTAACTATTATTATATTTTGATCAGCTTTTTTAAAATTGTTATATGTATGAAATGAAATGCGGTCCCTATTTAAGAATGTCATTTTTGGATGGGAATATATAAAATCAAAAAACCCCATGTGTTATGTTATTAAGTGCCCCCCGTGATGATGTATAAAATATTTTTCTTTTTTTTTCTCCCCTCCATGTGCAGAATAGTGAATTACATGTTGGTCACTTTCGGTATGATGGTAGATTTGCGGATGAAAATAAATCAAAATATGTAGGGGTATCAAAAATGTCTTTGAAGGGATAGATATTGATTTTCTAGGAATGTATGAATTAGGTAATATGTATGACAAATATGGTGGGAGGAAAGTTAAAGAATCGGTATGGCCCTGAACTTGGCAAAAACGCAACGAAATCCTAGAAATAAGCATATTTAAATTTTAAATCGTAAGGGAACTGGTCCCTTAATCCCGGACATTAGGCACTCAACAAGCATAAAACAAGTTTGAAATAAAATAAGTGGCTGGTGCAACATAGAGTGTTGACGAAAATGTAATCACGAAATTTTATCTTTCTAATTTGAAGACTTTTTTCAACCTTTTCTCCTCCAACCGTGCCATCATGTAAAGACGAGATCTCCTTTACATCAAACACACACTACACCACAATGTGTCTACACAAAACCTTGCTAGAGATAACGTACATGTAGTATAAGAGACTTGATTATACTATTAACTTAGTATATCGAATTCTAGAGGACCTTATTCTAACTTAAAACTAGTTCAAGAAGAACGAGAATAGAGAGAAAAGAGAGGAAGAATGAGAGATCAAGATGATAAGTGTAAGGTAGGAGTGTTTTCTTTTGTATAGTATACAAAATGAGGGGAAATAGCATTTTTGGTCCCTAAGTTAGACCCGTTTCACTTTTGGTCCCATTTATTACGAGATTAGCACTTTTAGTCCCATAGCTTATAAAAATTAGTACTTTTGGTCCTAATCCACTTTTTCATCTAGAATTTAACGGCAGGCGGATATTAAGTATTTTTTATTGAAGAAAAAATTGGCGCATTTTTTTTTTTTTATCTTGGGACAACTTTTGGGTGCAAATAGAACTACATTTGAGGGAGGGAAATAAATTTTGAAGGAAATTAGGGCAAAGAAAGGGAAATTTCTCTCTTCTCTTATAAAAATTAACTCATATCCTTCTCATATTCTATAAATTGAAGCCAAGTAGAAGCAATACAAAAAATTATATCTTTCACAAGTGAACCAAGTAGGGTAAATGGAGCATTCCCTGCTGCCCGGTACCCTACGCGCCATGGTACCTAGCTTAATTCATATATTTTTCATATCACATTATCAATCACATCATCATCAATCACATTTTCATAAACCATTAACTGTGTTCACAACTAGGTAAGCATCATTTTTTATTTCAATTCACGATCATCATTCTTTTCTTTATAATAACTACTCCCAATTTGATTTCATGCAACAATCAATTATACAATCATCACATAATCATATCTCGCATGTCCTTACATTAAAATCACATAACACATAGTAACAATTTCTTCAATGTTGTGGTAATCGAACAAATAATCCACAACTAATTACATAAGCAATCAATATACGAAACCCACATATATAAATATAAAGCCAAGTTCACGATCATATCCAAGAACCAATATATATGATATGTACAATACTACACATATAGCTATATATATAAATCCAATTAGCTATATAAATCTAATGTGTGTGTGTGCGTTAATGTGTAAGTGTTTTCAATTAACATACATTTATATATGTTGAATGGTTGGTGAGGCGGTGGCAGCACATGCCACTGCCCACCCTTTTTTTTTTTAAATTTCTTTTAATAATTACTATTACGTCCTTCCTGATTATCTTAATTAATATAATTTGCCCTCAAATATTATAACAAACTTTAATTTAATTCGTTTAAATTTTATTATATCCCAAATTCAATCTATAATTTATTTATTAATTAAATTTAAATTTTTGGTAATTACCAATTAGTCTTCCCATTATGTGAAAAATTCTACGAACGTAACAATTATGTTATAAATATATCAGAAAGTATCAATAATTTCTCAAACAACAAAAAGTTATTTGGAACAGTATGGTACTCACATAAAGTGTAATCCGTTCTAACTTTATAACTACATAATATAAAAGTATAAAATTAATAAATAATATCAGAAGCCCTAAAAAAAACTTAACTAAATAAAGATGAAAAATCTGCTTTATGAATTTTTATTTCTCTGCTCATGGGCCAACAAGCCCTGGCCAGCTAGGCTGCTCGATGGGGAGACTACCTCCCTGTTTCGGGTATTGTGAGAAAAATTATTGAAAAGTGTATCAATATAGTGTATGTTAAATTAAGACCCGAAACCCTCCCTGCTCGCCTAGGTCTTCGAGCAGCTAGGCTGCTCGATGGGGCGGCCACCTCCCTATTTTGGGCATTGTGAGGAAAAATTATTGAAAAATATATCAATATAATGTATGTTAAATTAACTTTTCGAGGACAGGTCCTCATAGACCCGAAACCCGCCCTACCCGCTTAGGTCTTCATTCTTTGGACCGAAACTCACCCATTAAAAACGAATTCTGAACTGATGTTTTTGGGTTCGAATTCAATTACCAAACCCTAATATTATAAGTGAATTTTTTGTGTTTAAATTCTATTTTTTGCTTAAATACTCTCACAATAAGCGTCTTAGCTGAACCTTCAGACAGGGCTTATAACTTATAAGAGACCAACTCCACTTCCAAGGCCCATTTACTTAAACAATGACCCAATAGTATGGAGCCCAATAAGACAACTGGCTCAAAATCCAGATATAAAATTATATTGATTAATTCATGATATGTGAAAATAAATAATATTTTAATTATTAAATTGGAATTTATTTATTTTTTTCCCCAACAATATGAAATAGTTGTTATCTTTCCCTCCCTAGAATTAAACATACTAATAACCTTTTTTTCTAAAAAAAATAATAATTTCAGTCTTTTATTTTAATTTACACGTGGGTATATTTTGATAAATTCATCAATAAGAATTTGTAAATAATATTTATATATATATATATATATATATATATATAAATTGGCCAATATTCATTGAGTACATTTTGCCGACTGACATAACAATTGTGTCAGAAAAAATTGGTTTTTGGACATAAATTTGATGAAAGTTGAAAATCAAGAAGTGGTCCAAAAATGTTGTACATTTTACCCACAAAACCTTAGCTAGATTTGTGTCGGCCCACACAAAGATTTTGGCATGTAATGTTTATGGACTATATGCCGACCTTCTAGTAAGAACACTTCATTTTTATTTTTTTTAAATTATTATTAGAAATTTGTGCATTTGAATTTCAACAATGAACTGATAATCACTTATTTTAAGTTATTGCAAATAACCGTTAACACTATTACAACAGTCAATTGGTACAAGAAATTGCCAATATATGCATGCGTAGTATTAGTTGTAAGTATATATCGATCGAGTCCATCTTTTTCTTCACCAACGGGTAAACATATTTGAGAAAAATTTTTATTCAAATCAAGTTTGATCGAACCAAATCAATCATACTTGCCATATAATTGATCATTTTTTTTAAACTGTACATCAATTATATGATAAACATATTACACTTAACGTATAATTAATTCCTATATGAAAAAATCCAATTCGACTTAGAATTTTGCAGTATTTCATAGTTTCAATACCTTGGACCTTTATGTTTTTTGTGGGGATATGTGTAAGTGCTGATAGGTTTGTACTAATTTAGATCACATGTTTTGGGGTTAAATTCAAGGTATCTGCATATGTAGTCCGCTCAAAATGCTGTTCCTGTGTACTTCTAACTCTTGTGAATGTTAGGTTGAGTTTGAACGCAGGAATTTGAAATTTCACCAAATTTATCGTAAAACAGTATCGATATAAACAAGCATTTCATATCGATTACAAACAAAAAGTTTGAATGACTTATAAATCCCAATGTCTCATTGATTGTAGACGAAGAGCTTGAACGATTTATAAATCACAATGTCTCGTCTCCTTAACGAGACTCTTGAATAGGAGAAATCCGTGTGCCCCCTACGAGACTAAATTCAAAGCGGATTATTCATCGAGCAACAGGCACCAATATGCCCAACTTCTTAATATGTCAACCAAACGTAATCGTAAATCATTATGATCACAGGGCTAGAAACGAAAGCAAATACCACGGACATACGAGTACGATATTGTTCGCTTTCATCGTTGATCGAGAATTGCAGTTGGAACGAATTAATTCGCCAATGAGGAGGTAATGCAAGTGAAACGGAATATGCCTTCTCATAATACAGATCGTGACTCGTGACATCAAAATAATATTTTTAAGCATGAAAAAGTGGTTCCGATCCATTTTGCACCTCAATAGAATTTTGGTAATTGACTCACACTGTAAGTAGTAATTATGTCATAAACGTAAAATTTCCTAGCAGCGGATAATTCTTATAATTATGCCCGTCATCGATCTATAATGACATATGTAAACTGAACATTTTAGAATAGCAACGGACTCCAAACTCGTGTCCAGTAAGAAACGTAGTGCTGATCACACATTTCCTACCCTTTGCCATTATAAAATGAAATCAAACAAAATTAAATATTTCAACACAAAAATTAAATTACAGTCAGAGAATCAAATTGGGATACAAATTTATAGAAATAACAAGTTGGTACAATTTTTGGACTATTTTTACGTGCCTAAATGACTTATCAATGCACACTAGAAACAAAGCACAAAATTAAAAAAGCAATAAAAAGCAAAAAGGTGATTAAAAGTGCAGGCAAAAACGGAAATATATTTAAATATATTACTATAACTGGAAATTTATATAAAAAAAATTAGAAAAATAAAATGAGTAGTGTAGTAGTGGGGATGTGATAGGGTGGGGTGTCAGGAGGAGTGGGTGTGGGTGCAGCAAGTAGAGAGAGAGCATGGGCGGCAAAAAAGAGTTCAAGGCCGGTGCTGGACTCTGTCTGTGACTCGCACTTCTTCAAAATAGTTCAAATAAATTATTAAAGTGGTATTTTTTAATTATTTTTAATTAAAAAAAGGCTTGATGAAAAAATTTTAATTACCTAATTTAGGAATCTAACACTTTTTTTTAAACGTAAATTATAACGAGCTCTTCTTAATTTCTTCTCTTTATTTAAAAAATTATCAATATTTATGATATTTGATGAAATTACGTAATCATTGAATTGAGGTCTGGAATTATTAACTTTACCATCGTTGCAATTTTTTTCTTACTTTTTAAAAAGATTATAAATTATTAAAGAATCAGACCAAGTTGATGGAAAAATTTTAAGAAATTGTAAAAAATTATCCACTTAATACATAAATATATATATATATATATAAAAAATTACATTTATAGTCACAAGGGCATTTTGCTTAGTAAAACCCTAACCAGATTGCCAATGACGTCTAATTTAGTTGGGGAAGTTGAGGCATATGACCTTACAGGTCATAAGTCCGAACCTCATAATATACACAAAATCCTAACCAGATTAATGAATCGGACTAATTTGCATTAAAATTAAGAAAATATTGATAATTTTATAAATAAAAAAAGAGTATTTATAATTATGTGAAACCTCGTGTTGTTTTTAAAAATCCATTTGAACATCGCGAGCACAATCACTGCAATCCCATCAGTACACTGAAGATAGGTGTATTCCTTATTAATTTGGTGAAAAAAATTAAGTTATTAACTATTTATTCTTTTAGATAAAAATAAATAATTAAGTGTTTGTTTTTTAAATATATATATTGTTAAAAAATATGATAAAATATATTTGTTCATTTTTTTCTAAAATTGTTTAACTTTTGGTTAAAAACAATATAATTGTTCAAGGCATGAGGAGTATTTTTATCCAAAGAACGGGGCAAAATCAATACATTGTTATTTCATAAATTAGATATTAAGGGTGTTTGGCTAAAGTTGTTTTAAAATATTTTATAAAAAAAGTTTTTAAATTTGTAGATATTATCTTATTTTAAAAATAAACTATTGAAGTATTTAGATAAAATAAACTCAAAGATGTTATTGCCAAAAAATTTGTCACAAAATGATCAAATTTAAATAAATTTGTTAAAATTTTAAAAATAAATAAAAAAATTTTATTAAAAGAATCATATGCCAATACATGAAAATGGATCAATAGCAATGAAATAAAATTAGCGTCAAGCTAATTAAAATATAAAATTTTCGTTGCTAATCGACATTATTTAACACATGAAATTTACTTGCTAATTAATTTAGCAATAAAAAATTTACATGCTAATAAATTTGCAATAAATTGTTTAAGGTATATATTAATTTTATAATATAGATTAGTAATATAAGTTTTATTTATTAATTAACTCGATATTGATTTTAGCATCAAATTTTTTTCGTGGCTATTGAGTCATTTTCTTATACTGCATTACTTATTTTGAAATATTTTTTCAAACTACACTAATTATTGTTTTAATTTTTTAAAAAAATATGAATTCTTCTCAACAAACATATTTTCATAGTTGGAATAAAATAAAAATAATAATTTCTCATTTGAAATTTTTTTAAATAATTAGGTGGGAAAATTGTCCCTTTGTTTATAAACCCTAGCTAGTATGCATTCACTAGTCCATTTGGCTCGTGACCCAAGGGACCAAATGACATGCCTCAACTTTATTAGACAATGTTACCAAATATTTAATTGAAAAATAAAATAAAGGGATACTTTCTTATGGGTTTTATTAATAAAAATTAGCAAGTTGGTTTAGATTTCTTGAAAAAAAAATATTATGATTCGGATTTTTATATCCAACAATTTTATTTTTGTCTTGTTTCTTGGATTATTCTTTGCAATATTACTTAATTAATAATATATTTACCACATTATAATAGGGGGCTTTAATGTAAATTAAAGGCCGTAATCGGGGTATATATATTATTAGTAAAAATCATATATTTTAATAATGATTATCGTTAAATCAATTTGATTTTTTTAAAAAAAATATAATTGTAATTATAATTTATAATCGGCCCTATTTTTAATGGGTTTTTTAGAGGGAATACGCTGAACGTTCGATGCAATTTTCTCTTAAAACGTGATTAAATCGCAAACGGATATTCAATAAATAATCTTGATTTATGGGGTGTTTGAAACCCCTTAAAATAAACGCTTATAAATTTATTTTCAAGTAATAAGCTACTTTTTATAATTTGTAATATTCGCTTTTGAACTGCTCAAATTAAGTTGATTTAAATCAAAATATATATAAACAATTGTCTGTTAACCATATGCAGTTTATCGATCTAATTGTAAATATTACATCCCAGACACTCCGGCTTCAATTTTTCTGTCTTTTTACTTTTACTTTATTTTTCAAGAACTCTCAATTTTCACTACTTAGCTTATAAATTTCTTGACAATGTAGTCTCATCATAATAGTAGAAATTATTGCAAACCCTGATATAAATAATGGTTCCGACTATTCTCATAAAAATATTAAAAAAATATCATTGATAGTAATATATATAAATAGGGAAAAATGCAAAGAACCCTCTCGTGATATCACAAATGAGCAAATTACCCTCTTACGAAAAAATAAATAGCGATTTACCTCCTTATATTTTTTAAAATACAATAATTTACCCTCCCTATAATTTTTAAAAATAAAGCAATTTACCTCCCTATAATTTTTAAAAATGAAGCAATTTACCTCCCTATATAAGGAGGTAAACTGCTTCATTTTATAAAGTAAAGAAAGGTAAATTGCTATAGTTTTTCATAGAGGAGTAATATGCTTCAATATCACAGGGGATACATTATTATTCTCTCTATATAAATATATAATATAATTCCAAAACCAAGAACCACAACATCAAGTTCACAGACTGTTGTTTCAAAGCCAATTTAAAATTTATTTGTAATGTGACCAAATTTTTAGAAATAAACTACCATCCATGTTGGTCCTAATTTAAAATAATAATAATTCAATCTTAAATCAACGGCTGGGATGAGCCCTCCCGCCAACAATACGACAAACTAATCAATCTTATTCTTACATATTTGGTTGATCATATTAAGTGCGGCTCCACAAAAGCAACTAAAAAGCTTCTTGTTTGGTGAGTCATTTCGCATTATACATAAATGGCAATACGGTTGGATTTAAATGAAGCTCATTATATTAAAAAGAATCTACTCGTTATAAAAATATTTATTTTCTGAAAATTTGTTGGAACATTTTCAGAAGTAATTATTGGAATCCCGTGGTAGTGCTAGGAACGTGGGCCCAGGTTGGACTTGAACCTACACCTGAACTCGCTTCGATTTGGGAGGATTTTGAAGTTTTAAATGAATTTTGGGGCAAGTTAGATTTTAGTGATTTGAACTCGAACCTGCCTTAATTTTTCTTTTGGTATATTCTTTTTTATATTTATATAAAATATATTTATACCTATATAAAAAATACGCATAATTTATTTATATTTATGGTGTCTATAAAAATGGATTGATTCAAATAGGCTTAGACGATCCAAAGGAAGAAAGACATCTCCAGAGTCCAAGAATACAAGGCCCAATGTGCCCTCCAGGAGGCCCAACTCGAGAAAGAGCCTAGGGTGTCTTGAGGAAACCCAGTTTGGTCAGAGCAACCAAGGAGTCCGACAGAAAGCGCAACAGGAAATGCCAAAAGAAGCCAAATCAATCCAAATTCAAGAAGACTCAAATCTAAAAGGGCCTTACAGGCTCGCAAGGAAGTTTAAGGACTTGGAATCCCCCAGCCAAAGTCATGCCCATATCATATGGCTCACACGGGTGGTTCAGGTGGCATCCACGTAGGGTATTTGAGGACACACCCTATAAAATTAGATAACGACTATTCGCCTCCTCAAGGACATGTGCACTCTCAATCAAAAGTAATTCTTAAACCCTAAAAGTTTGAACTTCAACCATATGAAAACGTCTTTCCAACCATCACATCAGAAATTCGAGAAGACATCCTTATCCCCAAGGTACATTCATCTGCAGAGGACTCCAATCACCCATGAGGATTGTGAATCCCCTAATCACTGAGAGATAACCTTCCACTAAATCTGTGGAAATTAAACTTTATACAACCACTTAAATACATGCTTCATCAAATTCATAAGAACCCTCTATCAAATCCATGAAGAATTCAAATTTTTTCCAACTGATTGATGGTTGCCTATAAAAAGAGAGCTCTCAGCGGGGCAGAAGACATACTTTATCTTGATACTATAATTTTTACTTTCATGCAACAACTTTAGCTTAAAGGACTTAATATTTTAATACCTAAAACATGCGCATTTAAATTAACAATATATATATATATATATATATATATTCACCTTTCAATAATTTATTTTCTCATATTTATAAAGTTGCGGTAGTATTATTTTTAAAAATATATTTTTTAATATTTTAAAAATATTAATCGGGCCTACTAGTCTAACCCCATGGGTCCCTGGTCGATGTCCAAAATTTTCTTGGTAATGTTGGATACCGAATTTTGGCAAACTCACCCCAAATTCACCCCGTTGCCCTCTCAACTTAATTCTAATTGAATCAAGTATTATAAGTTGATCATTACAGGCCACCCATGATACACCTATAGAAAGTATAAGTTGTATTCTTACGACCTAAGAGGGTGTATCGGTTGAGCTTATAAGTTTTTAAAAATATTTTGTAGAATATTTGAGAGTTTAAAAGATATTATAAAATATTTATAAATTTTAAAAAAAATATAATATTAAAATTTTACAAGTTTTTTTTTTTAAAAAATGATTTTTTTCCATTTTATTTTAAAATCTTAACATACTCCTTAATCATATTAATCATAAAATTACCATTACTAAAATCTTTCAAATGACTTATATCTAACACAAATAGTTCAAATTTACAGTTTAATAATTCAAAATATTTTGAATTTAGAATTATTTAAACAAATCAAAAGGATTTGTTATTAGAAATTCAAAATTTGTGACTTTTCACTAATCCAAACGTAATATAAAAGATCTTGTAACCACATACATCCTAATACAACAACGAGCTTTAGTGGATCTGTTTTTAATTTTAATCCCACACTCAGGTCAATTCGCACATTTAGTCCCATATGCGATTTTTTTTTTTCAATTTGAGGACCAAAGAGGGGATTCAGTCCAAAACTTCAAGCTGGCGAGTTTTGGACGAAATCCTCTCTTTGGTCCTCAAATTGAAAGAAAAAAAAAATCACATATGAAATCAAATATACGAATTGAACTGAGTGTGGAACTAAAATTGAAAACATGTCCGCTTATGGGACCAAAAATATAATTTACCGGTCGTAAACTCACAATACATTCAAACTCGTGGCGTTGAAAAAAAAAAAATAAGAAAACTCAACCACCAATGGGGTGGAGTGATAAATAGAAAGAGGCAATTAATAGAAAGAAGAATGGATATTCTGTTACAGGAAAAAAGGGGTTGTAGGGAAGGGACATTGGATTGGAGTGGTGACAGGTGAGGGTCACATTCACATTCACACTCACGCCTCATGTTCTTCTTGTTTCTTTGCTTTTCTTACAATAGTGTTTTTCATGTGCGGTCAGGTCACAGACAGCAATGAGTTGTTGTGAGTGTTCTGAGCAGATAATCTGAACACTGACCTCTACTGTACATATTCAACTTCATCATTCTAACAGTCCCCACTCCCACTGTCCACATCTCTCTTGCACATGTTTTTACCAATTTTCAACCACATATTAGGACAAAATCACAAGTTTTTGTATGAAAATAGGATTCTTCCACCTTTTTATTTTTAGTTTTTTTATATCATCATCTTCTGTTGGGATATGAAGCTGCCCCAATAATGAAAGCTTGTTTGGTTTAGATAAATGTATAATATGTTATAAATGTTCTAATTATTACAAACAATTGATAACCTCTACAATACGTTATCATAAGAGAGTTTGAGCAATCATCAACGTAGCAGTATTTTTAGAATCATTTTTCAGGCTAGTAAAAAGAAATTCGAGCCCGATGGATTGCGTATGATTATTCAGGCTTTTGCAGGTTTCAACAACTAGAATCTTATGTTCTATTTGGGTTTTGAATTAGAAATTTCAGCTAAGACCTTTCAGAACAACACCATCTGAACTACGTGAGCATGTCCCTTAATCGACAGATGTAAGCCTTCATTCATACCCCTCTACTCTAATAGGCGGGAGCCAACCAGACCGTCAGAATAGGTCCCCTTCATGGTGTTCAAATCTGTTCTATTTCAAAATAATCATGACGTCAGAACACACTGTGAAAACTCTCTTTCAACACGAACATTGTAAGGAAAATGAAGCAATCTCCACTGAAAAATCAATCATATTACAAATAGTACCACCCCATCAATTTTGCTTAGGCAACACTATTTGTCTTAAAAGTCATGCCCACCAATCCATAATTTCATCTTTTTAAGTGCAAAAAAGAGGGAGACATGATCAGTTACCACTATGCTCATCCCATCATCACCCTTCATCAATATCAATCATAATTTCATTTGGAATTTTTCTTGCCTATTTCTCTCATTGCCCTATGCTTTATGACTTTATACTCCAACATTGGAGGGGTAGGCAAAAGGGAAAAGTAAGTGAGAGAGACACCTTTAATTGTGTAATACCTTTTAAATTATGCTTGAAAAAAAAAATTCTTGAAAGAAAATGAATTATTAAGTTAAAATTATAATATTAAAGTATTATTTTGAGTTCCCGTGTAAATAAAAGTCGAGCATTTCGTTATAATTTTTAATTTTTAGTCAGATATTTACTAAAGAAACGAACAAACCATTCCTGAATCATTCAGGGATTGGAAGACTTTGGATTTTTTTCTGTAATTTTTTGTTTTTTATTTTCTTTACTTGTAAAGATCTAGTATTTTATTTGGATACTCTGACGATATTAAAGAAAATATTTTAAAGCTTAAAAGTATTTACAAAAACCAAATAAATATAAAATAAAACTAGAAAATTCACATCTATTTTAGGATAAATTATAATGGGCTCTTATGAAATTTGACATAATTATAAATATCCATCGATGTTTGAAAAATTACAGATATCTCCCTAAAATTATAAATACTCTAACACATACTTCCTTGCGAAATTTCATTATCGGAGGCATTTTTATATTTTTCAAACAACGAGAACGTATTTATAATTAAAATAAATTTTAAGAAGTCTTTGCTATTATTTATCCTTATATTTTAATAATATTAATATTAATCAATTAATGTGAAAAAAAATAAATTTTAATCACCCCATATTTATTACAAAATCCAAACCCAAAGTCCGAGGAGAGTCAAAAGCTTTTTGGATTTTGGTCTGAATAATCTCAAATCTTCCACAATGTGAATAAAGGTGAAGGATGGATGGGTCCCACAACTCCCGACCGCCAATTGATCACAGGCCGTATATAAAAGCCCTCGTGCACCAAATTTATATCTTCCAATCAATCAAGAGAAGCGAGTGGTTCACAGCCCTCCACGTGTCTTCTAAAATTTTAGCTCCTCCAAGTGAATAAACACCAAAGCAGTCTCCATAATTAGAGGCCATGTTTGGGAAATGCTTTGATGAACTATTACAAATTAAATATTCTTTTTTTTATTATTTTTTAAATTTTACTTCTATTTTTTTCCCTACAAATAAATATTTTTAAGAGTATCATTATATTATCAATACACAAACATATCATATAATTATTTGGGTTTATTATATTTTGTCATTCAAACTATAATTGTTTTTACACTTTAATATTTAAACTTTTTTCTATGTCGGTTTACCATCTTAAGTAAATTTGTACTTTGTCATTTACAATTATTTTTATAATTTTTTTTATTAAAAAAACATCACATACAGTACACATGTGGTATTAAAAGTTATGTGATGTGATAGTTTACACATTTGCACAGCGTGCCATGTTTTTTCGACAGAAAAATAAAAAAAATAATTACATATGACAAAGTACAAATTTCACAAAATTCAAATAGACAATGTGGCTCTCCTGTGGCAATTACTGGAGAAAAGATTGTTGGCTTGTGTGATAGCAATCACTATGCAAGTAGAGCCACTGAAAAAATAAATTGCCTATATATATAATCATTGACCAAGACAACACAATATTTATTAATCTTATTTTTTGTTAATAATTATTTATCACTATTTTTCGCCCGTAACCATTAAAATATGAGGAATAATAAGGAAGATGAGGGACAATAATTCCAAAGTTGCTAAATATTCATCTTGTCCAGACATGACAAACATGACTAGAAGTTATTATTAGACATGCGTAGAAAATTCAAGATTAAATTCATGTCATTTTTCTTTTTCTTCAAAAACCACTTGAGGGTGGGGGAATTTTTCAGGGTCATCTTCCCTTCTATATTAATTCAAGTTTCGCCCCAAATTTACAATTGGGAGTACTAACTCCCTAGATTTGCCTAAAAAACCCCATAAATAAGGAATACTACTCCGTTACAATCAAGAACTGATAAAATATAAATAAGGAGTACTACTCCCCTGTAAGAATAGTTCCAGAAAGCATAAACAAGGAGTACTACTCCCTTACAAAAGCTAAAGTTAAGCCAACGACAAAAGTTACCGACACAAGCTTGAGTATAAAGCTTCACAGTTCAAAAAAAATTTAACCATGTCACTAGATGTACATTAATAAAGTACTCCATGCCAAAAGATATAAGCCAAAACAAGCCCAAAAGAAGGACACCTCCAACAGACAAGTTCCAAATGCATCAGATAAAAAGTGGTGCAATATCAAGGGCACCATAATAAGTAGAAAGAATGAGAGCAACTCCTTTATGACTATAAACAAGAATCGCAGAGTAGCATGAACTAGTAAGAATCAGTTTTGTGAGGGTGAATCCCATGCTTCCACGAAATAAAAAATGAACATGGTTTCATAGTACTTTTAATTTCAATTAACAAATACTGAAACTAGAAGTACTATGAAAATCGCAAGTATGGCATACTGAGATGATCAAATTTAACAATACATGAGATCTTACCATAGAGTTGGTCATGAGTGATAATGGAGGTAGTCTCAGCTAAGCATCCAAGATTGACAATAGTCTGCTGCTTGGTTACCTTTTATGAAGATGTGTGAGAGCTTAACTTCCATTTGAGATAGGCAGTGCCTGATGCGGGAAAGAAGAATCTGCAGGTGCCATGCACCTATGGACTGTTTGGAGATCATGTAGAGAACATGTAATGCATCTAGTTCAATCTAAACCTTTTTAAAGCCCCTGTCAAGACACAAACTAACTCTTCGGATCAAGATTTTTAATTCTGCAACCATGTTGGTGGTGTTTCCTAACGGTTAAAAAAAAAAGCAAATATCACCTGCCCAACATGATCCCTCACTATGCCCCCTGCTCTAGCAAAGAAATTCCATTTTGTCAAGGAGTGCACATTGTTAAGGAATAGGTGTTCTACAGAATTCAATTTGTCAAATACAAAAATTAAGTTCTAGTTTGAAAAAACAGAAAAAGAAAAAAAGAAAATCAAAGAGAATTTCAAATATAATTTGTTAGTCCGAAAAGCCACTCATTTATACCAGACTCTTTTAGGCCAAGTAATCGTCCCAAGCCCCATGTCTAGATGGTTGATGATGTAAGCAAAGCATTCATATCCAGTTGCATACGAAGAACTTGAATAATTTATAATCGGACTCCTCCAAGTGAAGTGCGTCTTAACAAGATAAAATTGTAAGAGTCATACAATATCATGATAGACACTATCTCATTCAACGGGACATAGAGTTCACATCTTTTTCAATTTTAATTTAAATAAATATAATGTACTACATTCTTGGGTACATACCAAAAGTCAAAAAAAAAAAAAAAAATCCTTTTCAATCCCATGCAGCCCATAAATTTGAAAATAAAATTTAAAGAAAGAGAATTTATAACTTGTACTTTGTATGAGGTCACATAAGGAATAATAATTTCTAGTTATTATGCATATAAAAGAATTCAAAGGATGATTTTATGTCAATGAAGTACAATAAATGCAATGACTTTATTTTATTTTTTGTTGAAAATTCAAATTTAGAATTTTTCTAGATTACATTCTCACATATATATATATATATATATATATATATATTCTTTGAAATTAATTTGAGTAGAGAATTGTTTAGAGTGATGTGATTTATATGTATGAATAAATAAAAAATATTACAACAAAAAATAATTAATTCACATACTCAAATTTTCAAATATGCATCTCCAAAAAAAGAAAAAAAATAGCTAAAAAAGCATTATATTAAATTTAAAAAATCAAATTCTCAATTTCAATAATAAAACGAACTATATCTTATATCATGAAAATACGATTTTAGATTAGTTAAAAGAATTTTACTTTTTTTATACAGATATAATTTATTACATCATTCGATAAATATTACCAGAAAAAGTCTTTTTCCTATTGATGCATCCCATATATTTGGATAAAAAAAGAAAAAAGAATAGATAATTTGTAGATTATATGAGGTACAAAAGGAATATTTGTAGTCATTTTGATAAAAAAAAAAAAAAAAGGTTTCAAACATAACTTTTTTTGTCAATAAAGTACAATAATTGCAATTGCAAGCCACTCTTTTTGTTGGGAATTCAAATTTAGAATTCCACCACTTTATAATCTCACACGTTTAAAACCTCAGTCCTATTTTTCTCAAGATTTTTTGTGTTATTTTCTTTAAAAATATTATTTTTTTTCTTCTATAGAAATAATAAATTATTCACTATACTATAAGTAACCACGACTTAAAAATTACGATAAATTTATATTTTAATCTTGGTTAAATTAACAAAATTAATACAAATATTTAAATTTTAACCCCTGTTAATTAAAATTTATCATAGTTTTAAGCTCTGTTTAATATTTTAAACCTTACCTGCAGAAACAATCGGTCACAGTGTTTGCGTAGCTATGATTAATTAGTATTCGTCATAATTTTTTACTATTAACTACCGTAATTAAATTATATTTCTTCTAGTGATTCTAACTTTTATATTAGGGACATAAAGTATAAGAATTGTATAAAAAAAATTAAATTCTAAATACCTCATATTTTCCAAAATCCACCCCCAAAAAAAAAAAGAAAAAAGAAAAAAAAAGTAGAGAGCCCATTTTTCATCATAATGTATTGCTATAATTGGCATTTAATTAAAGTGAATAATTAATTAGGGTTCAAGATACATATAAAGCAATAAATGCAATAATTAACAATTATGATGGTAGTTAGCCCAAATCATTTCTAATTACCATTTTCCATTGATTTATTATCTGAATTGCAATCTCCCTTTTTCTTATATTTTTTTTGTGGGATAATTATATTTATACCAACTGACACGTGTATACCTATAAAAGACATCAACATCATTTACACAAATCATCCTTATTTTCTGAAAAATTATACAAACGCCCCATGAATGTCAACAATATTGCACAAACTACTCCTATTTTCTTGTTGCTACGAGGAGTTTCTGTACTTACGCAAAAGACATGAATGATTTGTTAATAAAACATAAGTGAGGAGTATAAGTGCAATTATCCTATTTTTATTATACTTATAAGATAATTACTAGTATTAGTATTCTTTTTTCTTGTTTGGGGCAAAATGTAACAATTTTTAATTAATTTTTGAAAAATTGATTGGAATTTGTGAAGTGTGAGAAAAGGAACAAAACCAGCTCAGCTAATTCCAACCTCAATTATTGAACCGCTCACCTAATTAATAACCAATACATTGGTCTATGGCCGGTCCAATTATTTTTAACAATCACCCTTTAATTTTATTATTATTATTATTATTATTATTATTATTATTATTATTATTATTTATATATAAATATTTAAAAATATATGCATTTTTTTTATTATTTTCGGATTTTATGTATTTCAATAAATAAAACAACGGTAACATGAACAAGAAACACATTTTGAGAGCCGTTATTATAAAGCTTAATTAACTTTAAATTTGAGAGCAATGATTAAACAAAATTATAGTAAATAACCAAAAAAATAATATAATTATTTGAGATAATAATTTTGAGTCGAGTCGAATATATAATTTTTATTTAATTTATTATCATATTTCAAAGTATGTCGTTGGGTTCTTCTACCTATTAACAAGGTCGAGCTTAAAATATTTTGTTCATTTATATATTTTATTTTTTAATTAATTAACTAAGTTTAAATATTTATCAAAATAAGAAAATATTTACGGAAATTGATTTACTATATTTTTAATAATTTTTTTTATTAATGATCTCAAAATTGAGCATTTAGTAATTTATTATTATTATATTTTGAAATAATTACATCTATAGTTTATTATACAAACCATCCATATATTTTAAAAAATTACAAATGCACCCACAAAAAACGTTAATATTATTTACATAAAACTATCTTTAAATTTAAAAAATTATCTATACACTTTCCAAAAATATCAATATCATTATATAAATTATTCTATTTTTTTTAATTATTAGGAGGAATTTTTATAACTACGTAAAAAAATATTAATGATTTGCCCAAATAATCTATAAATTAGGGGTGTAAATGCAATTATTATTATTATTTTTTAAAAAAAAATATTTTTGTCGATATTTTTCCAACCCTAACTAGCCGTTAAGCAAAGAAAAAGGTGGGAGGTGGTGGGCCCAAGTCGGTGAAAACGAAACCCATACCTCTGGCCCACGGGCGGCCCAATTGCTACTTTAATTAATTATAATCATATTCCTTAATTAGTAATTATCACTTAATCTCTTTTCTCCACCATAAATACCCTCTTCCACTCTTCTCCTCTCTCTCACTACAACTCTACAACACAATCCCTCTCTCTCTCTCTCTCTCTCACCCCACATACATACATACATACTCTCTTCTCATCTGGGTCCTGCTCAAAATGACCAAGGAAGTGGCGGAGCACGGCTCTTACGGAGCGAAGGACTACCACGATCCGCCGCCGGCGCCGCTGATCGACGCGGAGGAGCTCACCAAATGGTCCTTCTACAGGGCTTTGATAGCTGAGTTCATAGCCACACTCCTGTTCCTCTACATCACTGTGTTGACGGTGATAGGGTACAAGAGCCAGTCGGCGGCCGACGCATGTGGTGGGGTGGGGATTCTCGGCATTGCATGGGCTTTCGGCGGCATGATTTTCATTCTCGTTTACTGCACCGCTGGAATTTCCGGTTAGCTGCTTTCTGAGTTGCTTGAGTTTCAGTTTTTCATGGAATTCTTTGTTTGATTTTTCCTTGAAGAGATTACTTCCGGAGTTCCGAAGAAGAACTGCGGAAGGAAAATGTTTTCCCTCTGTTTCTAGAGAGAGATGAAAAATGAGATGAAATGGAATAATGTTTACGTCACTACACCACGAAAATTTCATTCTAATCTTAACAACCAAACAAACACTTTCTGTTTTTCTTTTTTCCTCCTTAAATTTTGTTGTGATGTGTGTGTGCAGGGGGTCACATAAACCCGGCGGTGACCTTCGGGCTTTTTCTGGCCCGGAAAGTGTCGCTGGTGAGAGCAGTGATGTATATGGTGGCTCAGTGTTTGGGGGCCATCTGCGGAGTTGGGCTTGTCAAGGCCTTCCAGAGATCGCATTACAAGAGGTACGGCGGCGGCGCCAACGGGCTCTCCGACGGCTACAGCGTCGGAGTTGGGTTGGCCGCTGAGATCATCGGAACTTTCGTCCTTGTCTACACTGTCTTCTCCGCCACTGACCCCAAGAGGAACGCCAGAGACTCTCACGTCCCTGTAAGAACTTCTCTCTCTCTCTTTCACACACACACACACACATATATATATATATATATAATATAGATAATTATTGCAAATGTCTTAAAATTTTCAATTTATTTGGCTCGAATCATCGGATTTACGAGTGTTGATACACACAAGTATTAGAAAATCTTGAAACCAAATTTAGAATTTTCTGAATCTTATTACATATATCTTTTAATAGATTTAGTTCATAAAAAGCAATTCTTGTTTTCATACTTCTTTAATCGGACATACAAACACGAACAGCTTTACTAGTGCAAAGTTACTTATCCCATCTATTGAGTAATTAATTATTCGCACCTAGCTAGTAAACTAACTCCAAATTTTTTGTGAACATTTAATGCGATTATGTAATTATGTGAATAGTGTGAATCTGATTCTGAGCCATGAAGTGTGCGTTACAACATGGGCAATTGCAAGAAACATGTGGTTGTTTGCAACTTCAAGAAACTCATCTCCTAAAGGGGCTTTGGAATTTGCTACCATACATGAAACTTACTAGAAAATTCATATATGTGTAAGTAGTGATCACATCACGTCAGCATAATAATACAACCCGCGGCTGACGTTGATGAATCCTTACTCTTACACGTATGAGAATTTTCCGAACCTTAGGCACACGGCAAGGGGCCCCAAAAGGACACTAAACCTTTGAGTTTGAGTAAAAATGTCGAAAGATACGCCTAGTTTTTGTGTGCATTTGAAGACATGTTATTTTGTTAATTCCACATTTCCCATACATTGTGTTCAGTTCCCCAAGATAGGTTGGAAATTGTTCTTGTGCGTCACTTATTAGCCTTAGAAGTGAAACAATGTTGTCTTTTGGGACAATCAAGCTGAATTCTGGCACTATCGATGCATGAATTTCAGCAAAGGGATTAATTTTATATATTTTGCCTTAACTCATCGACTTGTTTTGTACTATTGCTGAAGCTTATTATTGTTGGAAGAGTATAGTGAATTTAGTATTGTTATACTATTTTCTTGATGATAGAATTGAAATATTTTTTAAATGTGGCTCATATTATTCTTGAAAACTAGGTGTTGGCACCTCTCCCAATTGGATTTGCAGTGTTCATGGTTCATTTGGCAACGATCCCCATAACCGGCACCGGCATTAACCCTGCAAGGAGTCTTGGAGCTGCAGTTATCCTCAACGACGACGAGGCTTGGCATGATCATGTATCTATCTTTCCGCATTCGTAAACACTTGTTGAACATGTCTCAATGCCAATCTTTGAGTTTGTCAGATTAATTATTGTTGGGTTTTTTTTGCAGTGGATCTTCTGGGTAGGACCCTTTATTGGTGCAGCCATTGCGGCCTTCTACCACCAGTTTATTTTGAGGGCAGGAGCAGCTAAAGCCCTTGGATCATTCAGGAGTGGTTCCCATGTCTGATGATTATTCCTATGTATCATGTTGTCCCCAGAAAAACCACCTTTTTTTCTCCCTTGTTTTAGTATTTATGCTTTGCAAGCAGAAGATTGAACCAGAGAAATTTCATGTTAATTATGAATAATCCTTTCAGTTCAATTTTATGTTGTATGTTAAGTTTTTGTGTATGAATTTCTCATCCTTTTAGTACACACATCTGCATAGTGCATCTGTGTGCGTGTGTGTGTGCATATAGAAATAACATTATATTTCCTCCATAATTATACTAGTTTAATATTTAGTATATTTTAATGAATAAAGAAAGGGATTATTGGGATTCTCCACAAGTTTCTCTTTTCTCCAAATTCCATTCACATCTTATACTTTCTTGGGTGGGGGGGGGGGGGGTACTATTTTAGATTGTTAACAAATAAATAATTGTGAATGGGCCACGGAATCTACTAAAATGACATAAGACACCACATAACTTACTACACTTTTTGCAGAGGAACACCCTACTCAGTAGACAGTACACACATACTGATATAACTAAACTTATCCATCTAAGAACAAGATCCAAGATACTTATGTGATATTTTTATGATTTGCTCAAGTCTATATTTGAAAATTATAAATATTGTTTTAGAATTAAAGATTATCTAACAAATACCATTCTATAACAAACTATCGTGAAAAAGTATTTATTAAATAATTATTTAATATCAAGAAGTATTTATAATTCCAAATAACGAGAATGCGATTGTAATGACAAATTTCAAGTGGGTTCGTTGTAATTTACTCAAATATATATAGAGACATATATATGACTTGAAGTAATATAAGTCTCCTTTTTTATTGTTAAAAAAATCAAAAATACAAAATATGTTGTTTATGCAATGATAAAAAGTATATCTATATAATTAAAAAATAAATTGAAATCCCAAAAAATAGAGAAACCAAATTCACCAATTAAAATGATGAGATGTTTGGTAGATGGTTCTTGAAAAAGAAAGTGAAAAGGCAATAAAAGAAAATGAATGAAGTGGATTTGAATTTTGGGTGGTTAATGAGTGGTGGACCACAAATCCAGTGGGCTCCCTACCAGCCCAATAGCTGCTGAGGAATAGCTAAGACTATGCAAGTGGGACTTAAATAAATACACTTCCTTTAATTAACAAAACATTTCGGACCGAATTGGCCCGACCAAATTTAAATTAATTATAGAACGAGTATATTATGCTTGTTTTATAATTAATACATAATATAAATAAAATAATTAATAAAACACAAATTTATTTATTAATTTCAATTGCGACAAAAAATGTAAGTTTTGCATACAATAATTTAGGCATGACTACATTCCCCTCCCTTTAGATTTATTGTAATTACACGTAGACTTCATGTGGTTTAAAAAATTACATCTAACACCCTTAAGGTTTGATTTCATCTAACAAATAAGTCATTTCATTAGTCAGAATTCACCGAATTTGCTGATATTAACGAAAAAATTGAATGAAAAGTGATATTTACATTTTATTGACTTATTACTGACTTCTTAAATGTCAAATAATTTTTTTCGAACTAAACTACCCTTGTACGGTGAAGATACACGTGGTGTGCATAAAAATAGGTTGGCTCAAAAAGGCTCAAATGATCCAAAAAGAAGAAAAAAAACGAGAGGCCTGTAATATCCTAGGAGGCCCAAGAACACTTGATAGGCAGTTTTGGCAGGTGCTTCCCCAAAAAAAAAAAAGAGGGTGGTCTTGGCAGGTGCCCTCCAAAAAGCAAACAGGCGGGCGGCTTTGGCGGGTACCCCTTAGAAAACAGATTGGCAAAAGAAGGAAGTTAAAGACATCCCCCTCTCATTTGGCCATGAAGAGATCTAAAGCCCAATAAACGAGGCTTAGCTAAAAAGGAAAGCCTAGTACACTAAGTCAACCTAATACACAAAGATCGGCCAAGAAGGAGGCCTGGTACAAGGCTTGTCGGACCTCAAACCCATCTTTCAAGCCCAGCCTAGGAGAAGGAAGACGCCCCCAAAAAGCTGGATCCCTTGTAGAGTAAGAGTCCTAATCTAAAAAGAGTCTTCTTCCAACCAAAGACGCGCTGTTCAAGTCAAAGAGGAGATATGATCGTGCCTTATCCCCAAATTTCCACCCTTTTCTCGAAAATACAACTCACATATAGAGTTTCTTATATTAATTATGATCTATCTACACAAACTACTCTTACTTTCTAAAAAAATTAAACATATACCTACTAAAACGTTAATATAATTTATACAAACTACTCCTATTAACATCAACATGGTTACACAAATATTTTTTGGGCTGTGGGGAGTGCAGAAATGAGGTGAGGATGATAGGTGTGTTGAAAAGGAGAGGAGAGGGAGAGTAGAGTAGGAGTGTAGGAGTGAGGGGTTTCAGTTCTAAGAATCCTAATTTAATTCAAGACAAACTCGAAATTCACAACGATGTCATGGCGCGGTCGTAGGTTGGGACCGGCCCCCTACCTATTTCATATATGTATAGCTTAGGGAGGCAAGTCGTCACGCGTGTCCCTATATGTTTTAATGTCTCGGGTTTTGTTCCAGACTTGTCACAATTTTGCTTTGAATAATATTTTTAAATGTATGTTAATTTATTTAAATTAATTAACTTTTTTTTATCTAGTTTCTGTGTATATGTAAATATAACTTATTGGATATTTAAATAGACAACACACTTATTTATCTCTTTTTTTCTTTCTCTATTTACAAAATACCAAAACAAAATACTCAAAACACAAATTCAAACACTATTATATAATTTCATCAAGCATTAGGGATATTGCGAATTTTTGAGACAATGAGGAATAGTCATAATTGTGTCAAGCTTCGTAAAAACTGGTTGTAATTCATCCTTTTTCTGGACGAAATAGTACCAAGTTAAATAATTATGAATTCATTTACGTCATACAGACCAAATAAACCAACTACATAAATAATAAGTGCTTCACTAAAATCTCTTTCAAGTTTTGCTCCAAAACCAAAAGAAAAAGAAATATTTCATTAATAATTTACACAGTAAAATCAAAGGTACACGAAACATGTTCTTACAACAAAAGTTAGGTGAAATGGCGCTTTTACAACAAACTAATGAAGTAGAGCCATTCACATTTACATTCACATATCACAGGTATGAGTCTTCCTCCAAAATCATTGTATAAGAATAGTGTTACATATCATCACTAAGATTTTCAGAACTCTCCATATACAGAAATACCGAAGCCAACTGGGAATCTACACAACAAAAGGAGACTCCATACCTTACGGCCGGAAGCATCGGGGCCGGGATTCCAGAGAAGGGAAAACATGTGTTGTTTCATCCAATGAAAAGCTTTCTGAGAGGTCCATCCTTACGATCTTTGGTTGTTGATTCAGTTAATGCCAGGATTCTCCGGATTCCAGTTGTGGCAGCACCTCTCCCGAGTGCGGCAGCTCTTGCCACAAGTTCTTCCTTCAGAGGAATGATTCCAGCAGGCGTAGGTTGAGTAGCTGTCCCAGGTGCAGCTGTCGTGTTAGGTGCAGCCGGAACGACTGGCTTCATAGATGGCTGATAAGTACCCGCTCCACGTTTGTTGTAATCGTCTAATATGCTTTGCTGGTCGGTCCTTTTGAGGCCCTGTAAGTGTAAGAAATGTAAACAAGAGATTAAAGTTTGACCAGTATAACAAAATTACGAATGCAAGAGAGATAACTATTGAGCTGTTGAGCTGTTTCAGCAATTTTAGCTTGAAATTGGATAGCCAACAACCACATTTCTGGAGATAACTTGAGAAAAAAGATTCCCATGAGTAGATTGCAGAATAACCACCTCACTTAATTTTGACCATTAGAATTCCAGACGACGAAAAAGTTTGGTGTGAAGACCTGACTTTATTTATGATAGAAAGTGATGAAAATATCACTATAGTGCCTATTATGCACCAAAACTTAAATTAAGATAAGGGGAAAGAAACTAAAATTTTAGATGCATATATGCATGTATAACTCATCACCTAGAACAAAAGTTGAAAATATGAAATATAATCTTGAATTCTCGATTCAGAGTCAAACAGTAAAGCAAGTTTGAGAATGATGGGCAAGAACAACCTTTAGGTCCAGAATCCGCTGGAACTCTCCAGGTGTACCCTCAGGCAGCAGGGCACAGTACGTATCGGCTACAGAGTCAACAGGGGACAGTATTACCTATGTAACATATAACAAACTTTTAACCAGGACAGTAGGGAAGCATCTTTTCAAGCCACAAAGACCATTTCTTAAAATAATACCTTTAGCAGTGCTTCAGCTTTGCTCATTTCACGGCTTACAAATTTTGAGTAGGCTGCAGCAGCTGATGTCTGTCCAGAGGCACAAACAGGTTAGTTAAGTAGGACTCATCTCATACAATGGAGATCAAGGAAGTCAATAAACACAAAACCATGAACAAAATCAAGCAGACTAAAACACAATCCGGTCATTTCTCTTAAATTTAAGTTAGACCAACTAAACTTCTTCAATCGAACACTTCAAAAACCTAATCCTCTATAAAATTTAAACCATACTAACATATGTGGTGGAGATACATATGAATCAACTAGGATAATGATCAAATTGTTGGGATGCAAAACATTTTTGGATTTTTGTCGATCTTTTTAATTAGATATAAAGAATATAATTGCCACCACGTATTTCAAAGGTGTAACTGTGAATTAAAATCATGATGGCCCTTACCTTTCGCCTGACATCCAAGCTCATATACTGAAATAATCAGATGTTTGATATTCTGATATGGTAGTGGCTTCAACTAGCTCCAATGTCTAAAATAAATTAGCCTCTTAATCTATCAATATCTATATATTTATAAAAGTATGAATGACCATAAAAGTTTCTTTCATTTTTATGTTTTACCCAGATTAACCTTATAACATTATTACTAGAGTTGGCAGACGAGTCGAGCCGGTTCGTGAAGGCTTAATTTTGAGCTCGAGCTCGAGCTCAAGTTCAATTCTCTCTATTCATCAGTTTTTCTATTATTTATAAAATTTTTATATATTTAATTTCATATTCAATACTTTATTAATTTTATACTCAAAATTGACCATATATTATAATTATTAATCAATATCGTACAGTTTATTTTGGATAATAATAAATTGTGGTACTTTTATTTATACATTTAATCTTTATACAAAAATAAATTTAATTAACTTAGTAAATTATAATATTTTTTATAATTAAAATTATTATTTAATATGGCACATATAAACTTTATGTTATATATTAATATATATTTGTATTGTGTTATACTTTTTTTTAATTAATAAGTAATTCACTTATGGTATTTTTATCTATTTCTGATTTTATATTTATATCAAAATACATATTATGCATTATGCAATCTGTTCTATTACTTATAAATTTATGTTGAAATTTAGTTGATTCCTATGAATTAATCTAAAAATAATGATAATGATAATAATAGTGATGGTCATATAATTTTAACTATTTTTACATTTAATTCAATTATATATATATAATGAGATCAAAAAGTTTAATCAACAATTACGATATCTTAAAATTCAGACGCCCAATTCATACCAAATTTAAATATATATATATATAAGACTGTGTCCATTAGATCATATCAGACGGTCTGATTTAAAATCACATGGCCTGATTCAACGATACACCGACTTGAATGATTATTCTTATTTTCCGTGTACGATATCTTGACATCCGTATATCCTATAAGTCTAAAACTTTACCAAATGTATTTTTTTGTAAGTTATAATATCTAACAGTTCGATCTGAATTTTGATGGTGCGATTAACTCATGTTGTTCAACAATGTAAGATGATAGTTACATCAATGTAATACTAACATTTATAAATATATCAATTCATTGCACATTGTGAACATATATTATTCTCAACTATAAAATATTTTTATGTTTTTCAATTGCATTATCTCAGATAATAGATACTTTTCTATAATTTTAAATTGTTCAGTATGATTTTTTTTATGCATTTTACTAATTATATTACTACTAAACTAATCAGTAGTTTATATTTATAACAATAAATTAAAATTTCATACTATATTTTGGTATATTTATAATATAGTATATATTATGCAATTTATTTTATTACTTATAAATTTATGTAAAATTTGGTGATTCCCATGATTTAATCTAATAATAGTAATAATAATAATTATTAAAAAAATAAAAAAAAAAAATTCAACTTCAGCTTGAGCTCGACGAGCTTGAACAGTTCGAGCTCGAGCTAGGGAAGACAAGTCACAAAACATACTAACAGCTTGCAAGATGAAGTGATGAAGCCATGGATTTTGAAGTATGGTGTTCAATTTTCTACAGTTCCAAATACAATTACTACACTCTGTTGGAATTGCTAACTTACCTGTTTTGCAAGGGAAGGAATTTCCAGAAGGATGGTTTTTACGGCTTGCGTGTCCAAGAGCATCTGCAGATCTCAAAATATGACCATCATGTATCCAAACTGAGAAAACTAGCAAAGTGCTATTTCACTTATACAGTGTCTATATATTCACAACAGGACTAACAGGTGTGCAGCACACTCAATGTATGTGTGTAAAGCAAAAAAGAATAAAGAGAAGGATAATATATAAGGGGGTGAGACAAAGCAAATAAATTAGAGAAAAAATATAAACATAATCTAGAGTTGGAGACAGAGTGGAGACTGAAAAAAATTGAAATGAATAAGCAATTTTTGCTAGATTTGGACAGAGTGAATACTAATGTGGGAGTCAGAGTGAAACTGGAAAAAACTGCTGCCAGATCAAAAACAGTAAATGCCCCTCTTCAATTATTAAATGAGAATAAATATGATAATCAGAATAGTTTTTCCCAAAACCAATTGCCATATTATCAGGAAAAATCTCAAGCAAAAAGTATGCGAGGAAACAAAACAAGTTAAAAGTAAATACTTGCTGAGCTCCAGTTTCCGATATTTGCTTGCATTTGAATATATTGAGATAGAAGCGTGGCCCTAGAGATGATGCAAGCTGCAAAGGTTTAATGAATACATAAGCATTTAATCAAAGAACATGTAATGAATTTAAGTTCATAAAACAAATGAGTAGATTATCATGGATCAGTTTTGGGACTATTTCTAATGTTTTTGGTCTATTGGAAAACATTTAAGCCCATGGAGATTCCAACTCCAACCATGTTGCATTGGTGGAAACACTACACTGATTTAGTAACCATAACACTATCTAGAACAATGTGCAAAGATCATTTCTCCATCAAGCCCTCCCTTGACAGGCAAAGAGAAAGAATTTGCAAGTCTGATCAATGAACCAAACAGATACAGATCAAATGGAACACACACAAAGAAGGGAAAATACTAGTGGAGCGGAGGCAAGCCCAGAATAATTCAACAGTAATTTGAACCAATTTATTGATTTACGGATAGCCAGTGTTGGTCATCATGCTTCTCTCTTAACAGTCATGAACACTATGTTAAATGGGATTACTGATTACAAACATATGCATACAGGAAATAAACACTGAAACCTTCCAAAAATATACTCTGATAAAGGAGCAAGATAACAAGGGGACGAAATTAATTCATTCTAACTTATTTCACCTTATCAAGAAAAAACTGGAAATATATAGGAGAAAGAAGCCTTCCAAGTACAGGAATGCTAGCTGTCAGAATCGTGTTTATGCCATTCACATACCTGCACAAATATCTATAAGGTTAACATATATAAAGGCATATTAGGCTCTCAGAATTTCAGTAATTTGTGAGGGCATCTTACTCTGATTGGTCACCAACACTTTCAAGTGTGCCCCAAGGAACACGTGTCATTGCAGCCATTTCAGTATCAAATTTAGTTTCTATACCATGCACAAGAGTTATCAATGCTTTTGTTATAACTGCTGAGAACTCATCCTGCATGATGCGGCAGTTATGAAATTTAGGTCCAAGGAGGGAAGGAGGGAGAGAGAAAGAAGGAACGTGAAAATTTCTCTACCTGTACTTCAGACATATCTATCCGATCTGCAAATTGAGGATCAACTATCTTGGAGACATTTTCAGCCAATTCACCTGACTGACAGTGTAAAAAGAGTTAGCATTGGATAAAGAGAAGTAGAAATAAGAAAGAAACAAAAAGAAAAACATAGATCACAAAAGTATTTAGGGTTATCAAGACACCATCTCAAGTACTTTATTCTACATGAAGGCTACTTAAACAAGGTTACCTCACACTTATTGAACCCCCACCCACCCTATACTAGGCTCTTGATCAATCAGTAAATACCCCTTAAACTCTTAGATGCCTTATAATATAAAAGATGTATTACACAGTCAGACCCCAAGCGTATGGTTCACTTGATATCTGACAAATGAATATAATTGAGTCAGCTGGAGGACACCAAATTCTTGCAGCAGAAACGAATTCAGCAGTAAAAGGTCTCAATTAGCAGCAGAAAACCAGCTGCCCCATCGTGAAGACCAACAGAAAGTTTAGAGCCCGTTTGGTTGTGTTTTCATTTTCATTTTCAGTTTCTAACAATTGTATTTGTGTAAAAATGCTTTATTGGTTTCTGTGCGAAAACTGAGAATATGTTTGGATTAGTTATTTCCAAATATAGGTATACAGGTGTGAGAATTAAGAATATAGGTATATGTATTTTTTGATGTGACAGAAATTAGTTATGAAGGTTGACCAAAATGGTAGGGAGATAAAGCAATTTTATTTGATTTGAAACAAGAAAAGACATGCTGACAAGATAAGACAAGTACGACCAACCCATGTGACCTATAATTTCAAAAAATTTAAGATTAAAATAGGAATGCATTCTCAATGAAAATGGCTTGACCAAACAAAATCCCAACTACCCAAATAGTGAAAAGTGAAAATAATCTCATTGAAAACACAAGCACGTGAAAATAATCTCACTAAAAACACAAAACGAGCTCTTACTCTCTAAATACTGTAGAGACATCTTATAAGGTTCATTTAGCTTAAACAACAGATTCAAACAATAATGTGATTGAGATGCACTGCTTGAATGGCATGAGCTCCATGACAAGAAAGAATCCTAAAGTTAACCTGTACTGCTCTTAGTTAAAAACAACAGGCAGGCTGGACTCCATCATTAATATTCTTAATTATTATAAACTCTTTATTTCTTTCTCTTACTGCACCTTTAAAAAGCAATTAGCATTGCATTCGATATTACAAAATTAATTTGACAATTGCAGATAAATTGAAGCATTTTAATAACCAACCGTCTTATGGCAATATTCAGCAGTGTTAACTATGTAACAGATCAGACGTTCGTCCTTGTCAGATGTCTGCAGAAAACAGGAAGCCAGTGTAAAAATACAGAAAAGCTATAGCATAACAATGACGATAATAAACAACCAAAATAAGTAATACTCGGGTACCTTGATTTGACCATCCATTCCTGTAGCAGCTGCTACAATTCCTGTGCCTCCCTTTGGCAATCTTGCAAAAAGTTTTGTAGCATATGCTTTGAGAATTCTTTGGAATACCTATTTACAGAATAATGGAATTTCAGAATATATATAGCAATAACCAGAAATGTCCAAAACCAGGTCCTCCATCTACTTTTGGCAGAGGTATATCCATGGAAATTCACTTACGTACCTTGAACAAATTAAACAATGTCTGATTCTTCGTCAAGGCACTGCATCTCTTTAAGCTCCTCCTAATAATCAAAAAGACCTTCATGATACAAAAAGGAGGACTTAGCATTTGTACTATTTTCACTGAGTTCAATGCAATGCAAGAATAAGAGAACTCAGGGGGGAAAACTCTAAAAGATGACTACTCTGAAATGTAATTATGTAAAATGCTGGTTGTGCAGCTACTTCATAATAATGTGTTGATCAGTACTCGGGGTGAAAATGAATCATACAAGAAAGAATTGGGCCCGGTACAGCTCTATTAGACAATTCTTTTGGTATAAAACTTCATAAACAAACCAAACGAATTAGTGTTTATTAAGTATGAAACCACTGTGATATCACATTCCATTTCCCTACATATTTGATGTTGCGCAAAGGAGTTTGTAGATTAAGTTGGACACAACCTCTTGTACTTTATTTCCCATTTTGGAGAGTCATACGTTTCCTTCACTGTAATTATTTTTATGTGTACGAGGGAAGCAGGTTAAGGAATAAGAGATACATATCAAAATTTACTCAAATCTTATGACATTCAACAATTGAGACTATGTCTAATGTCATCCAAAAAGTAACTGAAACAAAGGTTCTATAAGTGACACTGCATTCAGTAAAAAATTTAAGCTTATGATTCTGGCAGATCCATGGTATCCCAGTTGCTTGTTTCTCCCCTAGACCTAGAAACAGAGAAATTGGTTTGCTCAAACAAGATCACAGGTCATTTGAAATCATAAGAAATTCTTTATGACTAACCAAAAATTCTGCATTATTATGATTATTAAAACAAGAAAACAGCTTGAAAGGGTAACCTCTCCAATGGCTAGAACTCAACCAAAGTAAAGAGACTGTAGAACCTCAAAGTATGACAATATTTCCTTTATTCCATTTATCAAGACAATCAAGCAAGGTTAGCAAGAAGCAGAAAACAATATTATATTAACTCCAAAAATCGTCATATGCTTTCTCTATACCCGCAATGAGAACAGATTTACCTCTTCCCAGAAAAAAGAGAGAGAAGAAAAACACAATCCATAGAAACACACAAGGTAATATTGGACAAACAAGTATATATCCACATGTGCAAATAATCAATAAAGTATTCTGATCTTCTTGCTTCAGAAACACTACTGGCCACTCTTTTCCGATTCTTTACCTGCATACTGCTAGATAAAACATTAGTTTGACTCCCCTCTTCAATTTCCCAAGTTTCTTCCTGTACCATACAATACAATCATATGTTAGTCCAGAATAAAAAGCATACCAACTCTTCAAAAGTTAAAACACCATACAAGAATTAGAATTACTAAAACCTGGACAAGCTTCTCCAGATGTTCCATAAGGGTCTTCTCTTCCAGCTCCACGTATACTGTCAAGTAAGCTTCAAAGCAGGACGAAATGATACCTCGAAAATTGAACTGCCAGGTAAATCATAGAAGTCAACAGAATATAAAATGGAGGCGTCTTTTTCAGGGTCAAATCTAAATGAAAACCAAGCTGGACAGTTGAATTGAATAGCAGATGAATCTCTTCTAGTGGCATGCTTCAAGTTGGTGCACATTAGAAGTGAAACTAAAAGATAACCCTAGACCTGCCATAAACTAGAGCATGGCTTATAATTATGGAATCTCATTACTGTAACCAAGAAACAGAACACATGCCCTATCTAAAGGAACTGATAAAGAAAGTAAACCAATATGATCATAGTTAAGAAGGAAAAGACAGTTTCGTGTCACGCAACAAAAAATTGCATTTGCTGAGTGCATGCATTAGGCATTCATAAGAAAACTCGGGTAAAAAAATTCACCCCAGCATCAGGCACTGATAAATCTTTGTGGCCATCTTGCTCCTGACAAGAAAAACAAGTATGTTAGGCAGGAGTAACATGATTCAGCCAATTATAATTTGACTTGCAGCATATATCAACTAACTCAAGCAATTACAGATTCATGCATACCTCATTCTCACTTCCGTGATTTGCAGCAAGCTTTTTCTCATATTTCTTTCGAATGTCTGACACTGTCTGATTGTTATTGTCCACCATATCTTCCCCAATGTCAGTTCCAGATTCTTTGCTACGGCTTCCACCACCAAATTTCTCTGCTAATTCTTCCTCAAACTCCAGAGTCCGTTGCAATGCCTAGAAGCAGACATCAATATTAGAAGCATCACTAGCTCAAACTGCTAGATAAAGATAATTATCATCTTGTGGAAAATACTAGATCTAGTTCTGAAATATAAAATTTGCAAGGATGCTCCTGGGGCAGAGGGTGCAACATGCGATGCAACATAAGTGCACTATCCAATACAACATACAAAAACTGTGAACCTCAAATTTCGACATGCAGGTCATATTTCTTTTGCAACAATAATGATGATGTGTAATTGAAAGAAATAGGTTTCTCAATATCATCGAAGGAGAAATGATACTGAGCAAAGTGTTTGATGTAAAGTTACATAAGGTGATCATAAAGATTTATCAGTTCAAGGACTACTTTGGGACAGAATGTATTGAAAAGGAACTTACCAGCAATAATGCTCCAACATCTGGCTTTTCTTTAAGATTGTTGAGGATGTCTACAAGTTGTGTCCTGCACATACAGAAACCCACACATGTAGAATTTCATAGTTATACCATTTTTAAAGAAATGCAGAATATCGTTAAATTTAATTATAAATATCCTTAAAAAGCCAGCATAAAATCATCGGGATCCTTCTTCTCAAGGCTTATTCTATGAGTATCCCAGCATACATAATGGTGATTCAATGAGAATGGATAAGAGGCTCATGGGATTGACGTGAGGGGGCAGTGATGGCTATATTTCTCAGAGCGAACTCCGGGCGAATATGAAGCGCATGGATACAAGTTATGCCTTTGAATGAAAAGACAATTCCGGATAGGCAAATTATGAAAAGCACAAAAACATTTTTCTAGTAGTAACCACACAGCACCAACGCAAAGAAAATGGTCCCTAGAAGATATTGTGGTCAAAACCAACCACATGCTCTACTTCTATGAGCATATCTAATTCTCAAACATTGCAAGAGGTAAATAAGTCCTCAAAAGTTTTTTGGCCAGGTGTTACCACAATTGGCCAAACTAGGATGTAAGCCAAGGCAAACAGTTTGGACATGAGGCTAAACATCGAGAGACATGCGAACTCAAATGAGAGGTAGATCACCAACCTCGTCAACTTGCAGAACTGAATGCAGAGCAGATAGGGGACATGCCATGAAGACGGGAAAATTTTCCAAATCTCCTCATTGGTCCTTAATCGACGTTTGATCCAAGCATATCTTCTTTCTGTTTTATCCAGCTTCGCCAGTTCTATGCAAGTTGAAGTTTAACTCATAAAATTAAACTTCAACAGGATTGAAAGCAATAACAAAAACTATAAATAAAGAGATTAGACAAACCCGCTCCCTCAAAAATTTGATGATACGAAGTAAGCTCCCTGCTGCAGAAGTTCTTGACCAACTCTTCCCTGACTGATGGCTCCAGAGCATCAACAACTAGACATGCATCAGATAGCCGCTGCAGTAAATTAGTTTCTTCACTCTCTTTCCCTGTACCTAAGCTGTGGAGAAAGCATACATAGCAGGAATTTCAACAAATTGATAGAGAATGCAGCAGGAAAAATAAAATGATCAAGCAACTGAAAATAAAATAGAATAGACAATTCACATTTCACATAAAATGGAAACCAACTCAACTACGTGCTTAGAGAAGCATCTAACTACTAAAAGAACACCATCTTAAGCTGTGGAAATTGTATGATGCTTTTCACAACTGTCTTCGCGAAAGAATAAGAGAGAAGAGAAGGCAGAACAATATCGAAGCTACTCATGAACCTGGCAGAAAACAAGAAAGAGCCAAGTCAAGCCCAATTCGCACAAATTCTTTTCTTGATTATTGTCACATACTTAGAGGCAGCCCCAGTCTAGCATTACAATTAAAGAATCACAAAACTCCTCCAGGAGGACCTGAAAAATTGCAATAACAATTCAACTGTGATCTCTTATATTTTGCGTTAAGCATCCCTCGATCTGATTTCATTTGTTGCACACTTTTGGTGTAAATTGGTTCTAATTTGATGACCAGTAACAATGCCAGGATTATTAACAGATGGACCAGGAAGATATTATCTTCTCTAAATCATATTTTTCAGTTATAATGAGCTTTGCTGCCCATACACTTTTACAAAAATGGCAATCATGCAGCATTGCGTAAAGCTAAGAGGCATACCATGAAACTCCATTCATCTAAAAGAAAAAATTACTCACAGGATTACTTTAATAGCTTCTAGTTAATTAATGTGACAAATGTAGTCGAGGAATAAAAGATTCAGCTCAAAGAACTATGACATAAAATGCACCACTCTGGTAAAAACTGTAAGGATATGCTGATCAAATATTTCAAGTTTCAGAATTCAGTTGCATGTCTTTTAGTTTAAATTCATCAGCAATCTGCTGAAATTGTTATTTATGAAAGAACTCATGAGCTATCTCTCACACATGTACAACATGAACTACTCTTTAAATGATCATGTGATGAACAAAAATGAAGTCCTCACTATTCCAGGAAAAGGAAAATACAGTGCAAATCCAAGCATATAGATTCTCCCCATTGATCAACATTAAACCATAACAACACTGATATTGACAGTGTTTTCTAACTTCATATCTTCCACGTGCTAACAATCTATTCAGACATTTACCAATGAAAAAGAGCAGTTAGGAAAAGAACCTCAGAAGGTAACAAATATATTTACAAACTATTATGCAGATCCATACCAGCAACAACTGCAGGCAGCCAAACTTGAATTAAGCAATTACATATAAGTGGCATTGCTTTGATAGATCATCATATTTTTAAACTGAGCATACCTAGAGAAATCCGAAAACACGTGTGACTTCAGGATTTGTTTGATACTTTTAAACTTCTCCCTAAGCTCTGTGATCTTCGGAAAATCTCTATAAGCTTCAAAATGGCTGCATAACTGGTTGACAGCCTGAAATGTATCCCCAAGCCATGAATTATCAGAAAAACAATCAGGAAATATGCATGAATAAATATTGTCTAACCAAGCTAATGAAGCCCTCACCATTCACACACTCTGGTTCACTTTAAAATCAGTTCACTAAGGTAAAATTGATATTGTTTTTTGAGCATAACATAATAAATGTTTTCAGAGGATTTTCTCTGATGATATGTTATCTTTAAGTTTCAAACTTCAAATTTTGAAATGTGAAGCAAAGTTGCTTCCCAAAATTATGACAATACTCTGAAGTCTGAATCATGCTCTTATGCGCCTCACAATCTTAGCCTGCATTGAGAATCATTCCATTCTGTATTCCCATAGTGGGAATAGATATTTAAATATGCATATGATCAATAATTCCAATATTCATGGTAAAATCTCGCTCTTTCTCAACTAAATCTTCAATAAATAGCATATAGCAAGGCTGCAAACTATGTAATACCTCGAGCTGTGCAGCTGCCTCCTTGTATTGTCTTTTAGAAGCCATAACTTGGAGTTGTTCTACAGCAGACACTGTCGTAAAAAGAAATGTTTGCATTAATTTCCAAATCAGATAACAATTTAGAAAGACAAAAAAGAATTAAGCAGCTGATATCTGGCAAATTATGTCAATAATGTAAGGCATGCATGATTTCTCGTGAAAAAACAACAAACTAAATGTATGGATTCTGCTAGACCTTTCTGAAACACTAAACAGACAGTTCAAGTTTAAATCAGAGGCACCACCCTTAACATTGAGTTATAAACTCAGCTTCTTCTACAGCTCATGAAAAAACTGTTGTCACTTTAATCTTCGGCATATCTTAGTTAAATTACGAAATTGGCCCAAAAACAACTTCCATAGAGACAGAAAGTAGTGGAGCAAATCAATACAGCAAATGATAAAACTTCAAGAAATTAATCCGTGGGCCAGTAACAAGTCATATTTGTTGATAATATTACATATTGGACAAAAGTTGTCCAAGAACGGCATGGAAAAAAAAAGGTGTTCACAGTGATCCATCTCTGAGAAGCACATTAATACCTTGGTTGTCAAATCCTAATACCATCATTCATTCTCACCATTTGTATGTTTAAGTTTTTCCATTCGTTGAGCTCAGTACTTAGAAATAGTTGAACCCATAGCTTGAGTAGCTGGCTTAAGTAATATATGGATTAGCAGGCAATAAGTAACTCGCTTTCCATGTTATGCAGAAATTTCTTAACCACCAGCACTCCATCGAAAGCTTTAAATTTCAAGATAGAAATCCACCTAAACCTGATGTCTAAGCTCTTCACAATTGAAGTTAATGACCCAAATATAGCAAGAAAAACCTTCTCCCAGTCCCAGATATTCAACCCAAACAGAAAGGTCTAAACAAAACATCATAGACATTGTGATTTGTGCGGTGCATCAAATAGAAATTGCCAATGCATTAAGAGACTTCAGTGTAATTTATGTGAAAAACAGTACAACTCAATACAAAAATACAACAGGACTAAAAGCAGTCTAAATCAATCCATTCTCCAAGAGAATAAAGGGCAAAAATGATAACCTAGCATGGTAAGACGATGAAGGGCAGTAATCGTAGTAGTTATGTGCTTCTTAGCAAAATCCAGTTTCTTGATGTCACGGCAAATTTCCTGAACCATTGTTTCACTTTGCTCTGCTTTGGTCTTTATTTCTTGCATTTTATAAATGAGTTCCTGGTCCAAATGGGAAATTAATTAGCCAAAGAGTGGCAGTACATAGTGAAAATGATAACCAAATCATGGGGAAAAAGTATAGGCAGTCATGATAATGAAACCAGATTTTTCTGCAGGGGCCTGACTCATAAGAAAAATGAGCAAACCTGAACAGCACGGGTAGCTGCAGCAAGATCCTCCCTGGCCTTGCTTCCTGAATTACTCTGTGTAAAGTAATAACCACAAATAAGTGGCACCTAGAGGAAATATTGTTCAAGTACAAAAAGATATGTTCCTCGATAAGCAAGACATCAACTATAATTACCATAAGTGAAGCATCATATACAAATATACAAGTATCTTTGTCTCAAAGTTAAGTATTTGATCAACCAACTGAAGGCAGAGCATCAAAGAAGAATCGGACAAAAGAAATTGCACATGTTTCTTTCAACAACATTAGGTCAAGTGAAACACCTGGATCTCGAACTACCTGATAAATACTGACAACATTTATGGGCAGTTGGCCGATTACAATGCACAAAGCGAGAATAGATGACTATGCAGATAAGAATTAACAATAACCTATTCTGCCCTTATTTGCCAGCCACAAGGGATGAATAAGGATTCACAGAGCATCTTGTTAGACTTTCATTTACCACTGATAAATAACACAATTATGTGGAACATAACAGGTAATTAATTAACACTTTGCTTTATAAAAGAGAACTTAACACTGTTCATCTGTCATCATCCACAATTAGAGAAATACTAAAACTTTAATCAATCAACAAATAGTTAAAGATCAGAAAATCATCTTATGCAGAGAGTCAATAATCCAGATTTGATTCTTTCCACAAGATTTAATCTAATTGACCCGCGAATGTCGTAAAAGCATGATGATTTGGTTTCTGCAGAACAGAAATCATAATACAGACCTCAATAACGCTAAAATTAGGCTCTTCATGACAAGCTTTGCAAAGAAATCATTATAAGTATTTTGAACTTAGCCAGAGAACCTGACCAATTTAAATATGAAGTTAATCTACACTTGCTGAACGAGTTACATGCTTGACTGAGTTTAAATTTTAACTACTACACAATTGAGACAGGTCTTGAGTGAGTATACTTGCCTTCTCCCACCCAATCTGATAAACCATACATAAACCTAGTAAAGTATGGCATCTTGTTTCCATGCCATTCATCATGAGTCAACTCGACCTAACTAAAGCTACACTAATTCGAACTTGAGCATGTCTTGATCTTACTTCAGTTAGAAACCTCTTATGACAATCAACCATTAAGGTTACAGAAAGCTAATACCGAACCAATTCATCAACAAACAAATAAAGCACAAACCAGAAGAGAACATAAATTTTTGCTACTTGACACATAGAAAAACAATAAATAGGAACGCCAACCTGCTGACGAACTGCTGCCAAAATCTCAGCATCCACTCTACGAACTTCACTATGTATTTTTTGCATAAGGGGCTCAACACCAGATAGAGAGGCCTCTGCGTATCAACCATCTTCCATACCGTCAACAAATCAATCTTTTCAAATGTTATATAGACCAACAACTGAAGGCTCAAGGCATCCTCATCTACATGTAAGTAAAACATTTTATACACATACAAATATGAAGGAGTAAATGTATGTGACCTGTGGGGAACATCTGGTTGATGAAATCCACAGCACTCTGCTTGTCAATTGTCTCCATTTTTCGCGATCAATACCTGAAAACAGATCGTAATCACTCAGCTCAGTAAAACCTCAGCCGCTGCATCTGAATCATGCACTAAATCCCCAACTTTAACAGCACAAAAATGTCGAAAAACCCAACACAAAACTGAAACTCATGTACCTGCTGAAGCACCTCTCCCTTCGCGCCCGACAATCGCACTGTTCCGCGATCCAAATCCGCAACTCGCACTGAGAAAAGTAGCAATCTTCCTCAATTGGTACCTGACAGCTATGGGGCGGTCCGCGCGGACCGGGTTTTGTCCTGGTTCATTTATATTGTACGAGTTAATTGACCAAACGGTTCGGACACATCTTTCCGTACAAGATTAGTCTTTTTTAAAAATAAATAAATAAATAGATTACACTTTATGGTTAATTACATTAATCGTCCCTCAAATTTAATTTATTATTACTTTGTCCTCTAAAGTTAAGTCATAACTACACTATCCACCAAAAAAAGAAAAAACATTTAGTCCCGACAAGACTTTTCACAGTCAAAACTAATCATATATAAGTGAATTATGTGTATAACATAATTTATTTATAACTACTTATTGGTGCAAACTCGATACTATGCATAACTTAAATTCTTATTAAACTTATTTAAATACAAAAAGGAGAAAAATAAATTAAAGACTTAGCGAAAATGATAACTTCTTAAATATTATTTTATTATTTTGTAATGTGCAAGAACAAAATATTATCGATATAATGATTTAAAGAGAGAAGCATTTTACACAAAAATAAATATTTTCTAGAATATTTTTGGTCAATATACATATTAACAATTGAAGACGGCTACTATATCCCTCACGCTTAATAAATAGTATAAATTTAAAGAGATTTAGTGGTAACACGACGAGCGTAGTGACACGGAATTCAATGTGCCCTGAATTTTTTGTAACAACATTTTCATTTGCATGCAATGCAACTAAGTACAAGAGTTGATCAAGTTGACATATAGTTTAATTTACATAAATTTGCAAGTAAACTTTACAAACTTCAGAGATAGACTAAACAACTCTGCCTAGATTATGTCACTAGTTTTACATCGTTTTGGATTTGCCTAAAAATCAGAGGCCGTATGCGTCTGCTGTAAGGAGTACAAAACATTAAAATCTTTGTACTCCTGAACTACCTAAAACTATAGTACATTATAAGATTCTGATCAATGGACCCCAAGCCTGCAGCTTCTACTATAGTTAAATCATCGTTATTTGTTCATCGGTTGTTGGTAAGAATCCTCTTTGCCCTCTTGTTGTCAAGTTTCTTCAGTAGGATATGTGTAGTTAAAGAAAAGAAACCAAGTCAGCGATCCTATAGTTTGTTTAATTTTCTTTGTTTTGCAAAAGTGTTCCTGAGTCGTATATTGTACCTGATACCGTTTCTGGCAGTGATGCTGAACTTCCGCACCCGTTTAGTGTGCTATAGACAGATGCTACATGAGGGTCGCTCCTTGCTCCCTGAATCAAAATTTACACTGTCCCGGTCTTGAAAAAGCTTTTTAAATCCTCATATTGTTTAGAATGAAATCAAAATGCGAGTGTAAAATGATACCATTTTGAGTATATTGATTACAAGAAAACTTAAATGTATTTTGTCGACTGACCTTTAGTGGGGAAACAAAGTTGTGGTTGGGGGAAGCAGCTGCATAACCACCAACTAGAAAACCATTCATGTTATTTTCACCAAAGTCTCTCAATTTATTAAGCTCAGGCACAACGATCTTGCCAAGGTCTGGCCTATCTCTTCGTCTTAGTTCTGCACATTGGAGTGCCAGTTTTGCAAAGGTCATGGCCTCGTCTAGAGGCCAATCAGGGACAGTTGGATCCAACATCTCCGCCAACGTCCCGTCCTCAATTGCCTGTTCAATGTAGTGAGTCAAGCCCATTGCTGGTTTAGCTGTGATTATCTGTAGAAGCACGATCCCTAATGAATAAACATCTGATTTCACTCCTAACATTCCCGACTGTTGGTATTCAGGATCAATGTAGCAGAAAGTTCCCGCCGTTGATGTCATTCGGTATTGTGTCACGTCTTCGGCTAGGGAAGGAGGGACGAGCCTCGCCAAACCGACGTCACTGATTTTGCTGACGTAGTTATGGTCCAGCAGAATGTTTCCTGGTTTGAGGTCACGATGGACCAATGGCTCTGGCTTCGTCTGGTGAAGAAAATGCAGCCCTGTGGCAATCTCTGCAGCAATCCTGAAGCGGAGTTGCCATGAGAGGGACCGTGTGTTTCCTTGTCTGACGAGACGGTCTTCCAAGCTACCGTTAGCCATGTACTCATAGACTAGACAACCGTATTCTGGACATGCTCCAAGGAGTAGCACTATATTGGGGTGTCTCATGCAACACAACACTTCAACCTGCATTAGTTTATTCATGAAAACACAATTTTGTGAAGCCAATATAGAGTAAATAATACATTGATACATATATGATGATTCTTGCGTAATATTATACAATAAATACAAAGCATGATATATATATATAATATCTAAAAAGAAAGTTGTATTTTTGTCCAATAGAATTTAGTTTAAGCCCTTACTTCTTGTTGAAACTGTGCTCTTCCTTGAGCAGCATCTGGACGCAAGACCTTGATCGCGACGCGTGTATGATCAAGGTAACACTTAAAGACAGGGCCATAGCCACCTTCTCCAATTTTGCGAGACACAGCAAAAAACTCTGTTGCCTCTTCAATTTCATCAATGGTGTATCGTCTATATCTAAATGGCATTACACCCACTGCCTCGTCCTTATCATCTACCTCCTGAATTGCTTTCTTTTCAGCATCAACTCGTTTTCTGGATTCCAGTTCCGCAACTCTCTGAGCTGCTTGAGCATTCTCCATGGCTGCTTTATACTTAGCTTTTTCTTTCTCAGCAGTCCGTCGTGCTGCTTCCTCTGCCAGTCGACACTCTTCTAGTCTTTGCTCCTCATCCACTCTCCATCGATGAAGCTCCACAGCCTGTATTAATATAATGCCAAAAGTTATAAAGGAAATGGTGCAAATTTTTAAGCTAGTTTTAACTGATCATACCTTTTGCTTTGCTGTTAAAGCTTCCTTACAGGCTGTGCTATACATTTCCATAGTTTTCTGAAGCTCAAGCTTTAGCCTTCTCATTTCAGCTTCCACATCATCCTGTAATTTGAAATGAAACACGAGTAAATAACAGGCTTGTGATTGTTTCTAAAGAATCTAAACTGATTTTCTTTCCATTTTCACAGCAACATATAATATTTGAAGAGTACAAGAATGACACACACGTTTTCAGTCGACGACGATGAAAAATCAGTGTAAGAACCCAATTCGCTGAATCTGGCCGTTGAGCGCATCGATCCAAAACTACTTTCTGAGCTTGTTGATAGTCTCGATGTTCGACCTGGATCTATGCCATCATAGAGCATACCGGACATGGGATCTGTGATTGCCCTATCTACGCTTGGCCTCCCTGAGCTTACGAATGATATATCACTATCAGATTCTGAGAGATCTGCAAACATGTTTGCGTGGAACCTCTGTGCCCGAGAAAATGGCGACCTGTATCACATAAATGTCAAAAAGGTTTATTATGTTCATCAAAGTTGCCGAGTCCTTAACAATATCGGGCGATGTTGTTTTCGCTGGTACATCAAGATATTATCAAATGATATGAAAACTATAATTAATGCAATTTACTACCCGTTGATTCATATTAAAATGCTTTAGAATAAAGTTAACCTTAACAGTATTGTCAACCTTGAATTTGTAATAGAAAAATAGTTCATTAGCAATAACAAAAAGCAAGCATTAGTTGATGTATCGATACATCACCGAAGTTATATTGCAATAAGTGTCTAATAAATAAGTTTTAATTCCGTTACCGGATATGATATCCACACAATGCAATATGGTCATATATTATCCCTGATAATATCTTGATAGGGCGATGTAATCCAATGTTATCAAGTATTACGTCTTATGTATACATACACTTGGACAACAATGGTGGTATTGTTGATTACCAGATCAGTAAAAACCTTACAGTACTTAAGGTAATATCAGCCAGAACTTTGAACTATGATTGAGACAAGTGGAAGAAGATTTATAAAAGGGACTTACTTGAGTGAATCAGAGTCATCAACACCTTTGCGCGGAGTCCTGTCTGTAGCTGCTCCACATATTCTCAAGCTTTATCATGCAAATAAATGGGAAAAGGTAAAATGACAACATCACATATCGGACAAAGACAAACACACCTCTAATACTTGGCAAGTTCTTGGGCCGAGCATCAGGGGATGAAGTAGTGTTGTTGGTTTGCTCTTGCATTTGTTGTATCTGAGTCAGAAGAGGAGAAGTGAATGGTGCAAGACGAGAAGCATTCCGCACGGATGAGATCTTTGTTTTTGAGATAACGTAAACAGTGCAGAAGTCCGGTGATCCCTTTGATACACTATTAGGAACATCTACCATCTTCAATCTTCTGCTATACCAACAATTGTTATTTTTATATTAGTACGCATCTCATAGTCTTACAAGATCACAAAGACTCAGCTGTTGCATCATATTATAGATTTTGATAACATGACCAAAAACGTTACAAGATCATCATATTCGTGCTGGTTGTTTCAATTCCTGTTCAACATCTATAATTCACTCAAAGATTTTCAAGTCCTAGGTTGACTTGAGCAGCAGGACTAAGTGGAAAAATAATGGGATCATCTTTACCTGATAAAGCCATGACGTGAAGCTCCTAGAACCAAGTTCTCAATTGCAGCATGGGCAACGTACTCCGTTATTGCTTTTGCAATATCCGTGTCCTCCAATACCACATCAAAGCAATGTATCTGCTCAGAGTAATCAAACAACAAAAATAAAGAAAGAACAAAAATGATGAAAATCAGATTCTTTACTACTAAATCCTCCAACAGAAGGATGAAAAAAAGAACAGTATTTCAACTTACATCTTTTCGAGTGCAGAAGCAATGAAAGGTGAGGAACAAGTCTTTGGTATGCTTTTCAAGTATTTGCTTGGTTGTACAAGGATCTCCACTAACACCATTACCAGCATAATTTTCACATACTGCATCCAAAAAATATTAAAATAACAGGCCTTCAGCCAAAATAAGGAAAAGAATCCAAATACATAAAAAGCATTCCATACAAAAACCATTGTTATACATTGTCTTCATTTGGGCATATCATCAAACACAAAGCAATATTTGCCTTTATTACCTTCAAATGATTGTCATTTACTCTCTTACGGAAAATCCCATGTTAAAGCTAAGATCTTTCGTTTGTAATTCCTTTAAGGGCTTATAGTTGAGCTCTGATCCTGACATGGATCATCTTTCTTGAACAATTTTACTACATATTCTGTAAATAAGACATAAAACTTCCCTTTTCTTGATATCACTTCATTGGTCCTAAGAATATGGCAGAAGTTTTTAATCACAATTTCATTCCGACCATTTCTAAGTAGACAAAGAGCTATTATTTTATATCCTAAATACCTAATTTAGCATCAAAGTTCTACAAGTGCCCCTAATTTATTTGTATATTCCCTATATTATATTGTTGTATTCAGCATTATGAGCAATTTACTTTCTTATTTTTGTCTTTGTAAAGGCTTTCTTTGTACTAATTACTACATAATTCCATGACAAAAGGTTCAATACAGAAGTTCTTTCTCACATATATACAACCATATAATGAAATCAATCGATAAGCATGACCGAATAAGAAATTTTTACGCATACAAAGCCGCGGACGACCTCAAAACAACTATGATGACTGAAAAATAAAAGAATTCAATATACAGACGTGCAAAAACACAAATATTACAATGTACAAAGAAATAGATCGAAGAACATGATCAGACAAACGTGTGCATGAAGCCTATTGGGAAGCCTCAAAACAACGTGAATGACTAAAAACCAAACAAAGTCAACATGCAGACCTGCAACAACACAAATATACAACCATACAAGGAAATAGATTAAGGAACACGATCAAATACGATGTATACGAACATGAAGCCATTGACACCCTCAAGACAACATGCAGACGTGCAACAACATGGTGACATCCATACAACAACATAATCGACCAAAACAAGAAACGTTTACGTACATGCAGCCATGGACGACCTCAAGACAACGTGAATGAGAATAACGGTCTGGCCTCGAGTGAGGAGGTTTTCGATGGCCCATTTGATTGCATATTGGCTTCCTTTATCCTTGTCTATGGCTACAGCAACAAGGCCATTGCGTCCACCCCGTTTGCCAGGACTACTACTCCCCTTTGCATTTGGAAGCCACATTTCTCACTTTTTCATGCACAAAAAACCTTCTTTCTTCAAGTCTTTTTCTTATGTTCTTTCTTTCTCAATCTATATCATGTGTTCTAACATCATATGTATCACCTAAGTTTCCCCTTTCTTGTTTTGCAATTAATGAAAACTCATTTCTTCTTAATTATTTTATTATTTTATTTTTCTTTCTTCTATTTTTGATGCTTTTGGGATTTTGTTGGTAGACAAATTTGAGACCATTTAAAGAAAAGGCATGCCTGAAATCTCTCCCATTTTGTATGACTAGCATAAAAAATATGGGATTAATGGTCTAAAATCAACCCTAGTTGATTTGATGGAGGGTGGATTAATTGTAATTTTGAGTGCGTAACTATACATGTTTGGAATTATAATTTTTTGAAAAGTACAACTAAACAATTTAATTCATTAACGATCTAATTTTAACGATTTAACAGCACTTGTTATAAAAAAATATCAGAATTCCTAGGATAATCACATCTACATGTCGCATGACAGCTTAAATTTGTCGGAGTTCTAAAAGTCTTCACGTGAGGTGCGCTTGATTTTTGGACAAATTTGAGTTTTTTCTAAAATAAATGTCATCCATCCGCAAAAGTTAAAACATTGGAGGATCAAATTATCAAATTCACTTTTAAAAGTGATGCATGCGATTTTAGCACGGATCCAACAAACTTGGACTTCGAGCGATGAACCCAAATCCAGCAGCAAAGAATTCGAAAGAAAAGAACCTGCAAAACAAAGGATTAGCACTCCGACATCCAAATTAATATTGGATTTAAGAAGTCATAATTCCAAAATAAGAAAACTTATAGAGAATGAGGCGTAATGATATAAAGTAGAAGTAAAAAATTATATTTGATAGAGTAGAATAAACACAACATAGTAGTAGCTAGAAGTCAGCCGTTGAATGTATCCCCTCCTGGGGATAGAACTTCTTTTTATTGTAGAATGTCCCTCTTTGTCAAGGAACCCAACGTGTTTCCCATTTTGAGGGTAAATAGATAGAGTTGGTTGAGATAAGTCATGATCCATCCCTATCTTTTACTAATCTTGCAATTAGGAACATTATTCGACTGGGAGAGAGTCCTTGGCTGAGAATGACTCCTGGTCCGCAAGGAGTCTAGCTGACTCAAGAATCCGAGCTCTTGAGGGAACCTCCCTCAACACGCGTCATCCACGCTGGACGAAAGAGATAGGCGGAGGGTCCAGGTATAGGCCACGTGTGCTTTGAAGAGGGACATGGACACGGGTGTTGGGCCGATTATCTAGTATTTGGGCCATAATATTGGACTATGCCAAGCGGTTTTCCTCCACCTGAGCTGTCATATTTATGGGAGGGAGTTTTGGGCTTTCACGCTTGTTCTTGGGTCAGACTTTCTTGGGCCGCACCCATTACCTAGTCCCCCCCGCCCTCCTTCTTAGAGTGGGGGTCCTTGTCCTCTTTGATTGGGAGGGGGGATCCCGTTACAGACTGAGGGGGGATGCCTTGAGATGATTTCCTCCCTTCTTTCACTTTGCACGTGTCTTTTCTGAGACATGTGCTCGAGTACTATGGCCTGCCAATGCTAGAGAAGGAAATGATGGCTAGGCATAGGCCTAGCCTCCTTGATTGGCGAGCATTGATAATTGCCCTCACCACGCGGGGGTGCGGTTACAAAACCGTCCCATCACAGGCGGTTGCCAAGGTGTGTCCTTAACTCCTCCACCACGTCTTTAAGCAGGTACAATTGCCTTTTTTCTTCTTCTTTCCTTTTTCTTGAAGTATCAAGGGTTTCTCCTCTAAAAAATATGTAAGTATCTTGCTCTTTTCTCCTTTGAAATCTTTGGGTATTTTTCGTTCAAAAAGCATGTCCTCTTCCGACGAGTCAGTTCATTTTGTTGTGAAAACTTTTGCAAATGATGATCCTTTAGAGGCACCTCAAGGGAGATAGGTGGTTTTCCGCCCAGCTTTCCTCATGGCTGAAAGAGGAGTCTCCGTCCACCGTCTTATATATGAGGAAGGATGTGGACTATGAAATAGGGGGGAAAGAAGCGGAAGGTTCTTTCCCTTGGGAGGAAGAGAGGGAGATCTCCCCTTCACCCCTAGAGTGGGGATCTTCTATCCTCAAAACCTAAGGGATAGACCAACTGATACGAGAGTATCATGTTCCTCCTGCCTTCATTATGTACACTCCCACTCCCAAGAGCCGTCCTCATCTTCCTTCTCCAACTGTTTATGCTTCTTTCTGGTACAGTTAAAATCAGGTTTACGATTTTCCTATTCCATCTTTTTATTCTAATATTGGTCTCTTTTGTGTTCCCTTGAACCAGTTGGTCCCCAACTCCTTTAAGCTTCTGGCCAGTTTTTTTTATAATTTTTCGCTTTCATTAGTTTCTTGTTATTTCTATTATTTTTGCACAGTGGTACCATCTGAAAAGAGCGAAAATGGTTTTTTTTGTGTTTATTCCTCGTACTATTGTTTCTTTCTTGCCTGCTCCAAATCCTCCAAAAATTTGGATGAGAAGCTTTTTCTTTGTTTTGCCCCTCTCGCCTATGGTCATCCTTGATTGCTGAATTCAGGAGCTCTCCTCCCCCCCCCCCCCCCGCTTTAGGTTGGGGAGAGAACCATTGCTTTGACTTCTTTGCTGGATATTCTAAATGAGAGCCCCTATAACTGCCGGTCCCTCATCGATGAGAGACTCCTGGGCCATTTTAGCTTAAGTCCACGGGTGGATCCCTTGTGGGACTCCTTGGGTATTTTTATTTTTTCACTTGTTCTTTATTTTGCTTTATTTGTCTCGAATTGTAATCTGGATTATTTATTCCTGAATTAGATAAATCATGTTTAGCAAGTTGATGCGAGATCATACTTTGGGGACCCAAGCTGGAGAGACTCCTTCTTCTCGGTCTTCTAAGGGGACCCCTTCTTCTAGTGAGTTTAAAGGGAAGCGCACCGCCTCTCCTACACCAGGTGCCACCCTAGGGGGTTCCTCTAAAAGAGAAAAGTTGGGCTCATTTGGAGCTTCTCCTGTCAGTTCCACAAAGCTACCTCAGGGCCTCCTCCTCAGCCTATTCTTAAGGATAAAAGGGGTGTGTCCCTCAAGTTCTCTCGTTCCTATTCCACTTGCTCGCATACCTGTTAATCTTGGGACTAAGAGAGGGGGAGTAATGCGATGTTGGTGTCTGAGAGGAGTGATGTCAACCGGGATAAGCATCTGTTGTCCTCTTTGTCAAAAGAGGAACTGGAGAGGATAACCCCCTCCTACATAGTTAAGGTATTTCTCTCTTTAATTTTCTTTTCCAAAAAGTGTTTATGTGACGCTTTCTTCCTCCTGTCAGGCCATCTCTATATGTAAAGAGCTCTTCTCTCTCCCCCCACCTCTCAGAATGATGCTCAAAGGTGAAAACTAGAGGAGAAGGTAGCACGCTTAGGGGCAGAGAACACCAAGCTCAGAAAGGACAAAAAGAAAACAATCGCCCATTATCAGCAACTGGAGAAGGACCTGAGGAGGCTACAGAAGGAGGCTAGAGCCATGAGGAGGCCCTTAAGAAAGAAGCGGAGAAGGCCTCCCTCGAGTTCCCTGATACTACTAAAGGCCAACGTTATTTGGAGGGCTATTGGGAAAGCCGTCTGGAGCAATTTAAGAAGTCTGAAAAGTATCAGAGAGAGGTGGTTGGGATAGGAGGGCCCTATTTCGAACATGGATTTGTGGCATGCAAGAAGCAGTTTAAAGACACGGGTATCCTCTAGCAAATGGATCGGGCGCATTATACAGAGCTGTTGCAAGATCAATGAAGGAAAGCTCTTCTCTTTAAAGGGGATATACCCTTGAGCCTGAAATTGCTCTCTACATGCCGTGAAGCTATGTTAAAAGTAAGGCATGGCTATCTTGGCCATGGTCATCGAATTTCTTGAACTCCTTGAGGCGGCTTTCCCTATAAGCCTCCAAGTAATTCTTGCCCTCCTCTGAGTGGGAAAAATCTAACACCGCCCTCTTAAGAGCACCCTCATGACCGGACACCTCCTTTTGCAACTTCTTCAAGTCTTTCTCTAATTGTTGCATGAGACACTCCAATATTCACTGAATTTTTTTAAAATTAAACAAAAATTTATATTTACACCGCATTGACTTATTGCAAGTCAAATAATTTTTTTTTTTATCAAACAACCCTTAAAATATACCTATTCACATGCACAAGCATGTGGAGAAGTCTAAGGATAGTTTGATAAAAAAAAAATTATTTAACATGCAATAAATCAATAATAAGTCAATCAAGAGAAAGTATACATTTTTATTTATTTATTTTTTGCTAATATCAACAAAGTTGGTGAATTTTGACTAATAAATAAATCTATTTATTAGACAAAAATAAATATATGGAGTGCTAAATATAATTTTTGAAATTATAAAAAAAATTATATTAATTACACGGAATCTCAGTGTAATGGTCCCTAAAATTAATTCACTGAAAACCCTTAATTTAAAGTGGCGGGTGTCAATTGTCATTACTCGTTTTCAAGGCGTTCAAAACGCAATTAGAAGAAAATAGAACGAAACCAACCAACTGCAATTGGCGTCTTCGACCTGACAATAGCATAAAAAACTTCACCACGTTGACGTCTTCAAGTTGAATTATCCCCCAATTTTTTACTCCATTTCCCAAGCCCAAATCACGCACTCGAAAACCCATCAATTATCTTGCCAAGATTCGGGCGAGAAGATGCATCTATGGCCGTCTATGAGGCTGAGGGACTCCTTCAAGAACAATTACTTGAAGAAACTTGAATGGAATCTTCATAGGATGAATATTGAGAAGCAGCAGCAGCAGAGAGATCAGTCGACTAGCAACCAGCAGAAGCTCTTGGAAAACGATCAAACTGATTCGAAAAATTCAGGGTGTGGAGGGTTTGGTGTGATTTGCAGAGAACTTTTCATGGTTCTCTCTTGCTGTTACTGTTGTTTCTGCTGTGGAGGTATAAGCCTCTTCGTTTTCACTCTCTTTATCCTTCTATGTATTTTTGGTATTCTCCCTGTATGTTAGGCTAAGTGGGAGAATGATTTTACTGAAGATTTAGTAGAATTGGTATCAGTTCTTGTTTTGATGCATTGGGTCTTGCGAATATCATTGGATGTGGTTTTGGTTTCTCTTATCATTGAATGCTACTCGGTATTTGCTGATGTTACTTTGGGTATGAAGCATCAAGATATAAATTTCAAAGACTGCAGTTAAGGATGAGTATAGAATATTTCCAATTCTTTGACTAGTTTGAAGCTTTCCAACAGGTTTTTAGTTTATCCTGCTAAAGTGTTTGTCCAAGCTTTGTGCTTTAGAGCTTCACCTTTAGAACTTCTGTATGATATAAAGAGAATTATCAGCGATCACTAGACGACCTTATGGGATATGTACATGGCAAAGATGTCGATGACTGTGATGACATGTTATGTAGTTTAATATTAAAGATTACATCGTTATCAGAAGATGTTTTGAACCTGTAAAGGTAGCCTCCCAACTTATTGAAGATGAATGCTGCATGTCGAACTTATGATAACAAGGGCTCTACTTTGATGTATGAGGTCGTGTAAACAAGCATTTCGCGTTACACTTATTCTGCTGTATGAAGTGCAGAGATTGAAGCAACTTAGTGATAATGTTTTTAAGCTTCAAGTTTGAGATAGGTTGTGATATGGAATCTAGTTGAAAAAATGAGACTTGAAGAGAAAGTCAAGTGCATGTTGTTTTACTCGAAAGTGTTATGATCATTGACTAGTGCTATGGCTACATAGTCAAACATGAGGTGGAGTCAATCAACCAAAAGCTTTTTGTGTTTGGGGTTGATGTTTGATCATGGCATGCCAAGATGCAATGCTAATTGCATGGTGACTTTAATAGTGTATAGTGTTTGATCGAACTCTCGTCTCCACCCATTGATCTAAAAAGAAAGATAAGAGATTCGTGTCTTACATATAAGTTGTTTACCATCTTGGCTATTCTAGAGACTTGTTGAAATTAAGCTTAGACCAGAAGGAGCTTTACCTAGAGAATTTAAAAATACATTCAGATTATTATGCATAGAAATTTAATCGAAGACATAACGGTAACCATTTGCAAGTAGGTTTCAAATATTAAACCAGTTCAACAAATACATGCAACATTATAATCATATTCACCTCTCCCGGTGACCTTAAATAGTTCCAATGAATTATAATGAACTGGTAGCACTCAACAGGATGATTATGAAGGTGAATTGCTGAATATACGGTTACTTCTCTGCGATTTACTTTCTGATTTACTGCTTCTGGAAATCTTTACTTCACTTGAAATACCACCATTTCATGATGTATTGCAGTTCTTGGGCAACCATACTGAATTAGTTCTATACTTGGCTTTTCCGAGTGAGTCTGCAGTAGCAAATGATGAGTTCTGGTTTTATCAGAACCCCCTCTGGAAATGTACTTGACATAAACACAGGGTTGTTGACATCGTGGGTAGAGTTGAGAAGGGTTTGAGGAAAAAGAAATGTTTTAAATTCGGGCTTGTGTTCCATATGTTAGCTAGTTGTAATCCGTATAGCATGTTCTAATTAGAGATCGATAAATGCAACCCTGTTAACCTCATAATTTCTTTCTTCTGCTTCAGCTTGTATTGAGGGCGACGAAAGCAGCTGATAACATATCAAGGAACACATAATCAGGGACCTGGTCTTGTACAGAGTAGACGGCAAAGGAATCATCAAACAAAAAACATTTTATCTGTAGTACTTAGCATTGGTGTAATTTACACCTTATCGTCTAGGATTGTGGTAAGTTACTACAAATAACGGTTGCAATGGAATGTTACTTCTGGTGGTGGTTCTTTTGGTGTTTTTCAGGTAGATGTATAGTTTTTTCAGCAGATTCCATCCGAGCGAATCATATTATAGCGAAAGATGTGGGAACTAGTTTATTTTTAATGCAAAATAGTCGACAATTGATAGTATGATATAATCTTTTTGATAAAAAGACAGACGAAGCAGGGTAGAACTCGTAGCCATGGAGAAGAGTGTGAAGGGAGAAAGAAGATTATGGTAACCTGAAGTAGTGAGAAAATACAAAAACAGCGGCCACAGCTGGGTTCAACCAAAACCTACGTATAGACTTTAACTAGAAAAATAAACTGCTAATAACACCTAAACTCCCTGACTAATTAAAATACACACAACAGGTGACTGCCAAGTAAACTAGAAAAGGAAGCGTGAAGGGGTTTCTGAATAAGAGGCGCATACAAAACTAATAAAAGATTTACACATTTCTTCCAGCTGCAGTGATAAAGACCTTGTTAACGCTTTTTCATTATTTCACTAATACATCAGTTTGTTGATCTTTCGGCACAGGCTATAAGTTATGAAGGTACTTCACTGACTCCAGCGGGTTTTGACCCCGGCGGTGCCCTCTTAGGAATTGGGCAAACTGCATTACGCCCCATGTGTTATATGGAAATAGCAATTTACTCCCTTGTATTAATAAAATTCTCAATTTGCCCTTTTGTATTTTTAGAAAAGAAGCAAAATATCCCTTTCATGCGAGAGGTGCAACACATGCGCTTTTTTTGATTAAATTTTACCTATAAAATGATACTTATGTCCCTAAATTTGAACCGTTGGATTTTTATATATATGCATTAACTGTGGAGATTCGATAAAAAAATCAATGGTTTAGACCTTTTCTTATTTATAATTCATATTTATCTATAAAATCAATGACTTGTATTTATTTGAATTAGATCGGTAGTTTAGATTTTTATACAAGTTATAAACATAAATTATAAATTATCTATACATAAATATAGACACAATATATATAATATAAATAAAAATAATTATTTACAAAAAATAAATTATAAATGATAAATTATACATACACATACACATATATAATATTAATAAAAAAGAAAAAGATTTAGAAAAATAGGAAAATACTATAATTTATATTATCCGAAATAAAATATATGATATTAATTAATAATTATAATATATGATCAATTTTGTGTATAAAATTGCTAAAATATTGCATATAAAATTAAATATATAAAAATTTTATAAACAAAAATATATATAAAAAAAAAAACTCGCAAATCGACTCGCCAGTTGATGAATAAAGAGAATTGAGCTCGAGCTCAAATTTTTCAAGCTCGAATCGAGCTTAAAATCGAGCCGACTGAGCAGCTCGTCTCGTCTCCTAGCTAACCGTAAGTGTCATCTAGTAAATGCAAAAGGCCATTCATCATCTTCCTTGCTTAGCTACTCTCTCTCTCTCTCTCTCTCTATATATATATATATATATATATCTCACTGACACACACAATTTCGTCCACTGAACTGAAAACCGTATAGGCCCCAACCCCCACCGCGATGTCGAAGTACAAGCACCCCGTAGCAGAAGCCAACGAGTCGAGCCCATTTGGCTCACTGACTCCTGCCGAGTTCTACGCTCACCACGGAGTGACCCACGCCTCCGAGTACATCACCAGCAAGCAAAGCCTCAAGCTCTTCACCCAATGGTGGACCCCACAAGAATCCACCACCCCCGTCAAAGGCATCGTCTGCGTGGTGCACGGCTACACCGGCGAGTCCAGCTGGTTCGTCCAGCTCACAGCCGTACACTTCGCGAAACACGGCTTCGCCGTCTGCGCCATCGACCACATGGGCCACGGATTCTCCGAAGGGCTCGTCGCTCATTTGCCGGACATCAACCTCGTCGTGGATGAGTGCATCTTGTTTTTCAATGGCTTTCGCGCGAGATACGATGCGGATTTGCCGGCGTTTCTGTACGCGGAGTCGTTGGGTGGCGCTATAGCGTTGCTGATCACGCTCCGCCGCGACAAAATTGTGCCGGATAGGAGGTTCGACGGCGTCGTTTTGAATGGGGCGATGTGTGGGATCAGCAACAAGTTTAAGCCGCCGTGGCCGTTGGAACATTTCCTCTCCATCGCGGCGTTTTTGGTTCCTACTTGGTGCGTGGTGCCTACGCGCGGCTCTTTGCCAAACGTCTCCTTCAAGGTAATTTGTTTCTTTCTTCTACTGTTCTATGTCCTTTTCTTATTACTATTTTTATATATCTTATTTTGATAATTTTCATAATATTTAATGCGAATAATTATATTTACACTTATATATTTATAATTTATACAAATTATCGTTATTTTTTTAAAAAGTTGCGCATATATTTAAACAAAAATATCAACATCATTTACACGAATAATTTTTAATTTTTTAAAATTTTTACGTACACTCATTGAAAATGTCGACACTCTTGCACAAACTAGCCTTAATTTTTTATTATCAAGAACAATTTTTCTAATTAAACGAAAAACAGAAATAGTTTGTCTAAATAAATAAAAAAAATAAATATAATTATCCCTATTTAATAATTAATTATGAAATTATAAATTCAAACACAATAATTTGTTGGCACGGACAAGATCCAATTAAATAATTCAAATTCAATAACTCCATAAAGAATTTCAAATCAATTATACGATAAGTGCAATATACTTGTGGTGTAATTGGTTATAGTTCAGAAAAAATATCAATCACAGAGCAACTGCAATGCATTTATATTGTGATTGGTTTGATTCGACTAAACTTAATCCGAACAAAAATTCTCCGAGGTAAAAGTTATGGCTGTTAGAAGTGTGGGGAAGTGTTGATAGCCGTAGCTCAATTAGCGGAGTTAAGGCTCTATTTTTGAGGTCATAGGGTTAAATTTTATCACTGTGTAGAATATTTTTTATTTTAATAGTATGTATAATTTTATTTTATTAATAGGTGTTATTGTCGTTGATAGTCGTTAAAATATTGATATATGATATTCATAATTGAATAGAATTATTTAAAAAAATAATAATAATTCATTACTTTCACTCTAAAAACAAAAGTGTGAGGAACTATATGAAATTTCATCATAATTCAATATTATGAGCATTAATGCATTATTGTTTTATTTTAATCCTAGTTTTTTTATTGTTTTAATAATAATTATTGATTATTTATAAATATTTACTATTGATAATTAATATCGAGTATTATAGTTGTGAGTAATTAAAATTATGATATAATTATAATCGGGGGTGGGGGCCGGCTTGGAATTGAAAGCTCGAGTCGCCACATTTCCCTCTATTATTTAATTTCTTTTTAGGGATAATTATATTTACCATTTTTAGATTATGATCTGTTTATATAAATTAGTTTTGTCTTTTAGATAATTATACATATATTTATATAAACGTCAATGTCTTCTGTACAAATTATCTCTATTTTTTAAAAAATTATATATTTATTTTAAATGATAAAAATGATCTTGAGAATTTTATATTTATTTTATTATTTATTTAATTTTATGAAAGTTCATTAAATTATTTATTAAATTTTCTAAGAAAATTAATCAAATGTGCTTGTCAATAGGGGTAATAGACACTTTATTACATGAGGGAAGGAGTGCACATCTGAAACTTCCGGTTTGTTATGAATGTTTCTCCGTCAACTTAGTATTAGAAAAGTTCTTGTTTGGATTAGATTTGGTCACATCAAATCAATTACAAAGCAAGTGTATATGTGTATTGGTCATTCTTTTTTTAACTGTACACCAATCACACAGTAAGTTGATTGCACTTGTCATATGATTGGTCCAAATTTGACCAAACTGGATCTAAACTAGAATTTCCCCTTATTATTATGCAGGCTTATAACAATTTTCGTATATAATACTTCGCTTTGATGGATTTACGATGATCAAATTAAGTCATGGCCGGACGAGTTTTGATGGATAAAATATTCAGTATTTGTTTAATTTCTTTATTGGGTAGTCATAACGAGTTTAATTCAATTTTAACATTTTTTATTAAAAAGAAAAAAACAAATGTGATGGCAATTTTTATGCATTTTTCACCAAAATCTCCAAAGTTTTACTTCCTGAAAGCATTGGAATTACATCTTTACTTCTATTACTTGCGACTTGTTCAAATTTGGACATTTTCCCTTTGTTTATCAATGAAAAAGGTGGAGTGGAAGCGGAAGCTGGCGCTGGCAAGCCCAAGGCGGGCGCTACTAAGGCCGCGTGCATCCACAGCGCAGGAGCTGCTACGGGTGTGCCGAGAGGTGCAAGGCAAGTTCAGTGAAGTCGACGTGCCGTTTCTGATCGTGCATGGTGGCGACGACATAGTTTGTGACCCGGTGTGCGCGGAGGACCTCTACAATCGTGCTGCCAGCAAGGACAAGACGTTGAGGATTTATCCTGGAATGTGGCACCAGCTGGTGGGGGAGCCGGATGAGAATGTGGAACTCGTGTTTGGGGAGGTCGTTGAGTGGCTCCTGACTAGGGCTGAACGTGGTGTCTCAGCCCCAGTCATCGGTGGCTGACGGTGGCGCGTGGTTTAGTAAATTGGAGTTACGATCTTGTTGTAGTTGGGTAGTAGGTGGTGGAGTTGGTTTAGTAAATTGGAGTTATGATCTTGTTGTAGTTGGGTAGTAGGTGGAGTATGAGGATGTGTATGGATGATGTTGTGAAATTATAACATAATAATAAAATTTTATGTGATTAATTAATTAGAACAAATATAATTGTTGGGGTCAAATTCATTTTGACCCTTGTGATATATGAAAATATAAAAAAAATTTTTATAAAAATTTTAATATCAAAAATCACTCCTATGTTATGAATAAATTATCACACTGTCCCTTGGTCAACGGTTTTAGTCCCATGAATTTCATAAAATTTTTGCACATTTAGTCTTTATTCATATCTAATTGCATGCTAATCCCCTGCTCGCGAAACATGGTATCAGAACCTTAGGTGTATTGAAGAAATATATGTTTATATTACATTTAGATATTATTTATCCACTAATGGAGGAGATTCTTCGAGAGAAAATGGAATCGAATGAAAGTTCGAGTTACAATGAAACAGAAAATATTTTCAGATTTTGAAAATACATAAAAGGGAATTTTACATGGAAATTCTTGACAAATGTTACAACGGTTCCAAGAGGATTGACAAAAAACTTCTCATGCCAGAAGAAGAACAAGAATGGCTGAGGAATTCTGAAGTTCGACAGATACTACCAGAGTGAGGTGTTTACACTCTACTGAAGTTTATGGTAGAATCCCAGCCAAGAGAAGCGGAAAGGACAAATTCCTGCATAATTATAGTTCTAAAGTTTATCATTAAGGGAACTGATTGGAAAGAACCCGAGCCGGATACCTCGAAGATCTCCTAAGATCTGAAGGATATACAAAAAACAGTTCAAGACTATGGACATAGGTTAATTTATATACCTATCAAACTAGAAACCTTGAGTTAGAAGGTTGACGAGATCCTTAAGATCATTCATCATCTACACAAGAACCTTACAGATCTAAAGACAGAAATGGCAAATCTGAAGAGAAACCAAAGGGAAAACACTGAGACATCTAAATCCAGACAAGAGCAAATCAAGGACGCCCTTTGGAACAGTTTCTCTTTTACACTAGAAGGGGAAGGCCATAGAGATTCCAAAGCCGAAGTCCAGAGAAGATCTGACTATCGCATCTATAAGATCTATAAAATAATGGAGGTGACGAGAGTAGATCTATCAGATCTACAAGAATTAGCAGTCTTTTTCCAACTCGTGATTGTGGACTTAGTCAATATCCAAATCAGTGAAGTCACTCTAGCACTATCCCCGCCGGAGGCAAATACATGTTCCAATGATTCTCCACAGGATCATTCGATGAGAGAGTGCGGATTTCCACACTAATGCTACTCCAACTTTTATAGCAACCAGGCTAAAAGAAAATCCAAGAAGAAATCCTAGAACAATGCCTAAAATTACACCTTGGGCGAGAACCATGCTCTAGCCCGTGCATCCATACAACGCTATACTTAACCTGGATATTATCAATTTTCAAAATACCGAGAAATTGATAGATGAATGGGTTGCAACCATAAAAATAGTGGCAACTACTTTAGAACTCGACAAAGAAAACTTCATAAAATTCGTGGAGATAAGCTTGGAGGGATCTGTGAAGATCCAATGGGATAATACCCCAAAAGATACCAAAGCCGCATCCTTGCCGGAGATTCAAAAGGCATGATCGTAGATCGACTAGAAAGACTCATCAAGATACACTTCATTGGAGATGGTTAGTTCGAAGAAAGTAGAGCACGTAAGGCTAGAGAATATGCACAAGCCCTTTTTAGCTTTGAATTAAGAAGTATTTGCGCAGTAGACGAATATATCTATTGGTTTTCCAAGTATTTCTTCCAAAGTGGAGTAGCAACAGAAGTATCAGCTCTAATGTTCTTTGCAAAAATGTGGAGTCCATGGAGGAAAAAAGTTGATCCAATCATACAAAGTACCTAAAGGACAACTAGATTCAGTTGCAAGGAGAATGTCTTTCCTTAAATACAAACTGAAGGATTGGTGTTATCAAGCATCTATTGTGATAATAATGATTTTTCAACTATTATAGGAGAATCAAATGAGCCAAGGAAGATGAGGAAGCAAAGTAGTGTCTCCTATCCTGGGAGTTCCAGAAGAACCTTTTCCCGACGAAAATCATGGTGTTCCAAGGCAAAAGTCAGATCATACAAATCTAGACAGAAAACAGGATCGACAAGGACTTCATCCCAAGGATCTAGATGAACAGATGCAAGATCTACAGGAAGAACCCCTACAAGAAGAACTTTCAGATGGGCTCATCCCGAACCAATCAAAGTTTCAAAGACTGTAATTGATGGATTTGCAGAGAAAAAGGACATATCTCTCCCGAGTGCCCGCAGAAACATAGTGAATTGAGAAAATTTGAAGCCATGGATAACATATTAGACGTAGTCTACTATGGCTATTTGGTACCCATTTAACAATTCGAAGATCTTCCGTCAGACGAAAGTGTCTATGAGGAGGAAATAGAGACTGATTCGAATGGATCTTCAACCGAGTCAGAATAATTATAACGAGGGAGATAGGCTTCAAATCTCTAAAAGCCTATCAGGATTCTTTTCAAGGATGACAGTGTCAAACAAAACTATGAAAAGAATCATGCGACAAGACTCCAATCTTAGCTCATATGATGGATTTAGGATTAGATGAACTCGGAAAGTCCTGAACCAGATAGGACTTAACCAAAAGAAGCATCACATAATCTATAAAGTAAGTTCAGGTGTCGTAGGACGAGAAAATGAAAGTATGATCTTGGGGTTAAGTTTCCTCAAATATCATAAACCATGAGTAAGAAAAGGTAACGACATGTAATTTAGTCTTGATGGTGTTACTATAAGGATTGAATAACGAGCCCTTTCTCTATATACATATATGTTGGTATGTTATATGATTAATATAAGATAGAGTATTTTGCAGCTTATATTGATTACGATCAGGGATTTGCACTTCAAAACCTGGAGTTTTCCCTAATGAAGCAAGGGAAAACTTACCCGTTATCGTAGGAAAAGATTTTTCACTAAAAATTCTAATTCTCAATAAGGAAATACGAGAAACCAAGATCATGATTGGAAGAGCATTTGGATCACCCTAGTTTAGGGTAAAAACACCTCCTATTTACTTTCATGATACAGGTATCGATGTTTGGATGTTAGAAGGGTCCAAACCATAGGATGTCAGAGAATGGTATGACTTTGGAGCTCTCGCTTCAGTTCATACTATGTCACCGAGTTTTCCAAAGATTTCAAAACTTTTGAAGTGGATTAGTGGGGCGATATTTGATTCATGGCAAAATAACTCCCACCTAAAGAGAGGCGATATTCTGGAAATTAAATTCGTATCAGTCGCTCTAGAAACTACAGGAAAAGGGTCTCATCCAGCATTTCGTTTTATGAAGTTGCAGAGGCCAGATATGGTGGCTTTCAATAAAATTAAAACTGCCTCAGGATAAGCTCCCTTGGTATCAGCTATTAGTAAAGACGATATCTCTACTAGAAGAGTTTGGGGATTATGGGTCTGTCTCACTGAGACGGACAAAGTCAACTATCCATTCAGAATATTTTCCAACAAAGTGAATAGATCATTCCTGTTAAATTTTATGACGAAAAAAAGCACTGAATTCGCAGAAAGCTTATTTGAGAAGAAGAGAATGCTAATCTGAAAAGATAAGCTATTAGCGACAAAGCCACAAGGATGAAGACATGCAACATGTTGCATGTTGGGCAATAGCATAACCATTTATACCATTGCTGTGAAAAACAAGAGAAGCTCCTGTTCGAAACAAAAATTTGGTCCCATAAAAATAAATTCGAACCAAACCAGAACAAGGTAAAAAGAAAGAATATTACAAAAAGAAGTAAAAATTAAAAAAATATAAAAAATCAAGAATAAAATTGTTGGCAGAAAACAACAAAAACCAACAGCAGCAGGAAAACCAGCTAGCAATCACATGGCCGACAAGCCATTATGACCAACAGCTGGAAAAGGACGCGGTAATGACGAACGCAGTGATGTCATCTGAAAGTAACAAGATGATAACAAACCCAATGACGTCGTCAAAAATAAGTTTAGAATTAGGAGTTAAAGTCCGCGGACGCCAATAAATAAGGATGCAATAAAGCAGATGGGGATCGTCAAAAATCTTCTCCAACTCTTCCAAAGCATAACATTTTGAATTCTTAGTCTTTGTATTTTTAAATTTCTTAGTTTATGGGGGGTTTCCCCAACGAGTCAAGTCCTCTATCATATGAGAGGCTAAACAGTTGTCTCCTCTAACGTAGGAATAATATCTATGTAATTTTCTATATATTTCTTTAATAAAAGTAAAGTTTCTGTTCAACTTATTTGTCCAAAATTCTATTAAGTCCCTATATTGGAGTCTCTTTTACGCCTAAGGTAGGAAACGAAATAGGGCTATGATGTTTGCTGCTGAAAGAGTCAAGTACTTGTGAACCAATTGTTGCAGTAATGTGGTCGGAGGAAGCCTGTAAAATCAAGAACTTGGAATATCCGAAAACAAAGCGGTCAAAATATGGTACAGATTTATGAGGGCTTAATTTATTTCGAAAGCATGTTGGGCCTAATTATGAGTATTATGGGTTGATTATTAAAGATAAGCAAGAAGATACGATTAAAATACCAAATACTGTTAAAATTCTGGAAAACTTTGGGACTATAGGTGTACTTTCATAGCCTATTTGTAGTCAAAATGCGGGCGGTCCAATTTTTATACGGAGGGGATTTTTTGAACTTTATTTTATATCACAAGGAGGGTAATTGATAATTTAATTTTCACAAATTTTTTTTGAACATTTCCATTATCACAGGGGAGATTCCTGAATTTTTTGCATAATTATTGTAACAATGATCACATCAATGTCGACTGGGATAATTATAATCTGTGCAAATAAAGATTTCGTACTGTAGAGCTTTGAAATCTCAATCTTAATAAAATTTTAGGGTAAATTGTAATAATATTTTATGAGGTTTGACATAATTACGAAAACAACTAATTGTTTGAAAAATTATCTATACCCTTGATTTTGATGGTTCTTTAACAATTAGTCTAATTCATTAGATTTTATCTTTTTTTGTGGTGAACCGACTAAAATACCCTTGTATATTAAGAATTATATATTTTTTTATTTTTTAATGGACTAAGTGGATTATTTTTTTGTAATTTTTAAAATTTTTCATGCATTCCTTTTGATTTTTTTAAAAACTTTTAACATTCATACCTCCATGTAAAGATTACATAATTTTTTCAAATATTATAGAGTATTTGTAATTTTTTAAAGAAAAAATATCCGTTATTATGTTAAATTTTAGAAAAAATCATTATAATTTATCCAAAATTTTATTATCATCTCGGTCTTATTCTAGGTTCTTTAATTGACTAGGACTCTAATTTTATGTGAGTCTTTTTCTACAAAATGATTATGTGAAAATAGAGAAAACAAGTTTTAGGAAAATGATTTTAGATAAATTGATTTTTGGGATAAAAATATAACAATAACTATTGTTATAATCTGTCCTTTCGAGATTCAGAGTATATAGGGAAAATATGAAAAAAAATAAATTGATAACACAACAAACATAAAGTTTTCGTAATCAAAGAATCTTTAGAAAAACTGCGAGAATCTTTTATCACATTTTGATATCATATATATATATATAAATGACAAATATCGATTCCAAAAATTAAAATAAATTGAAATTTAAGAGTATAAGCCATCAAGTGATAGAAGATTTGCTACCGAAAAAATACATATTCTTGTTTAGGAAAATTCTACTTTGAATCCGATTTGATTAAAATTGAACCAATCATACACTTGTGGTGTCATTGTTATACAGTTCAGGAAAAGTGACCGATCACAAAGCAAGTGTATAACATTGATTAGGTTCCGCCAAATGTAGTCTGGACAAAAAATTTTCTTCCTGTTTATTAGCATATTTGGAATCCCAGATTATCACTGAAGGAAGAACTAACTAATAAAAGCTTCATTCAAGTGAATGAATAACATTAAAACACTATTCTTAATCTGGAAAAATTCTTACTCAAATCAAGTTTGATCGAATCAAACAACCACATAACAGAAATGATATAGTTATCATGTGGTTAATCACTTTGTTGAACTAACCGCCAATCATACAACAAGTATGTTATACTTGTCGTAAAATTGATTAGATTTTATCAAACTCGATCGAGATCAGAATTTCCCAACTAACCTGCGCATGTAAGAGAGCAGAATTAAGACAACGCATGCAGGGCCGGAGTAAAATATGACAGAATACAACATGCATTAATTCTGGCATTATTGCCCAAATCCCACTCCAAAATGAGGTGCAACAGTTTGCATCCGATAATGTAAAAGAAGGTTCCAAGTACTTAATCAAGCACACAAATTCAAACAGAAAACGAAATGTTCCAGACTATCCGGCGGTAGCCAGCCGGATCAAAATATCAGCTTACGCAGGCTCCTCTTCTCCGGAAGCTCCACCATGTTGCCGACGCCTCAATCAATTGTATCCCCACCATCCACTTCCATCAATGTAGTGTCGCTGTTCTGGGATGCATTATTCATTACCCAATCATCCATCGGGCTGACCTCATTGGAAGCGATGTAGTCGGTCTTACCAGAAGCAAAGTTCTGTAGCTGCATGTTGTAACGAAGAAAAACGACATCTGTTGCCCGTTTCTGTTCTGCTTGGCTCCGTCCCTTTGTCAGCAATATCTCCGCCAGACTCCTCTTGAGCTGAAATTTTGAGGCACCATCGCACGTCTGGCTCAGAATTCGAATGGCTAGCTTCTGTAGCTCAGGACATTGTCCGCCGTACCTGGACCACCAAATTGCTGCAAGAAAGAGTTTACAGATTAGATGGTGGTAACTAGTTGGTGGAAATATGATATACATTAGATGTTAATGGGACCTGGAGAGATATTTGATCTCTTATCAACTGCAGATCCTATGCTGAAAGCATCCTTGGCTACTCGGTACTGTTCCAACTGGACAGTTATACGATCTTGAACATGCAGATCTTGGCTTGAGCGGACGATGCAGCAGAAGAGACCGGTGACGACTTCTGGATCGATATACACGTCGGTGGAATAGAAGAGATTTGGGTTCAGAAAGTAACCAGCAGAGTGAAGAGGGCTGTAGAGGAGCTCGTTCCAGACGTCGTCTATTGCTTTCCAAAATGGGGCGTACTGGTACTTCTTCTTCTTGAATTCCTCTTTAATCGTTTCCTTGGCCTGATCAATTGTTTCATATATATATCCCATTTGTTCCTTGTTTCCCATGTTCATCCAATCTATGACACGCACAAGCGGAATAGCTGCCTTCAGAACAGTTGTGGCCCCATTCCAGAACGTCCGATCTGCCAATATGTCAGCAGCGTTTTTCCCCTCTGCAGTCGAAGTTAAGGCTGAGCTCCTGGGATCAGAAGAGAGAAACAATGTCTTCAAGGTCTCCTTCTCGAGAACAATATTCTCGAGCGTTGAGAAAGGTTGCGTTGACCTTGTCTTGGACGCCACAAGTAAACCGTTTCCATCCGTCTGATCTTGAAGATGTTTCAGAACATCGGGATTGCTGTGTATGAACCTTGTGATGGTTTTTGCCTTTTCCAGTGTCTCCTTGATCAGATTGACACCAGTCAGTTTCTCCAGCATAAGTTCTATGCAGCAAGATGAGCTCACCGTCCAAAAAATCGGCCTGTATTTCTCCATTAGTTGCTTGCCGACTTCCTTCATGAAGGCTGAGGTTGAGTAAGTAATGATTTGAACAACACTGCTGATCCCAACCTCCATGAGAACTTTGTCAATGAACGACTGCATGGCATCCATGTTCCCAATACAATCAGAAATGTCAAACGAGCAAAGATAAACTGTGCCTTTCGGAGAGTCCACTAAAATATTAATCAGATGACGGCCCTTTGCATCTGTCCATCCATCTAGTAAGATGCTGCAACCAGTATCAGCCCAAGAATTTCTGATCTTCTTCACATATTCACGCATTTCTTTCACTGCATCCTTAAAGATCCAACCTCTCAACTCCTGACTGGTAGGAATCTGGTTCTTCGTCTGTCCAGAGCAAAGAGAAATCATACTCTGGAAGCTAGGCGAATGGACAGCATTGACATCTAGTCCATTCTCATAAATGAATCGACCAATGCGCTTTTTAGCATCATTTATCAATGAATCATCAGTGCCCGTAATAGATCCTTGTGGATTTTCCAGTCTCTTTATGAAAGATGGTGATCCTTCAACCCCACTGTTCGCCGATGAAGCACTCCTTCGACGCTTTCCAGTCCTGGATCCATATGTTTGAATTAATGCTGGCCTGGCCGCATCCATGTTAGAGCCTGAATCTTTGACAGCACGTTTTGACAATGAAAGTTTCTGCCACCGTGCGCGTTTCAACACTGAAGTTTCACTCGAGCCTGCCAAGGGGCATTTCATCCAACTCAAGTCTTTAGCAATTATATCACAATAAAAACACACAACCCTCTCGTTGAGCCAGTTCAAAAAGATTCAGATCATCAACATGCACTTGAATCGACACATTTGTTACGGATACCATAAAGTAATTTTTTGATTGTAAAAATAAATATGAATACAGAAGTTATATTATTATTGATTAGTGCCCTCGAATTCCTTTGTCTTTTAATATTGCTTTATATATAAGAAGCTCAAGTAGAAATACCACAAAATTCACTCAAAAGACATACAGTGCTAGGTGGGAACACTTACAGCGATAAACAATCTGTTCTTCGACAGCCTCTTCTCTTCAGAATGTCCACGGGCTTGTCTCTTATCAAGCTGTGATCTAAAGCAACATTTAACGAGAGAGTAAAAATGCTATAATAAAAAAGCAGGAAAACAAAAGTGAGTTACCAAGTTATATTCAAAATGTTTCACCACAGAATGCCGACAAATGAGAGACAAGTTCCCAAACTAAAAGAGGAGAGCTTTACAGTTGTCTATACAGTCCAAGCCAGACAGAGAATCACAGAAATAAAATTTTCATCTACTGCATCGTCGTGGATTACGTAACTAAATTTCAACGGCAAAAGAGTATCTATTGCAGAACCGTTAATCAATATAAGACAAAATTTCCAAACCAAACTAGGATAGGGAGAGGTTTAGTTTATTGTATACTTCCCGAACCAGATAGAGTATCAAGAGATAAAACTTCATCGACAACAACAGCCTGTTATTACACAACCAATCCCAGCAGCAAAAGCATATCTATTGTTGGATCCTTAACCAATAAATAGTAAGCAGTATTTATTAATGGCCCACATGGAAATCGGTACCTTGCACGTGCCGGTTCGCACATTTACCATCTGTCTATAGCTAGGGTAACGCAACGAGCAAGATTTCTCCAGTCAGAGATAGTTATCTTGAATGGGTGCAACACGTGCTTAATTTATGTAAGTCATTTATTTCGTTTGAACCTGACCAGAGAAAGCATTTCTTAGCAAGCACTAAGCCCTTCTTGAGAATTGCAGACTCCGCTAATGAAGACCTCTCTCAGCCTAAGCTTCCTCATGCTGGCTAATATCTAGCAATCAGTCTACGTAAAGGGTCGTTTCCATGCAAATGTAAGTAAATCTTCACAACCAAGATTCGGATAGCAATAAATACATGTTTGTCGTCTACTTGTATGTTTATGGAAAGTTCTAATAAATGAAGTACGCTGATCGCAAAGCCCTCTAGATCATTTATGGGCCATAAAGCCCTCAGTTAACAGAGTTGAAACAAACAACAGAAAACCGAAACATTGATCTTGATAGAGAAGACAACATATCAATATTAGATCACTCCATGAAAAATGTACATCGAAATTTTGCTCCAAAATTCAGAACTTCCCATGATGGTAACACGTCAAACAAATGATCAACATGTCTGGTACTTCTACCTTTCATTTTAACTAACAAGTCACCAGAGGTTCAATGTTATGCAATAGCATATCTTTCATGTACAAGTCAACAGGCCTACCACCCCCACCCACACACAGAAACACAAAGACAAACACACCCACACACACACATACACACACAAACACAAAGACAAACACACCCACACACACATTAATACACACACACAAAGACAAACACACCCACACACATTAATACACACACACACAAATTCCACCTCCCGAGGTTGACCCTTATTGAATCAAATACAACCTTTACCTGACCAAAGAGTTGATCCCTCTCCATCATATGGTTTGATGCCCAACAAGACTCACACAACTATTGCTCCGACACAAAAACCTCCTTTGTAAAACAAAAATCAGGGCAAAACATCATTTTTTTTAAAAAAGAAAATCAAAACCAAAAACAAAAAAAAAACCCAAAAAAAAAAAAGGATCTGCTTCAGAACCATAAACGGGAACTCCAAATTAAAAAAAAAATTAAAAAAAAAAGTGGAAGCTTTGGGTGGCATCAACACAGAAAAATGCAAGTAAAGGTTTCAGCCAATCCAAAGACTACAACTTTCTCACACACCCCTTGTCTTAAACTTTCGATTCAAAAAAAATCCCATCATTTGGAAAAAGCAAAGGAAATCAAACTCAACCACATTCCCAAGAACACAACTCTCTTACACTCCTACCTTCTTCATAAATTCCCACAACAAAATCAAGAAAACATGAACAAGCAAGGGATCAAAGCAAAAGAAAGAAGAAGAGAGTTCACCAGCTTTTCACCCAATGCATGCAGCCGTTTTGCTTTTGTGCTGAATGAGAAAGAAAATGAGAGGAAATTTTGGTGAAATAGAGTGTGAGTGTAGAGCAAATGCCAAGAGTTTTGGTGACAGTTCAGAGCGCAAACCCGAACTGACACGTGGTGGTCGGGGTTTTCCTTGCCTACCAGGCTCCGGACATTGCCGTTTCAAAAACCATGTAAAAATCTTGTCTCCTCTCCACGCTATAATTTTCTTTTCTTTTTTTATTCTTTTTAAATAGATGTCATAAATCCAATACTCACTGACACATAATTACTAATTTATTTTAATATTAGTTTTTAATTTATTGTAATAATAATTATTGAATTGAGATTATCGGTTCGAATCCAGTCGAACGTGTTGGTATTTTATATGAATATTTGTCTCATTTATATGACTTGTTGCAATTTATTTATCATTATTAGTAATTTTGATGCATCGATTGAGTTGTACAGCTTGTGCTATTACTATCGAGATTGAGTTATTATAAGTTATTTATATTTATTAATAAAAAATTGACATATACTAATTATTGGTAATTAAAATTTATAATAAATTATAACTGATTCACTTTAAAAGAAAAAAGTGTGTGAAATTCTTTTCTTTCTCTTTTTCTTTTTAAGTTTATCAAAAAGGAGTGTGTAAATAATCTTTTTGAAGACTTGTAGGAGTTATAATTAAAAATAAAATTATTAAAATAAGATGCAGATTGTAATATATTTGTATATATATTATGAATGTGATACTGACATGATTACATAAATTTTAATTTTCATATATTTAAATATTTTTTTACTATATATATATGTTAATAATAAAAAACATGGTCAACATTAAAGATTTGGATGAGTCAAATTCACAAAATATGAGGTCAATTTAATATATTATACTTTATGTTATAGTATAAATTATAAAAATATATATATAAAAAAAAGTGATCGATATTTGTGGTCAAAATTTCTTTGTGGATATTGTTCTTTAATTTCCAAGGTATTCATAATTAGAAATAATAATATTTCTAGTTACTTAAAGTTTTATATCTAAAGTGAATTTTAAAAAAATTGGTCGAGTTTAATTAGCACAATAAGCATTATTATCTTATTATTTGTATTGAAATAATTTAGAGAGATAATAATTTATCGATAAATTAATATTTATTTATTAAAAGAGAGATATTTTAAATTCAGCAAATTTAGTACATATGTATTGAAAATAAATGAATTCATATATGTTTCATTGATTATATTCATGAACCAATCAATTCTTTGTAACTAATTAAATATATTCATGTATAATATCAATTTATTGTATACAATTAACTATTATATTCATAAACGCACGTATCAATTCATTGAAATTACTTAAATACATGTTTATATTAATTCGTTGCACTTAAATAATTATTATAGCCAATTAAATATATTCATGCATGATGAATGAAACATACACTATATAAATCTCAATATAAAAATAAAATAATTCATAACACCCAACCATGTCTTCTCATCTAAAAGGCATCGCAAAATCGTCTATGAATGATCAAATGCGTAAACCATTACAGACTTCATATTTTAGCAAATTACCATAATATTTATAATTGTAATATTTATAAATTATTAATTTAGAGTTTTAATGGGACCTAATATTTATAAATGAATTTTTCGAAAAATTATTATTTTATTATCTTATCGAATTTGATGATTTTTTTTTACAAAGGCTCAAGTCGGGATCGAAAAATTTTATTATTTTAGAAAGTTTATTAATTTATAAAGTATTAATTTATGGAGGTTTTACTGTATATATAAAGTCTACAACGTTTGGCACTAAGTATGCATGTTATTATATATAACTCGAGGAAGATCCCTATCCGTGGCCTTGTTGTGTTTCGACTTGGTGTAGATGGTTGTCGGAAGCTAAACGTCGTGTCACCATAGCTAGTATGATATTTTCCTTTGAGGCCGTCGAAATCTACATTTATATCTAGATATATAATGTGTGTGTGTGTGTGTTTTTGGGGTGTCTATATATGAAGAGGTGATTAGGATTGTTGATGTAGAGGTTAGAGCATTGGAAGGTATATGGGAAAAAGGATGAGGCATATGGGATTTAGGAACAATTAGGTCATGTTTATATTACTATTATTATTATTATATATTAGGCTGGATATTTAAATTAGTTTAGCTTAATGCATCGTTTATAAAATTTAAAGTCGGCCCGCGATTGCTTGTATGGTCGGTTATTCACCTAACATGTTTGCAAGATACATGGTGGGATTCTTCCAGGAAGGAGAAACGGCGAGCTTTGTATGAAAGAAGAGGGC